>NW_028141171.1:8631887-9231887 GCF_030444845.1 Prenolepis imparis | reverse complement strand
CATTACAGAATCTTTTGGTACCATGCAGACACCAGCGTACAAATTTTTTAATATGATATACATAAAATAAGGATGCGTCGCGTAGGGTCACGGGCAAAAAAGTATGGATTTCTAATATTTAAAAACGAGCCAAAAATTCATCGATTATACATTTTAATAGTCCATTGATTACAGAATCTTTTGGTACCAAGCAGACACCAGCGTACAAACTTTTTCATTTGATATACATAAAATAAGGATGCGTCGCATAGGGTCAGCGGCAAAATAGTATCAATTTCTAATATTTTATGACGAGCCAAAAATTCATCGATTATACATTTTAATAGTACATTAATTACAGAATCTTTTGGTACCATGCAGACACCAGCGTACAAATTTTTTAATATGATATACATAAAATAAGGATGCGTCGCGTAGGGTCACGGGCAAAAAAGTATGGATTTCTAATATTTAAAAACGAGCCAAAAATTCATCGATTATACATTTTAATAGTCCATTGATTACAGAATCTTTTGGTACCAAGCAGACACCAGCGTACAAACTTTTTCATTTGATATACATAAAATAAGGATGCGTCGCATAGGGTCAGCGGCAAAAAAGTATCAATTTCTAATATTTTATGACGAGCCAAAAATTCATCGATTATACATTTTAATAGTACATTGATTACAGAATCTTTTGGTACCATGCAGACACCAGCGTACAAATTTTTTAATATGATATACATAAAATAAGGATGCGTCGCATAGGGTCAGCGGCAAAAAAGTATGGATTTCTAATATTTAAAAACGAGCCAAAAATTCATCGATTATACATTTTAATAGTCCATTGATTACAGAATCTGTTGGTACCAAGCAGACACCAGCGTACAAACTTTTTTATTTGATATACATAAAATAAAGATGCGTTGCATAGGGTCAGCGGCAAAAAAGTATTAATTTCTAATATTTTATGACGAGCCAAAAATTCATCGATTATACATTTTAATAGTACATTGATTACAGAATCTTTTGGTACCAAGCAGACACCAGCGTACAAACTTTTTCATTTGATATACATAAAATAAGGATGCGTCGCGTAGGGTCAGCGGCAAAAAAGTATCAATTTCTAATATTTTAAGACGAGCCAAAAATTCATCGATTATACATTTTAATAGAACATTAATTACAGAATCTTTTGGTACCAAGCAGACACCAGCGTACAAACTTTTTCATTTGATATACATAAAATAAGGATGCGTCGCATAGGATCAGCGGCAAAAAAGTATTAATTTCTAATATTTTATGACGAGCCAAAAATTCATCGATTAAACATTTTAATAGAACATTAATTACAGAATCTTTTGGTACCATGCAGACACCAGCGTACAAATTTTTTAATATGATATACATAAAATAAGGATGCGTCGCCTAGGGTCAGCGGCAAAAAAGTATCAATTTCTAATATTTTATGACGAGGCAAAAATTCATCGATTATACATTTTAATAGTACATTGATTACAGAATCTTTTGGTACCAAGCAGACACCAGCGTACAAACTTTTTCATTTGATATACATAAAATAAGGATGCGTCGCGTAGGGTCAGCGGCAAAAAAGTATCAATTTCTAATATTTTATGACGAGCCAAAAATTCATCGATTATACATTTTAATAGAACATTAATTACAGAATCTTTTGGTACCATGCAGACACCAGCGTACAAATTTTTTAATATGATATACATAAAATAAGGATGCGTCGCATAGGGTCAGCGGCAAAATAGTATCAATTTCTAATATTTTATGACGAGCCAAAAATTCATCGATTATACATTTTAATAGAACATTAATTACAGAATCTTTTGGTACCATGCAGACACCAGCGTACAAATTTTTTAATATGATATACATAAAATAAGGATGCGTCGCATAGGGTCAGCGGCAAAATAGTATCAATTTCTAATATTTTATGACGAGCCAAAAATTCATCGATTATACATTTTAATAGTACATTGATTACAGAATCTTTTGGTACCAAGCAGACACCAGCGTACAAACTTTTTCATTTGATATACATAAAATAAGGATGCGTCGCATAGGGTCAGCGGCAAAATAGTATCAATTTCTAATATTTTATGACGAGCCAAAAATTCATCGATTATACATTTTAATAGTACATTGATTACAGAATCTTTTGGTACCAAGCAGACACCAGCGTACAAACTTTTTCATTTGATATACATAAAATAAGGATGCGTCGCATAGGGTCAGCGGCAAAATAGTATCAATTTCTAATATTTTATGACGAGCCAAAAATTCATCGATTATACATTTTAATAGTACATTAATTACAGAATCTTTTGGTACCATGCAGACACCAGCGTACAAATTTTTTAATATGATATACATAAAATATGGATGCGTCGCGTAGGGTCACGGGCAAAAAAGTATGGATTTCTAATATTTAAAAACGAGCCAAAAATTCATCGATTATACATTTTAATAGTCCATTGATTACAGAATCTTTTGGTACCAAGCAGACACCAGCGTACAAACTTTTTCATTTGATATACATAAAATAAGGATGCGTCGCATAGGGTCAGCGGCAAAAAAGTATCAATTTCTAATATTTTATGACGAGCCAAAAATTCATCGATTATACATTTTAATAGTACATTGATTACAGAATCTTTTGGTACCATGCAGACACCAGCGTACAAATTTTTTATTATGATATACATAAAATAAGGATGCGTCGCATAGGGTCAGCGGCAAAAAAGTATGGATTTCTAATATTTAAAAACGAGCCAAAAATTCATCGATTATACATTTTAATAGTCCATTGATTACAGAATCTGTTGGTACCAAGCAGACACCAGCGTACAAACTTTTTCATTTGATATACATAAAATAAAGATGCGTTGCATAGGGTCAGCGGCAAAAAAGTATCAATTTCTAATATTTTATGACGAGCCAAAAATTCATCGATTATACATTTTAATAGTACATTGATTACAGAATCTTTTGGTACCAAGCAGACACCAGCGTACAAACTTTTTCATTTGATATACATAAAATAAGGATGCGTCGCGTAGGGTCAGCGGCAAAAAAGTATCAATTTCTAATATTTTATGACGAGCCAAAAATTCATCGATTATACATTTTAATAGTACATTGATTACAGAATCTTTTGGTACCAAGCAGACACCAGCGTACAAACTTTTTCATTTGATATACATAAAATAAGGATGCGTCGCGTAGGGTCAGCGGCAAAAAAGTATCAATTTCTAATAATTTATGACGAGCCAAAAATTCATCGATTATACATTTTAATAGTACATTGATTACAGAATCTTTTGGTACCATGCAGACACCAGCGTACAAATTTTTTAATATGATATACATAAAATAAGGATGCGTCGCGTAGGGTCAGCGGCAAAAAAGTATGGATTTCTAATATTTAAAAACGAGCCAAAAATTCATAGATTATACATTTTAATAGTCCATTTATTACAGAATCTTTTGGTACCAAGCAGACAACAGCGTACAAACTTTTTCATTTGATATACATAAAATAAGGATGCGACGCATAGGGTCAGCGGCAAAAAAGTATTAATTTCTAATATTTTATGACGAGCCAAAAATTCATCGATTAAACATTTTAATAGAACATTAATTACAGAATCTTTTGGTACCATGCAGACACCAGCGTACAAATTTTATAATATGATATACATAAAATAAGGATGCGTCGCATAGGGTCAGCGGCAAAAAAGTATCAATTTCTAATATTTTATGACGAGCCAAAAATTCATCGATTATACATTTTAATAGAACATTAATTACAGAATCTTTTGGTAGCATGCAGACATTAGCGTACAAATTTTTTAATATGATATACATAAATTAAGGACGCGTCGCATAGGGTCAGCGGCAAAAAAGTATCGATTTCTAATATTTAAAGACGAGCCAAAAATTCATCGATTATACATTTTAATAGTACATTGATTACAGAATCTTTTGGTAACATGCAGACACCAGCGTACAAATTTTTTAATATGATATACATAAAATAAGGATGCGTCGCGTAGGGTCAGCGGCAAAAAAGTATGGATTTGTAATATTTAAAAACGAGCCAAATATTCATCGATTATACATTTCAATAGTCCATTGATTACAGATTCTTTTGGTACCAAGCAGACACCAGCGTACAAACTTTTTCATTTGATATACATAAAATAAGGATGCGTCGCATAGGGTCAGCGGCAAAAAAGTATCAATTTCTAATATATTATGACGAGCAAAAAAATTCATCGATTATACATTTTAATAGAACATTAATTACAGAATCTTTTGGTACCATGCAGACATTAGCGTATAAATTTTTTAATATGATATACATAAAATAAGGATGCGTCGCATAGGGTCAGCGGCAAAAAAGTATCAATTTCTAATATTTTATGACGAGCCAAAAATTCATCGATTATACATTTTAATAGAACATTAATTACAGAATCTTTTGGTACCATGCAGACACCAGCGTACAAATTTTTTAATATGATATACATAAAATAAGGATGCGTCGCATAGGGTCAGCGGCAAAATAATATCAATTTCTAATATTTTATGACGAGCCAAAAATTCATCGATTATACATTTTAATAGTACATTGATTACAGAATCTTTTGGTACCAAGCAGACACCAGCGTACAAACTTTTTCATTTGATATACATAAAATAAGGATGCGTCGCATAGGGTCAGCGGCAAAATAGTATCAATTTCTAATATTTTATGACGAGCCAAAAATTCATCGATTATACATTTTAATAGTACATTGATTACAGAATCTTTTGGTACCAAGCAGACACCAGCGTACAAACTTTTTCATTTGATATACATAAAATAAGGATGCGTCGCATAGGGTCAGCGGCAAAATAGTATCAATTTCTAATATTTTATGACGAGCCAAAAATTCATCGATTATACATTTTAATAGTACATTAATTACAGAATCTTTTGGTACCATGCAGACACCAGCGTACAAATTTTTTAATATGATATACATAAAATATGGATGCGTCGCGTAGGGTCACGGGCAAAAAAGTATGGATTTCTAATATTTAAAAACGAGCCAAAAATTCATCGATTATACATTTTAATAGTCCATTGATTACAGAATCTTTTGGTACCAAGCAGACACCAGCGTACAAACTTTTTCATTTGATATACATAAAATAAGGATGCGTCGCATAGGGTCAGCGGCAAAAAAGTATCAATTTCTAATATTTTATGACGAGCCAAAAATTCATCGATTATACATTTTAATAGTACATTGATTACAGAATCTTTTGGTACCATGCAGACACCAGCGTACAAATTTTTTATTATGATATACATAAAATAAGGATGCGTCGCATAGGGTCAGCGGCAAAAAAGTATGGATTTCTAATATTTAAAAACGAGCCAAAAATTCATCGATTATACATTTTAATAGTCCATTGATTACAGAATCTGTTGGTACCAAGCAGACACCAGCGTACAAACTTTTTCATTTGATATACATAAAATAAAGATGCGTTGCATAGGGTCAGCGGCAAAAAAGTATCAATTTCTAATATTTTATGACGAGCCAAAAATTCATCGATTATACATTTTAATAGTACATTGATTACAGAATCTTTTGGTACCAAGCAGACACCAGCGTACAAACTTTTTCATTTGATATACATAAAATAAGGATGCGTCGCGTAGGGTCAGCGGCAAAAAAGTATCAATTTCTAATATTTTATGACGAGCCAAAAATTCATCGATTATACATTTTAATAGAACATTAATTACAGAATCTTTTGGTACCATGCAGACACCAGCGTACAAATTTTTTAATATGATATACATAAAATAAGGATGCGTCGCATAGGGTCAGCGGCAAAAAAGTATGGATTTCTAATATTTAAAAACGTGCCAAAAATTCATCGATTATACATTTTAATAGTCCATTGATTACAGAATCTGTTGGTACCAAGCAGACACCAGCGTACAAACTTTTTCATTTGATATACATAAAATAAAGATGCGTTGCATAGGGTCAGCGGCAAAAAAGTATCAATTTCTAATATTTTATGACGAGCCAAAAATGCATCGATTATACATTTTAATAGTACATTGATTACAGAATCTTTTGGTACCAAGCAGACACCAGCGTACAAACTTTTTCATTTGATATACATAAAATAAGGATGCGTCGCGTAGGTTCAGCGGCAAAAAAGTATCAATTTCTAATATTTTATGACGAGCCAAAAATTCATCGATTATACATTTTAATAGAACATTAATTACAGAATCTTTTGGTACCATGCAGACACCAGCGTACAAATTTTTTAATATGATATACATAAAATAAGGATGCGTCGCATAGGGTCAGCGCAAAATAGTATCAATTTCTAATATTTTATGACGAGCCAAAAATTCATCGATTATACATTTTAATAGTACATTGATTACAGAATCTTTTGGTACCAAGCAGACACCAGCGTACAAACTTTTTCATTTGATATACATAAAATAAGGATGCGTCGCATAGGGTCAGCGGCAAAAAAGTATGGATTTCTAATATTTAAAAACGAGTCAAAAATTCATCGATTATACATTTTAATAGTCCATTGATTACAGAATCTTTTGGTACCAAGCAGACACCAGCGTACAAACTTTTTCATTTGATATACATAAAATAAGGATGCGTCGCATAGGGTCAGCGGCAGAAAAGTATCAATTTCTAATATTTTATGACGAGCCAAAAATTCATCGATTATACATTTTAATAGTACATTGATTACAGAATCTTTTGGTACCAAGCAGACACCAGCGTACAAACTTTTTCATTTGATATACATAAAATAAGGATGCGTCGCGTAGGGTCAGCGGCAAAAAAGTATCAATTTCTAATAATTTATGACGAGCCAAAAATTCATCGATTATACATTTTAATAGTACATTGATTACAGAATCTTTTGGTACCATGCAGACACCAGCGTACAAATTTTTTAATATGATATACATAAAATAAGGATGCGTCGCGTAGGGTCAGCGGCAAAAAAGTATGGATTTCTAATATTTAAAAACGAGCCAAAAATTCATAGATTATACATTTTAATAGTCCATTTATTACAGAATCTTTTGGTACCAAGCAGACAACAGCGTACAAACTTTTTCATTTGATATACATAAAATAAGGATGCGACGCATAGGGTCAGCGGCAAAAAAGTATTAATTTCTAATATTTTATGACGAGCCAAAAATTCATCGATTAAACATTTTAGTAGAACATTAATTACAGAATCTTTTGGTACCATGCAGACACCAGCGTACAAATTTTATAATATGATATACATAAAATAAGGATGCGTCGCATAGGGTCAGCGGCAAAAAAGTATCAATTTCTAATATTTTATGACGAGCCAAAAATTCATCGATTATACATTTTAATAGAACATTAATTACAGAATCTTTTGGTAGCATGCAGACATTAGCGTACAAATTTTTTAATATGATATACATAAATTAAGGACGCGTCGCATAGGGTCAGCGGCAAAAAAGTATCGATTTCTAATATTTAAAGACGAGCCAAAAATTCATCGATTATACATTTTAATAGTACATTGATTACAGAATCTTTTGGTAACATGCAGACACCAGCGTACAAATTTTTTAATATGATATACATAAAATAAGGATGCGTCGCGTAGGGTCAGCGGCAAAAAAGTATGGATTTGTAATATTTAAAAACGAGCCAAATATTCATCGATTATACATTTCAATAGTCCATTGATTACAGAATCTTTTGGTACCAAGCAGACACCAGCGTACAAACTTTTTCATTTGATATACATAAAATAAGGATGCGTCGCATAGGGTCAGCGGCAAAAAAGTATCAATTTCTAATATATTATGACGAGCCAAAAATTCATCGATTATACATTTTAATAGAACATTAATTACAGAATCTTTTGGTACCATGCAGACATTAGCGTATAAATTTTTTAATATGATATACATAAAATAAGGATGCGTCGCATAGGGTCAGCGGCAAAAAAGTATCAATTTCTAATATTTTATGACGAGCCAAAAATTCATCGATTATACATTTTAATAGAACATTAATTACAGAATCTTTTGGTACCATGCAGACATTAGCGTACAAATTTTTTAATATGATATACATAAATTAAGGACGCGTCGCATAGGGTCAGCGGCAAAAAAGTATCGATTTCTAATATTTAAAGACGAGCCAAAAATTCATCGATTATACATTTTAATAGTACATTGATTACAGAATCTTTTGGTAACATGCAGACACCAGCGTACAAATTTTTTAATATGATATACATAAAATAAGGATGCGTCGCGTAGGGTCAGCGGCAAAAAAGTATGGATTTGTAATATTTAAAAACGAGCCAAATATTCATCGATTATACATTTCAATAGTCCATTGATTACAGAATCTTTTGGTACCAAGCAGACACCAGCGTACAAACTTTTTCATTTGATATACATAAAATAAGGATGCGTCGCATAGGGTCAGCGGCAAAAAAGTATCAATTTCTAATATATTATGACGAGCCAAAAATTCATCGATTATACATTTTAATAGAACATTAATTACAGAATCTTTTGGTACCATGCAGACATTAGCGTATAAATTTTTTAATATGATATACATAAAATAAGGATGCGTCGCATAGGGTCAGCGGCAAAAAAGTATCAATTTCTAATATTTTATGACGAGCCAAAAATTCATCGATTATACATTTTAATAGAACATTAATTACAGAATCTTTTGGTACCATGCAGACACCAGCGTACAAATTTTTTAATATGATATACATAAAATAAGGATGCGTCGCATAGGGTCAGCGGCAAAATAATATCAATTTCTAATATTTTATGACGAGCCAAAAATTCATCGATTATACATTTTAATAGTACATTGATTACAGAATCTTTTGGTACCAAGCAGACACCAGCGTACAAACTTTTTCATTTGATATACATAAAATAAGGATGCGTCGCATAGGGTCAGCGGCAAAATAGTATCAATTTCTAATATTTTATGACGAGCCAAAAATTCATCGATTATACATTTTAATAGTACATTGATTACAGAATCTTTTGGTACCAAGCAGACACCAGCGTACAAACTTTTTCATTTGATATACATAAAATAAGGATGCGTCGCATAGGGTCAGCGGCAAAATAGTATCAATTTCTAATATTTTATGACGAGCCAAAAATTCATCGATTATACATTTTAATAGTACATTAATTACAGAATCTTTTGGTACCATGCAGACACCAGCGTACAAATTTTTTAATATGATATACATAAAATATGGATGCGTCGCGTAGGGTCACGGGCAAAAAAGTATGGATTTCTAATATTTAAAAACGAGCCAAAAATTCATCGATTATACATTTTAATAGTCCATTGATTACAGAATCTTTTGGTACCAAGCAGACACCAGCGTACAAACTTTTTCATTTGATATACATAAAATAAGGATGCGTCGCATAGGGTCAGCGGCAAAAAAGTATCAATTTCTAATATTTTATGACGAGCCAAAAATTCATCGATTATACATTTTAATAGTACATTGATTACAGAATCTTTTGGTACCATGCAGACACCAGCGTACAAATTTTTTATTATGATATACATAAAATAAGGATGCGTCGCATAGGGTCAGCGGCAAAAAAGTATGGATTTCTAATATTTAAAAACGAGCCAAAAATTCATCGATTATACATTTTAATAGTCCATTGATTACAGAATCTGTTGGTACCAAGCAGACACCAGCGTACAAACTTTTTCATTTGATATACATAAAATAAAGATGCGTTGCATAGGGTCAGCGGCAAAAAAGTATCAATTTCTAATATTTTATGACGAGCCAAAAATTCATCGATTATACATTTTAATAGTACATTGATTACAGAATCTTTTGGTACCAAGCAGACACCAGCGTACAAACTTTTTCATTTGATATACATAAAATAAGGATGCGTCGCGTAGGGTCAGCGGCAAAAAAGTATCAATTTCTAATATTTTATGACGAGCCAAAAATTCATCGATTATACATTTTAATAGAACATTAATTACAGAATCTTTTGGTACCATGCAGACACCAGCGTACAAATTTTTTAATATGATATACATAAAATAAGGATGCGTCGCATAGGGTCAGCGGCAAAAAAGTATGGATTTCTAATATTTAAAAACGTGCCAAAAATTCATCGATTATACATTTTAATAGTCCATTGATTACAGAATCTGTTGGTACCAAGCAGACACCAGCGTACAAACTTTTTCATTTGATATACATAAAATAAAGATGCGTTGCATAGGGTCAGCGGCAAAAAAGTATCAATTTCTAATATTTTATGACGAGCCAAAAATGCATCGATTATACATTTTAATAGTACATTGATTACAGAATCTTTTGGTACCAAGCAGACACCAGCGTACAAACTTTTTCATTTGATATACATAAAATAAGGATGCGTCGCGTAGGGTCAGCGGCAAAAAAGTATCAATTTCTAATATTTTATGACGAGCCAAAAATTCATCGATTATACATTTTAATAGAACATTAATTACAGAATCTTTTGGTACCATGCAGACACCAGCGTACAAATTTTTTAATATGATATACATAAAATAAGGATGCGTCGCATAGGGTCAGCGCAAAATAGTATCAATTTCTAATATTTTATGACGAGCCAAAAATTCATCGATTATACATTTTAATAGTACATTGATTACAGAATCTTTTGGTACCAAGCAGACACCAGCGTACAAACTTTTTCATTTGATATACATAAAATAAGGATGCGTCGCATAGGGTCAGCGGCAAAAAAGTATGGATTTCTAATATTTAAAAACGAGCCAAAAATTCATCGATTATACATTTTAATAGTCCATTGATTACAGAATCTTTTGGTACCAAGCAGACACCAGCGTACAAACTTTTTCATTTGATATACATAAAATAAGGATGCGTCGCATAGGGTCAGCGGCAGAAAAGTATCAATTTCTAATATTTTATGACGAGCCAAAAATTCATCGATTATACATTTTAATAGTACATTGATTACAGAATCTTTTGGTACCAAGCAGACACCAGCGTACAAACTTTTTCATTTGATATACATAAAATAAGGATGCGTCGCGTAGGGTCAGCGGCAAAAAAGTATCAATTTCTAATAATTTATGACGAGCCAAAAATTCATCGATTATACATTTTAATAGTACATTGATTACAGAATCTTTTGGTACCATGCAGACACCAGCGTACAAATTTTTTAATATGATATACATAAAATAAGGATGCGTCGCGTAGGGTCAGCGGCAAAAAAGTATGGATTTCTAATATTTAAAAACGAGCCAAAAATTCATAGATTATACATTTTAATAGTCCATTTATTACAGAATCTTTTGGTACCAAGCAGACAACAGCGTACAAACTTTTTCATTTGATATACATAAAATAAGGATGCGACGCATAGGGTCAGCGGCAAAAAAGTATTAATTTTTAATATTTTATGACGAGCCAAAAATTCATCGATTAAACATTTTAGTAGAACATTAATTACAGAATCTTTTGGTACCATGCAGACACCAGCGTACAAATTTTATAATATGATATACATAAAATAAGGATGCGTCGCATAGGGTCAGCGGCAAAAAAGTATCAATTTCTAATATTTTATGACGAGCCAAAAATTCATCGATTATACATTTTAATAGAACATTAATTACAGAATCTTTTGGTAGCATGCAGACATTAGCGTACAAATTTTTTAATATGATATACATAAATTAAGGACGCGTCGCATAGGGTCAGCGGCAAAAAAGTATCGATTTCTAATATTTAAAGACGAGCCAAAAATTCATCGATTATACATTTTAATAGTACATTGATTACAGAATCTTTTGGTAACATGCAGACACCAGCGTACAAATTTTTTAATATGATATACATAAAATAAGGATGCGTCGCGTAGGGTCAGCGGCAAAAAAGTATGGATTTGTAATATTTAAAAACGAGCCAAATATTCATCGATTATACATTTCAATAGTCCATTGATTACAGAATCTTTTGGTACCAAGCAGACACCAGCGTACAAACTTTTTCATTTGATATACATAAAATAAGGATGCGTCGCATAGGGTCAGCGGCAAAAAAGTATCAATTTCTAATATATTATGACGAGCCAAAAATTCATCGATTATACATTTTAATAGAACATTAATTACAGAATCTTTTGGTACCATGCAGACATTAGCGTATAAATTTTTTAATATGATATACATAAAATAAGGATGCGTCGCATAGGGTCAGCGGCAAAAAAGTATCAATTTCTAATATTTTATGACGAGCCAAAAATTCATCGATTATACATTTTAATAGAACATTAATTACAGAATCTTTTGGTACCATGCAGACACCAGCGTACAAATTTTTTAATATGATATACATAAAATAAGGATGCGTCGCATAGGGTCAGCGGCAAAATAGTATCAATTTCTAATATTTTATGACGAGCCAAAAATTCATCGATTATACATTTTAATAGTACATTGATTACAGAATCTTTTGGTACCAAGCAGACACCAGCGTACAAACTTTTTCATTTGATATACATAAAATAAGGATGCGTCGCATAGGGTCAGCGGCAAAATAGTATCAATTTCTAATATTTTATGACGAGCCAAAAATTCATCGATTATACATTTTAATAGTACATTGATTACAGAATCTTTTGGTACCAAGCAGACACCAGCGTACAAACTTTTTCATTTGATATACATAAAATAAGGATGCGTCGCATAGGGTCAGCGGCAAAATAGTATCAATTTCTAATATTTTATGACGAGCCAAAAATTCATCGATTATACATTTTAATAGTACATTAATTACAGAATCTTTTGGTACCATGCAGACACCAGCGTACAAATTTTTTAATATGATATACATAAAATATGGATGCGTCGCGTAGGGTCACGGGCAAAAAAGTATGGATTTCTAATATTTAAAAACGAGCCAAAAATTCATCGATTATACATTTTAATAGTCCATTGATTACAGAATCTTTTGGTACCAAGCAGACACCAGCGTACAAACTTTTTCATTTGATATACATAAAATAAGGATGCGTCGCATAGGGTCAGCGGCAAAAAAGTATCAATTTCTAATATTTTATGACGAGCCAAAAATTCATCGATTATACATTTTAATAGTACATTGATTACAGAATCTTTTGGTACCAAGCAGACACCAGCGTACAAACTTTTTCATTTGATATACATAAAATAAGGATGCGTCGCATAGGGTCAGCGGCAAAATAGTATCAATTTCTAATATTTTATGACGAGCCAAAAATTCATCGATTATACATTTTAATAGTACATTAATTACAGAATCTTTTGGTACCATGCAGACATTAGCGTATAAATTTTTTAATATGATATACATAAAATAAGGATGCGTCGCATAGGGTCAGCGGCAAAAAAGTATCAATTTCTAATATTTTATGACGAGCCAAAAATTCATCGATTATACATTTTAATAGAACATTAATTACAGAATCTTTTGGTACCATGCAGACACCAGCGTACAAATTTTTTAATATGATATACATAAAATAAGGATGCGTCGCATAGGGTCAGCGGCAAAATAGTATCAATTTCTAATATTTTATGACGAGCCAAAAATTCATCGATTATACATTTTAATAGTACATTGATTACAGAATCTTTTGGTACCAAGCAGACACCAGCGTACAAACTTTTTCATTTGATATACATAAAATAAGGATGCGTCGCATAGGGTCAGCGGCAAAATAGTATCAATTTCTAATATTTTATGACGAGCCAAAAATTCATCGATTATACATTTTAATAGTACATTGATTACAGAATCTTTTGGTACCAAGCAGACACCAGCGTACAAACTTTTTCATTTGATATACATAAAATAAGGATGCGTCGCATAGGGTCAGCGGCAAAATAGTATCAATTTCTAATATTTTATGACGAGCCAAAAATTCATCGATTATACATTTTAATAGTACATTAATTACAGAATCTTTTGGTACCATGCAGACACCAGCGTACAAATTTTTTAATATGATATACATAAAATATGGATGCGTCGCGTAGGGTCACGGGCAAAAAAGTATGGATTTCTAATATTTAAAAACGAGCCAAAAATTCATCGATTATACATTTTAATAGTCCATTGATTACAGAATCTTTTGGTACCAAGCAGACACCAGCGTACAAACTTTTTCATTTGATATACATAAAATAAGGATGCGTCGCATAGGGTCAGCGGCAAAAAAGTATCAATTTCTAATATTTTATGACGAGCCAAAAATTCATCGATTATACATTTTAATAGTACATTGATTACAGAATCTTTTGGTACCAAGCAGACACCAGCGTACAAACTTTTTCATTTGATATACATAAAATAAGGATGCGTCGCATAGGGTCAGCGGCAAAATAGTATCAATTTCTAATATTTTATGACGAGCCAAAAATTCATCGATTATACATTTTAATAGTACATTAATTACAGAATCTTTTGGTACCATGCAGACATTAGCGTATAAATTTTTTAATATGATATACATAAAATAAGGATGCGTCGCATAGGGTCAGCGGCAAAAAAGTATCAATTTCTAATATTTTATGACGAGCCAAAAATTCATCGATTATACATTTTAATAGTACATTGATTACAGAATCTTTTGGTACCAAGCAGACACCAGCGTACAAACTTTTTCATTTGATATACATAAAATAAGGATGCGTCGCATAGGGTCAGCGGCAAAATAGTATCAATTTCTAATATTTTATGACGAGCCAAAAATTCATCGATTATACATTTTAATAGTACATTAATTACAGAATCTTTTGGTACCATGCAGACATTAGCGTATAAATTTTTTAATATGATATACATAAAATAAGGATGCGTCGCATAGGGTCAGCGGCAAAAAAGTATCAATTTCTAATATTTTATGACGAGCCAAAAATTCATCGATTATACATTTTAATAGAACATTAATTACAGAATCTTTTGGTACCAAGCAGACACCAGCGTACAAACTTTTTCATTTGATATACATAAAATAAGGATGCGTCGCATAGGGTCAGCGGCAAAATAGTATCAATTTCTAATATTTTATGACGAGCCAAAAATTCATCGATTATACATTTTAATAGTACATTAATTACAGAATCTTTTGGTACCATGCAGACACCAGCGTACAAATTTTTTAATATGATATACATAAAATATGGATGCGTCGCGTAGGGTCACGGGCAAAAAAGTATGGATTTCTAATATTTAAAAACGAGCCAAAAATTCATCGATTATACATTTTAATAGTCCATTGATTACAGAATCTTTTGGTACCAAGCAGACACCAGCGTACAAACTTTTTCATTTGATATACATAAAATAAGGATGCGTCGCATAGGGTCAGCGGCAAAAAAGTATCAATTTCTAATATTTTATGACGAGCCAAAAATTCATCGATTATACATTTTAATAGTACATTGATTACAGAATCTTTTGGTACCAAGCAGACACCAGCGTACAAACTTTTTCATTTGATATACATAAAATAAGGATGCGTCGCATAGGGTCAGCGGCAAAATAGTATCAATTTCTAATATTTTATGACGAGCCAAAAATTCATCGATTATACATTTTAATAGTACATTCATTACAGAATCTTTTGGTACCATGCAGACACCAGCGTACAAATTTTTTAATATGATATACATAAAATAAGGATGCGTCGCGTAGGGTCACGGGCAAAAAAGTATGGATTTCTAATATTTAAAAACGAGCCAAAAATTCATCGATTATACATTTTAATAGTCCATTGATTACAGAATCTTTTGGTACCAAGCAGACACCAGCGTACAAACTTTTTCATTTGATATACATAAAATAAGGATGCGTCGCATAGGGTCAGCGGCAAAATAGTATCAATTTCTAATATTTTATGACGAGCCAAAAATTCATCGATTATACATTTTAATAGTACATTAATTACAGAATCTTTTGGTACCATGCAGACACCAGCGTACAAATTTTTTAATATGATATACATAAAATAAGGATGCGTCGCGTAGGGTCACGGGCAAAAAAGTATGGATTTCTAATATTTAAAAACGAGCCAAAAATTCATCGATTATACATTTTAATAGTCCATTGATTACAGAATCTTTTGGTACCAAGCAGACACCAGCGTACAAACTTTTTCATTTGATATACATAAAATAAGGATGCGTCGCATAGGGTCAGCGGCAAAAAAGTATCAATTTCTAATATTTTATGACGAGCCAAAAATTCATCGATTATACATTTTAATAGTACATTGATTACAGAATCTTTTGGTACCATGCAGACACCAGCGTACAAATTTTTTAATATGATATACATAAAATAAGGATGCGTCGCATAGGGTCAGCGGCAAAAAAGTATGGATTTCTAATATTTAAAAACGAGCCAAAAATTCATCGATTATACATTTTAATAGTCCATTGATTACAGAATCTGTTGGTACCAAGCAGACACCAGCGTACAAACTTTTTTATTTGATATACATAAAATAAAGATGCGTTGCATAGGGTCAGCGGCAAAAAAGTATTAATTTCTAATATTTTATGACGAGCCAAAAATTCATCGATTATACATTTTAATAGTACATTGATTACAGAATCTTTTGGTACCAAGCAGACACCAGCGTACAAACTTTTTCATTTGATATACATAAAATAAGGATGCGTCGCGTAGGGTCAGCGGCAAAAAAGTATCAATTTCTAATATTTTAAGACGAGCCAAAAATTCATCGATTATACATTTTAATAGAACATTAATTACAGAATCTTTTGGTACCAAGCAGACACCAGCGTACAAACTTTTTCATTTGATATACATAAAATAAGGATGCGTCGCATAGGATCAGCGGCAAAAAAGTATTAATTTCTAATATTTTATGACGAGCCAAAAATTCATCGATTAAACATTTTAATAGAACATTAATTACAGAATCTTTTGGTACCATGCAGACACCAGCGTACAAATTTTTTAATATGATATACATAAAATAAGGATGCGTCGCCTAGGGTCAGCGGCAAAAAAGTATCAATTTCTAATATTTTATGACGAGGCAAAAATTCATCGATTATACATTTTAATAGTACATTGATTACAGAATCTTTTGGTACCAAGCAGACACCAGCGTACAAACTTTTTCATTTGATATACATAAAATAAGGATGCGTCGCGTAGGGTCAGCGGCAAAAAAGTATCAATTTCTAATATTTTATGACGAGCCAAAAATTCATCGATTATACATTTTAATAGAACATTAATTACAGAATCTTTTGGTACCATGCAGACACCAGCGTACAAATTTTTTAATATGATATACATAAAATAAGGATGCGTCGCATAGGGTCAGCGGCAAAATAGTATCAATTTCTAATATTTTATGACGAGCCAAAAATTCATCGATTATACATTTTAATAGTCCATTGATTACAGAATCTTTTGGTACCAAGCAGACACCAGCGTACAAACTTTTTCATTTGATATACATAAAATAAGGATGCGTCGCGTAGGGTCAGCGGCAAAAAAGTGTGGATTTCTAATATTTAAAAACGAGCCAAAAATTCATAGATTATACATTTTAATAGTCCATTTATTACAGAATCTTTTGGTACCAAGCAGACACCAGCGTACAAACTTTTTCATTTGATATACATAAAATAAGGATGCGACGCATAGGATCAGCGGCAAAAAAGTATTAATTTCTAATATTTTATGACGAGCCAAAAATTCATCGATTAAACATTTTAATAGTCCATTTATTACAGAATCTTTTGGTACCAAGCAGACACCAGCGTACAAACTTTTTCATTTGATATACATAAAATAAGGATGCGACGCATAGGATCAGCGGCAAAAAAGTATTAATTTCTAATATTTTATGACGAGCCAAAAATTCATCGATTAAACATTTTAATAGAACATTAATTACAGAATCTTTTGGTACCATGCAGACACCAGCGTACAAATTTTTTAATATGATGTACATAAAATAAGGATGCGTCGCGTAGGGTCAGCGGCAAAAAAGTATGGATTTCTAATATTTAAAAACGAGCCAAAAATTCATCGATTATACATTTTAATAGTACATTGATTACAGAATCTTTTGGTACCAAGCAGACACCAGCGTACAAACTTTTTCATTTGATATACATAAAATAAGGATGCGTCGCGTAGGGTCAGCGGCAAAAAAGTATCAATTTCTAATATTTTATGACGAGCCAAAAATTCATCGATTATACATTTTAATAGTACATTGATTACAGAATCTTTTGGTACCATGCAGACACCAGTGTACAAATTTTTTAATATGATATACATAAAATAAGGATGCGTCGCGTAGGGTCAGCGGCAAAAAAGTATGGATTTCTAATATTTAAAAACGAGCCAAAAATTCATAGATTATACATTTTAATAGTCCATTTATTACAGAATCTTTTGGTACCAAGCAGACACCAGCGTACAAACTTTTTCATTGATATACATAAAATAAGGATGCGACGCATAGGGTCTGCGGCAAAAAAGTATTAATTTCTAATATTTTATGACGAGCCAAAAATTCATCGATTAAACATTTTAATAGAACATTAATTACAGAATCTTTTGGTACCATGCAGACATTAGCGTACAAATTTTTTAATATGATATACATAAAATAAGGATGCGTCGCATAGGGTCAGCGGCAAAAAAGTATCAATTTCTAATATTTTATGACGAGCCAAAAATTCATCGATTATACATTTTAATAGAACATTAATTACAGAATCTTTTGGTACCATGCAGACACCAGCGTACAAATTTTTTAATATGATATACATAAAATAAGGATGCGTCGCATAGGGTCAGCGGCAAAATAGTATCAATTTCTAATATTTTATGACGAGCCAAAAATTCATCGATTATACATTTTAATAGTACATTGATTACAGAATCTTTTGGTACCAAGCAGACACCAGCGTACAAACTTTTTCATTTAATATACATAAAATAAGGATGCGTCGCATAGGGTCAGCGGCAAAATAGTATCAATTTCTAATATTTTATGACGAGCGAAAAATTCATCGATTATACATTTAATAGTACATTAATTACAGAATCTTTTGGTACCATGCAGACACCAGCGTACAAATTTTTTAATATGATATTAATAAAATAAAGATGCGTCGCGTAGGGTCACGGGCAAAAAGGTATGGATTTCTAATATTTAAAAACGAGCCAAAAATTCATCGATTATACATTTTAATAGTCCATTGATTACAGAATCTTTTGGTACCAAGCAGACACCAGCGTACAAACTTTTTCATTTAATATACATAAAATAAGGATGCGTCGCATAGGGTCAGCGGCAAAAAAGTATCAATTTCTAATATTTTATGACGAGCCAAAAATTCATCGATTATACATTTTAATAGAACATTAATTACAGAATCTTTTGGTACCATGCAGACACCAGCGTACAAATTTTTTAATATGATATACATAAAATAAGGATGCGTCGCATTGGGTCAGCGGCAAAATAGTATCAATTTCTAATATTTTATGACGAGCCAAAAATTCATCGATTATACATTTTAATAGTACATTGATTACAGAATCTTTTGGTACCATGCAGACACCGGCGTACAAATTTTTTAATATGATATACATAAAATAAGGATGCGTCGCGTAGGGTCAGCGGCAAAAAAGTATGGATTTCTAATATTTAATAACGAGCCAAAAATTCATCGATTATACATTTTAATAGTCCATTTATTACAGAATCTTTTGGTACCAAGCAGACACCAGCGTACAAACTTTTTCATTTGATATACATAAAATAAGGATGCGACGCATAGGGTCAGCGGCAAAAAAGTATCGATTTCTAATATTTAAAGACGAGCCAAAAATTCATCGATTATACGTTTTAATAGTACATTGATTACAGAATCTTTTGGTACCATGCAGACACCAGCGTACAAATTTTTTAATATGATATACATAAAATAAGGATGCGTCGCGTAGGGTCAGCGGCAAAAAAGTATGGATTTCTAATATTTAATAACGAGCCAAAAATTCATCGATTATACATTTTAATAGTCCATTTATTACAGAATCTTTTGGTACCAAGCAGACACCAGCGTACAAACTTTTTCATTTGATATACATAAAATAAGGATGCGACGCATAGGGTCAGCGGCAAAAAAGTATCGATTTCTAATATTTAAAGACGAGCCAAAAATTCATCGATTATACGTTTTAATAGTACATTGATTACAGAATCTTTTGGTACCATGCAGACACCAGCGTACAAATTTTTTAATATGATATACATAAAATAAGGATGCGTCGCGTAGGATCAGCGGCAAAAAATTATGGATTTCTAATATTTAAAAACGTGCCAAAAATTCATCGATTATACATTTTAATAGTCCATTGATTACAGAATCTTTTGGTACCAAGCAGACACCAGCGTACAAACTTTTTCATTTGATATACATAAAATAAGGATGCGTCGCATAGGGTCAGCGGCAAAAAAGTATCAATTTCTAATATATTATGACGAGCCAAAAATTCATCGATTATACATTTTAATAGAACATTAATTACAGAATCTTTTGGTACCATGCAGACATTAGCGTACAATTTTTTTAATATGATATACATAAAATAAGGATGCATCGCATAGGTTCAGCGGCAAAAAAGTATCGATTTCTAATATTTAAAGACGTGCCAAAAATTCATCGATTATACATTTTAATAGTCCATTGATTACAGAATCTTTTGGTACCAAGCAGACACCAGCGTACAAACTTTTTCATTTGATATACATAAAATAAAGATGCGTCGCACAGGGTCAGCGGCAAAAAAGTATCGATTTCTAATATTTAAAGACGAGCCAAAAATTCATCGATTATACATTTTAATAGTACATTGATTATAGAATCTTTTGGTACCACGCAGACACCAGCGTACAAACCTTTTCATTTGATATACATAAAATAAAGATGCGTAGCATAGTGTCAGCGGCAAAAAAGTATCGACTTCTATAATTTTAAGACGAGCCAAAAATGCATCGTATATATATTTCTATAGTGTATTGTTTGCAGATTTTCTTGGTACCATAAGCATACCAGCGTACTACTTTTTTTGTCTAATATACATAATATAAATCTGCGCCGTATGGGATTTGCGGCTTAAAAATTTTATTTTACAATATTTCAAAACGTGCAAGAAATTAATCTTATATATATTTTAACAGTACATTGTCTGCACATTATTACGAATAATGCGTGACTATATATCGCGCTTTTATTTTATTTTATAATATATGTCGAAACTCATTTCTACTGCGCATTCGGAATTCGAATTATATCAAGATTATCGAAAAGTGTCGGACGAAATATATTTGTGACTCTAATTAAGGAAATAATTATTGTTTTTAAAAATTATCTTTACGAAACCTTAATTGTAAATTTGTATTCATGTCTTTCTTCTATTCTTAACTCAATAAATATATTACTTCTTAATTAAATATACATATTAAAAAATATTAATATAGCGAGGTAATTAAATGTTAAAATAATAATATGTTATAAAAATTAAAATAACAATATATTGTAAATAATATGTTGTAATATCTTATCCTTGATTAATATTTTTGTTTCAGAAATCAGCTGATTATAACGTTAATTTGCTAATTAATTTTTAAAATAAGAATATAATATTTAAAATAATATGTTTTAAATAATGTAATATATAATTCCTTTAACTCGATTAATATTTATAACAGCTATCAGCTGATTTCTGTCAAAAAATATTAATCGCAGATAAGGCATTATAACATATTATTTATAACATTATTATTTTAATTTTTATAACATATTTTTATTATAAAATTTAATTGGCAATGTAATGCTTTAATCATCTGATTTCTGTCAAAAAATATTAATGAAGTTTAAACAAACTTTATATAAATTCATCATACTTTTTTTAATAAAATCGGGGAATTGCATAACGCGCGCTTGTGTTTTTGTAGTCTTTTTCTAAAAAAGACATTAAGTCTATTCTCGCAAGTATTGTTGCCTCTTTTCCGCGAAAATATTAATCAAAATTTAGAGTATTATAACATATTATTTAAAACATGTCATTATTTTATTTTATTTTATTTTGGACTAACTGTCAAACTGCTAACTGCTAACCCTCGTGATGACAGCCTTTCGATGCTACGAATATAACACACAACGCGAATTGACAGAGAGCCAATCAGCATCGCGGAAAAGCGACAATGTCAATAACATGCCTTTTTTAGAAAGGGGATTGTACAACGCTCTAATTGAGCTATATTCGCATTAATTGCAAATGTTTAAAAAATTATAATCTTTATATATTTATCATTATCCAATAGCGCTTCTCGCACAATTACATAATTTAAGAATGGCATCGCTGTTGAGACTTGTAGTTAATCCTGTTGAATTGCAAAATGCGATTAAAATTAAACATGATTTGGCCGAATCGTCGAGACGCCTACACTTTATCGCGGCTCGTAAAATTCAGGTTAGTCATAATAATCTGAGAACATTAGCGACTATATATCAGTATCATTAATAAATATACAATTTCAAAGTTTCTAAATTTTAGGCTTGGTTCCGTGGCATCATCACTCGCAATCATCTCCGCAGACTGCACGAAAACGCGACAATTTTGCAACGTTATTGGCGCGGTTATCGCGCCAGGATGTTTGCTAATCGATATTTGATCCAACGTGTTCAGCAAATGTGGCAGGATCATTATAATAGAATGGCAACAAGGATTCAAGCTGTTTGGAGAGGCTACTGGACTAGAAAAACACAGATAAACTTTTTACAATTACGACAATGGTTGAGAGACGTCTATACGAAGAACAATGAAACTTTAGAGAACATGAAGAAGTACGTTCGCATATGCATTCATTATTGTTCACTATTGTATGTATTGTCTTTTTATAGATTTAGACAGGGAGAACTCGAGTACGCGGAAAACGTGACTGAACAAGAAGCGATGCTCGGGATTTTATTCATCTTATTTAAAGTAAAGTCATGATTAAATTCTTACTAGATTTTTGCGACTTATGTATTACAATTTTTTATAAAATTTATTAATTTTGTTAATATTAATATTATAAAATTTATTATCTAAATGTTACTCATACAATGTCTTTCCGAAGCTGCATCATCTGTTGAGGACCAAGTGCCGTCCAGGTGTCATCACGAAAATTGACAAAACCCGTTTTACACACATCGAAGAAATGTTGAAATGTCTCGAATACAATCGATATATTTCTAAAGCGAAATCTATTTGCAGAGATTGTCAAATCGATCCTAAACCTTCTTTAATCTTTCGTGGCACTTATTTTGAGAGATGCGAAAAAGAGATTCGAGAGTTTGAAAAGAGTTTACAAGCCGGGAATCTATCCATTTTTAGAAGTATATTTGATTAATAAATTAAATCATAATTATATGTGCTAATCTTTCAAAATTTTACTCTATTCTGATTTTATAAATAAAATAAAATTATACTCTCTATTGTTTTAGAAATAATAAGTCTTTTTCTCTATATTTTCTTTAGATCAGTCTTTCAAAGAAAATAATAGAAATACCATCGAAAATAAAATCTTAAGCCGTCAGCAAAAACATAAATATTCCAGAAGGTGCTTGCAAAATTTCACACAGATACAATCGAGTGAATTGTATGAGGCTATTAATAAAATGGACTGCCATATGCATTGACTTCGGTTATGTCCAATCCACAATCTTATCTTTTAAAAAAGAAACGTATGTGCAAAAAAGTACACTTATTCGTTTAAAAGATTTATACTTTTGATTTTAGTATAAATTATATGGATATATATATATATATATATATATATAATCTCTTCTATTTTTAAATATACTTATTTAATCTATTTGATTATAGTTATTACATCTCATCATTCTCTTATATAATTCTAGTCGCAACATTTGATAAATTTTGATAAATCTTCCACAGCTGTCTTTTCACAATGTATTTAATACATTTGCTGTTTAATCAATAAATAAAAAGATAGAGAGCATAGGTTCGTAATAGGTCATTGATAATTCTTTGCATTGATAATTCCAATATTAAACTTCTATGTTGTATTAAAGACTGTTTGCATAAGGATTGCTAGATAATTTTACCGTCTATTTTTTTTCTCTTTATTTGCATTTAAAGAATGAGAGTGTTCTAAGGATTTTATTTCTCTAACTTTACAAATAAATTATATTTTATTTTTTAGAAATCATTGTAAGAATTTGTCTTTTTTTTAATAAATCAATTTTTTCCTAAGAGAATGATATTATTCACTATTGTTAATGATTCAAAATATTACTCATTATTACTATAATTAAAGCGTTCTATTTTAACAATGTAGCTATTCCCGTAAATGTTTGCACCAAAATCTGCATGCAATAAAAAGTGTATATGTATAAACTATCGATAAAATGGTCTTCCACCTAGATTAAACTATTTACGTTTGATTCACACATTTGTTATTTTAAGTGTTCTATTACAATTTAGAAGGAAAAATCTAAAAATACAAATAATTATATTTATATATTAACAAGATACACTTTTATCTTTTTCATTAGTCGACATAAATGTATCGCGTGTATTTAATGTGCTTGTAATTCATTTAATAGAGTATAATGTAAAAAAGAAAAGACACTGATAATTACGTTGAAAAGATTCAACTTTATTATTGCTTACATTTCTTTATTTACTAAAATAATATATTTATAGGGGTTTCTAAAAAAAAAAAAGAAAACATAAAAGGGTCATTTCTTTCGATTAAGTATGCACGTTCGATATATCTGCGTAATGTATGATTACGCAGCTTGGCAAGCAACAGGAACTGATTCATTATAATATTCGTGGACAGGTTTTCGGGACAGATCCGGATTAGCTCCTTGCTTGATTCTATCCAGCAATTGTTCAGACTCTTGGTTCCTCTCCATGCAGAAATATCCATACAATTTGTCTTTTACTTCGACGGGCTTGGCATTCTGGAGGCATTCGGGTATAGGTCTGACAGAGAAACAGATCCTATTATCTTTCTGCTGGGTGTGTGTGCGATAATTAAATGAAGCTCTATTCGGATCTAAATTATCCTCATTTTCATTGCTGTTCTCTGGATTACTGTTTTGGTTCCTGGTGTTATTTTCATGAAATTGCTTTCTATTTCTTTGTATCTTTCTGCCAGTGTTATCATGATAGCCCCAATTACTTGCAACCGAAGCTCTTCCCGCTTCGTAGTCGCTAACAACATTGTTCTGATGATGCAAGTTTTGTGGAGTGCATAATTGCTGTTTATCATTGTTCTTTGCAATGAATCCTTGCTGGCCGTCCTCCATCACAGTATATATGTCATTGAATAGTGCCGATTGACGTAGGAAGCAGTTAGAAGGAGTTACGAACTCGTCATTGGGGTTACTGTTGTAATTACCGCAAAGACCGCGTATGGTATTGCGATATTTGGAGGATGTCTGGAATAACAAAATTTATGTCGATTTATATTTCTTATATTATCATAACTAATCTCTAATGTTATCAGTTTTTCTTTCTTTCTTTTTCATTTTACTCACCTGAATTCGAAAACGTTGTCCGTCATATACGGCATTGATTTCATATTTCTTAGAATCAATGTGGATCGATTTGTCCGGTAATTGGTAAACGTCGATGTAATTTTCATTGCTGTCTATGTCGTGATGGTATCCTGGCTGGGTTGGATCGTTTGGATTTGGCTTTTTAAAATTATGGATTTGCTGTCCGTCAATTAAAACTTGGATCTCATTATTCGATTTTTGCAATTGAACTTCTTTGTCACCAAAGTAGAAGCGGACTTGTTTGAAGCCGTCTTTCTCTCGACCTAAAATAGCCACTTCTGCATATTTCGCTGCTTCTCCTTGGAAATTATATGTCGGATCAGGAATGAGAACGACTTGCCAATATTTCCCTGCATCCAGGGTATATAGTTTACCATCAAAAGTAGAAACCTGATGGTTTTGGTCGAAATAACACACACCTGCAAAAGATAAATTAAGTAATATTACCTTACAGAAATGACA
The DNA here is from genome assembly GCF_030444845.1 of Prenolepis imparis. NCBI lineage: Eukaryota > Metazoa > Arthropoda > Insecta > Hymenoptera > Formicidae > Prenolepis > Prenolepis imparis. Next base: position 9,205,621 of record NW_028141171.1, on the reverse strand, counting down.
CCTGTACGTATAAAGAATACATGTTTATTTATACATATCGCATAATGTACTTTTATCCAAATAATTATGATACGACAAAGTGTGACAAGATAAATAACAGCGCAATAAATTATTAATTTTACTAATACAATAATGATAGTAAAAAATATACGCTTGTGGAAATTGAGAAAACATTAAGAGCTCTAATGTGAATATATAGTCGTAAAATATGAAAGCATCAATTTTCATGTTATCATTCAAGCGTTATGTTATTTTCAATTATAAAATACATGTTATTAATATATTAAATTAAAACATATATCTTCTATTTTATTATGTAGTTTCCACTTTATTCGTGCTTATTATGTTGCACTTTTTTATATGCTTTGTATTTTTGTATATTCACACAGTTTTAAAAATAGCCCGAAGTGGACCGAAACATATATAATAAACATTATATGAATTTTTCAAATTGATTTTTATTTGCGCTTATTACCACGCTATTAATCCTGTTTATTTCTCTCATATATAATACTAATAAATATTTCTATCTTTTTAAAAAATCTGCATCTACTCACCCTGTGGTGCCTGTTCTTTTAATTTGATTTGCTTTTGAAGCGATCCCAATGACAATTGCGGGAAGAATTCCACTACTGATCCATATGACGATTGCGGGAAGAATTCCACTGCTGATCCATATGACGATTGCGATGGCAATCTCAATGAGATTTGCGAGACGAATTTCAATGCTGATTGCCATAATGATTCGGATGACGATTGTGGTGTCAATTCCTTTGCTAATTGATGTGACAATCCTAATAACACTTGTGATGACAATTGCTGCGATGATGATTGTTCATCAAAGTCAGGATCTTCGGGTATGAAAAAGGAAAGTTCCATGTCAGAACTAGATATAGAGATGTCTGTCTGGTCCTGATCGGGTGATACTTTTATTTCCATGTCAATAGTGTTCTTTCCAGTCGATCTTTCATTTATTATTCTCAGTTTTCCGCCGAGGATATTACTGATAAATTCAAGAATTTTCTTCATAATTTGGCGTTGATTCTCAGAACCAATATTCATTGAGAGCTTGACGCGATCCTTCATACTGGCAAGCTCAACGGCCTTCTGACAGGCTTGCGTCCCTCTGTTACCTTCCTTAGCATCTTCTTGACATTGCTTGACTGTTTCAGTAGACTTTATTAGATCCTTCAGATCGTTACTTTGTATTATATTTCCTTGGACATTCAGGTTTTGTCTGTTAGCGTCAGTCTTTCCATATTGCACATTCAGCTCGAAATTATTTTGTTGTTCACGGCTCATCATATTTTCGTAATTTAGAGGAGTCTTCGGCGATACTCTCATGTTTCCAGTAGCTAACAATTCATTCTCGATAATTCCATCCTTCGTCGTTTGGACATTCCAATAGACAAGAGTACGATATTTCTGGTCTACGTTGCTGTGTCCTACGCCGACGGTGAGAACTTGACGGTTCTGTTTAAATAATGTCGGATATTCAACATCTATGTCCCATACATTATTGGTGGAATGTGTCAAACTGTTGCTGAGTTGCGACAGGAATTGCTTTCTTCTCGCTTCGCTGTTCGGTTGTTTGTCAGAAACTATCAAACTTGGCGACGTCTGTGGATCGGATTGCACAGGTACATTATCCTTAGAGCTTCTAACGTGCACCATGTTCATATTTATTCCATTCCTTGCTGCATTGTCACTCAAAACTACACTGATCTTCTTGTGATGTATATCTTCATTATTCGAAGGCATTAGCAATTCCATTACATTTTTATCCAGTGTGTTCTTCGCTGCTTTGTCGTATTCCATAGCGACATTGATTACTCCGACCGATAAATTGCGTTTCGTGACTTCTTGCCGCGCGTTAAAGAGTACTAATTGCCTGTTTGTGTTGTGACGTAATGGTTGAAGATCAAGAATGTTGTGCTGCGTAATGAAGGGAGTAGTGCTTGTGTGCATCACTTGCTGGCCCTGCTGATGCGATCGAGGTAAGTTTTGATTCATTCTTATCTTCAAGCTAACGTTGCTTCTGTCGGGTTGATGTTGATATTCAACCTCAAATTCTGTTGGTAGGTATACATGATAATCTCTATCAACACCGCCGAGGTATTGTTGATGCTCGAAAGGTGTCACGAAACCGTATCTATTTTCTATTCTACCGACTACTAATATACTGAGCGTGCCTTTCGCGGCTTTGGAATGATTATCATTTTCTACCTTTGCATTTTCTGTTTTAATTTGGTGTAAAATTGGTGCTTGTACAGTATAAGTAAAAGGCAGACCGCTTTCCGTCGCAAATCCGATTATCGTATCGCGACTTCGTACACGATTCAAATTCAGTTGTTGGTGCTGTTGAATGTTCTCCTTTATATCTGTAAAACAATATCAGATAATTAGATTTATATGTTTGAAAGTAAAACTCTCTAAAACGAAATGTATACTTACTCTGGAGAGAGTTCATAAGAACATTCGTGTCGAAGGGATAGAATTGCACTTCGTTTGAGGTGGCAGTCAAAAAGTACCCTTCTAAATATTCTGGTAAACCAGGCAGAACACCAATTGCGCGTGCGATCTTTTCAGCGACCGATTTTTTCTGGTTTTGTTTGGTCTCCGGAGAAACTTGGAAAAACTCTAAAAGCTGTTCAATATTTGATACTCCAAATTCGAATTGCGCGGCCAAACTTTTTACGTAATCATTTGCAATATCTACTTCCAGATGTGCATACTTCGGTGAATGTCTCTGACTTTGAATTGTTTCGACTAAGAGTCTTTGAATGGGATTGCTCTTATCAGTTGTGTCCTTGTAATAGCCATAAGAATCCGTGACATGGAAGCGCTTGTTAGTCAATAATCTTTTAGCGAGACGAGCCTTCAAAGCGATACTTTTCGAATCCCACTGTTGTAAATTAGCGAGACTCTTTATGGTGGACACAACAGCAGAGTTCACCTGATTGCTGCTATCGTATTTAGTATAATGCGCTATGCGCAAGAACGTAGACAGAGATGGCTTGGTCTTAATAAGATTGTAAAACGCCGCGACACGTATCTCGTCAGGCTCCTCTACGTTCGAGTAGATTTTGTAGAGGACAGATTTAACGGCATTCGGATTGGTTTTGGCTAATGGAGCCAACGCGGTAACTATTAGCATATGTTGATATTTGGACAGCGGTTCTTTCCTTTCCAAATATGGTTCGAAAATTGGGAGAATCGCTGAATGAGCGGTACTTCCCAATGCTAATATGTACGTCTGTGTTGTCGGGCTATCATTTTCGCTGATGGCTTGTTTCAATTGTTGATTGAAATAATTAATAACTTCACGTACGTCTACAGGTTGGGCCCTCATATGGCCGGATTTGTGTAGTGGATTGTTTCTTTTGTTGTTTTGAACATTATTAATCAATTCGCCTAATGCTAAGGGCCCAGCTACTTTCAAATAATCTTGATTTCGCACTTCTGGCGAGGAAATCATTTTCTGTAGACCAAAGAGAAAAAGATTGCACAGATATTAAAATTAACATTTTAGATACAAAAGTGCGATTTATAATTACTGATGTTACTATTTTTGCAAATTGAAAATATTATAGTTTGGTTTAGACTTTATCGTGCGTAAACGAATACTTACGTAAAATGTTCTGACATATTCCGGTGTAAGTGTGCGAACGGTTTTGGGAATTCTCGAAATGGTCATTGCCGCATTTAAGCCCGATAACAGTTTATTCTCGACCCATTTTTTGATGATTTCGAGAGCAGATCTTGTTCCGACCTCCGCTAAAATCTTGAAAAGGATATTCCTTAAAACGCCCAAAACATTCCCTTTGACTAATCCGCGTGTGTGTTGCTCTACTTTGAGTAGCTGTTCGGTATTCATGGTGCGAAGCAGATTTTGTAAAATCGTAATCTTCTCTAGCGTCTCACCGGGTTCTTGGACATTAGGATCCTGTACTCCTTCGGCTATTTGGATCGCCAGATTTGCGGCTAATTGCACCGTGTCAATCTTGTCAGCTGTATGGATGTTCTTGCCATTTATGCCGACATAGAGAGGCAAGAACGGATAATGCGGAACCTCGTTTAAGTACGAGTTATACAATTCCGGGTCATGAGGGTACTCCTCGCTGGAACTTGAGCTACTTGAGGAACTGCTGCTGCTGCTGCTGTTGTCTTGATGATCATTTTGCAACAATGACTTTATTGATTTGCGATGAGTCTCTTCGCTGGAACTTGAACTGGAGCTTGAACTGGAGCTTGAAGTTTCGGATGATTGGTCTTCCGGAGAATTTCGACTGACTCCCGGTTTACGTGGGCTGAGTTCGTCAGAGGACGGATTGTTGTACATGTAAACTAGGTTTCCGGTTGATACGAGTTGACTTGTTTTCGGTTGCATGTGTTCGGAGATCCTATTTTTTTCGACTAATGTTAGATTCATTTTAGTAGAAACAGTGCCGACCGCAGAATCTTTGCCTCCAAGTTTGACAGATATGTCGCTGTTCATCATCGATGATTGGATAGTGAAACGTTTCAGATTACCCGAGATGGCCATATGATTTGTAGATACTTGCTGTAATAACCACATTATCGCAAAATCTTATTATTTTATTTTTTATTGTCTACGGTATTTACATTTTAAAGCATAGAAAAGTAGAGATATTCGAAATATCGCGCAAAAAAACTTTTTTTAAATATCTCTAAATTATGAAACAATTTTATCAGTCAGATCATAATACTTATACATAAGGCTTATACATAAATCGATATCTAACTTACCGAAATAGGTTGGTCATTTGGCTCATTCGGTTTTGACGCACTAATCGGCCAAATTGGCCAATTAACTTGTTGATTATAACGATAGGTCCGTCGGTGCTGGCATTTTTGATAATCCTTTGTTTTTCTAATTTCGATATAATTCGAGCTATTATTTTCCTGGTCGAGATGCGGAAAAGGTATTAATTCTGTCCTATCGTTGACAGTATCTTCGAACAATGGCGCGATATCGTAATAAACCTCGCAATTGCCACCGACGGAGTCCTCCACAACTTTATATGAAGCATATGGTCGTTCCTCGTCCTCGGGTATTTGATCGTACTTGCTCGGCTTGTTATTTTCGCCCTGCGTGTCGACCTGCAGCTGGCCCATGATGCCCTTCAGCATATTTACTTCCCAAACAGGTACATCCTTTTCGACTAATAAATCCCGAATCACTCCGTGCTTCATCGTAATCTCGAACGGTTTTCCGGACATCGGAACAGTGTGACGATCTTTATTTTTATTCCATTGATTTACCTCGTCATGAGGCGGTGGTTGCCCGTTCACGCGAGTATATTGCAGCTTAGAAACCCTTGCTTGCAATTTGTTTGGTGTTTGCGCCTGAACGGTGAGAACGCCTTCCATCATAATTCCGGAAGCTTGTTGTTGGCTTACTTCCAAGGTCGTCAACGTTTGAGTTTGTATAAGATATTTATACTCATTTCCTGAATCCCAGGCATGTTCGTGCTGGGAACAATAGCCCAAGGACACGCTAACTGTTGAAACAAAAAAGCGTCATGTTTCAATATTTAATTGGAATACTCGTATATTTCGTTGTAAAATAATATTTTATTACATTGTTTTAAAATATTCGATTTGCTCTTGCACATTTGCACATTCATGCAATTATTTTGGATAATATGTGTGCATATAAGACCCTATATATATATATATATATATATATATATATATATATATATATAAGCCGGAGATTTCACAATAATAATTTTACAATTCTAGAAAAATGTTTTACTGTTCTTTTTAGACACTTTCATTAAAATATTGAAAGTGACATTATTCACAAGTTTCATATAAAAGCTATCATTCTTATCCATAAAGTTAATGTCTACTTACCGCATAAGAATATCAGAAGAGACCACATGGTGTTGTATGGCCAATACCCAATGCGAAATGAAAGCTTCGTCTCATTGATTGAATTTATATCCAGGAGTGTGCCAACTCAGCTTGACCCTCCGATGATCACAGATTTCGTGTCCGCACGAACTTGAAACTATATCATTCAAAAACGCGTGACAAACTTTTTTTAACCTCGCCCGCGATTACTTGTGACATCCGTAACATAGTTCAGAAAGTAGAGATGCGGTCGTGACATCGGACTTCCGGACAGAACTTGAACTTCGTCCGGAGATATTATTTACTTTGCTAGTCGATTAAAATATATTGATAACTGTTACTTGATAGCTATTTTTAATTAATATATTAAAATTTATCAAAATGCGCGCGTTTAATGTAATTGGAAATTGTAATCAAAAAATGTTCTCCGTTGTTATATAACAATAAGATAAAAATCTAAATCTTATACAAAGTAATATACTTATATATAACAAATATACTTTTATATACTTATATATCATATATTTTTTATTAAAGATGAGATAAAATAATTATCATCTTAAACTTAATATAAAAATTTATTAATTAATAGCTTAAATTTAATATAAAAATTAATTAATCAATATTTCATATTTCGAATATGAAAATTTAAAAGATTGTGTTTACGCGCACGTCTATTTTGCTAGTTTTTATCTAATTCTAATCATAACGTTCGATAGAAATGGCAATTTTTCATAGTCGCGTTATATCTAATTTAGTCGAGTAAACAGAAAAGCAACTTATTATAAGATTCGCGACACGTCACTGATAATTTTCTGTAAGGGTTGAATCTTCTGTATCTGGGGATCATTCATATAACGATCACAGACACTGTCATCAGATGTTGTTTTATTTTATTTCTTTTTATATTGCATTTTTAACATAGATTAAAACGACAGTGAATAACGCGCAGCAGGAGATATTTGCGGATGTAATGTGAAATAGTGTATTTGCAACGGAAAACAAAAATTAAAAATATTAAACCTTGATCCAGGTCGCGAGATATCGGTGTCAAGAGATGTTTTCTAATGTTGATTACGTGATCAGAAAAAATCTACATGTGAATAACATTTCCGTTAATGCATTTTTGTAACTATGTCTTTTTCCAAACTATTGATAAACTTTCACACGTGTAAGAAGCATATACAGGTTTTTTTCTTCAATATTCTATGCGCTTTCAATTTCTTAATATACAATGTAGTATTTATAAAAAACATAATGTGGTATTCTTAATATTTGATTATTTAACAAAGTCCAAGATTGAAAGGAACATAGAATAAATTCTTTCTTAAACTGGAAAATATTATGTAATCTAGGAGAAAATATTGAATTTATACAAGAAATATTAGATACAAGATATAAAATATCTTTGAAATACTTAATTAAATTTTATATAAACGTGTTCTATGAATTATATATATAATATTGAAGAAATTTCATTGACAAACATAGATCTGCGAATGTATCCTTTTCTATGTATAGACGTTTAAAAGAATTGCAAATTAATAAAACAAATTCTAATATATACAAGTAAATTATCAACAGTAATGGGTAAAATACATTTAAAATGTATCTTAATACAGATACAGATACATGTAAAAAAATTTGAGTATTTGTATCTAATAGATACAGATACAAATACACAAATTAAAATGTATATAGACAGATACTTGGATATTAAAAAAATATCTCAGATAAGTATCAGATACTTTTAAATACATAATAATAGTAATATATTCACGAAATATAATGAATAAATCTTTTATTTATTAATATTTTTTATTTACATTACGAGTTTATTAGTTAGTCTTACACATCAAAAATGTATTAAAGATATCGTTACTCAATCTATTTCGCCGTACTAAAATTTGATTACCAATGCTAAATAATCAATCAACTGCTGACAATATAATTGTGTTAAATATTAAAAACAAATGTTTCATACGAGGAAAACGCGCTGTTGATGCGATATTTTTTTGTCTGATAAATAAGAGAGAATAACCACCATGTCGATAGCACTGTCAGCTGTTTCTAATGTGGTTTGATCTTTTAAAAATTTAAAGAATTAGTCAATTGGAAGAAATATGTGAAAATGTATCTGAAAAGCAATTCAGATACTATGTTTTGTAGGTAGATACAGATACAGATACAGATATTCCAATCCAGATCCAATTCGAATGTATATAAGATACAAGCTCAGATACACAAAATGTATCTACCCGGGAAAAAATGGCTCATGTATAATTATATATAATTATATATAATTATATATAATTCATATATAAATATATATAATTGTATAAAATTATATGTAAATTATATATAACCTCATACACGGTTATATATGACAATATATAACATCATACAAAATTATATATAACTATATATAATCATGATCCGGGAAAAATGGCCCATGTATAATTATATATAAATATATATAATTCATATATAAATATATATAATTGTATAAAATTATATGTAAATTATATATAACCTCATACACGGTAATATATGACAATATATAACATCATACAAAATTATATATATAACTATATATATAATTATGATTGCCATGCATTCCAGAAAATTTGCCCATATATAATTATATGCAAATATATTTGATTATATATAATATATAATATGTTATATTCAATTGTATAAAATTATATGCAATTATACATAGCATTATATACAATTATATAAAACTATATAAGATCAAATATAATTTTAATCTAACGAGAAAATTTTGGTTTGCATATATGTATATATTTATATATTCCGTCCAGTCCAGTTTTGGTTTTTATTTAGTCCAAACGTCCATGGATATAATATGAACGTTTTAAGAATATCCATTATTAGACATTCAAAGTATATATTATATTTAGACGTTTTAAAAACGTTTTTTTACGTACAGCACAGAACATTTTATTTACATTGCAGCAATATTATAATCTTACAAGTTGCAACGTAATATTGGAGAGACATTATAAGAACATGTAACTATAGTATTTTATACGAAATATTACTGCAACATTCCAAAAATATTATAAAAACAGTATTCATTAATCATTAGTTCTTTTATTTACTGCTACGCGACGCGCAAGGCGCTATCTTTCTCGTATTTAAGATTTGTTATGAGAATTATATATAAAGCTTGCATAAATCGATTATTAATATTATAATAACCGAATAATATCCGAGTATTACGGATAAACAGAACAAACTTACACAGTTCCAACAATTTTTTTCTTATCTCTTTTGGATGTTCGCAAGATTTCTGCAATTTTTTGATGCTTTGTATGAGATACTAAAATAGATATATTCAGTACTCTAAATATATAAACTTACATATATACCTACATCTATCTACTTTAAAATATACGTTCAATGTTTGAAACAGGTCCAATTTTAGTCCGTTTAGTCCTTAAAATGGACATTTTTCGATTGTCCAGAAAAGTAACACTGGATTTTTAAAATGTTTTAAAGATGTCTAAGGCTCTAATATGAATGTTATAAATACGTACAAAACGTCCAATATGTATATTTTTAATACGTTTCTAAAACGTCATTGTGCTGTCTGGGTATGTTTTGTACTCACAAATTATTTTTATTATATATATATATTATTCGAGATTATGTGTGATTATATACAATTATACATAATTATATATAATTATGTATAATTGTATATAAGGCACTATATATATTTATATATGAAATATGCCCATATATAAATATATACAAATATATATGATTATATATAATTATATATATTTGCATATATTTATATATGGGCATATTTCATATATAAATATATATAGTGCCTTATATATAATTATATATAATTATGCATGGGCCATTTTTTCCCGGGTAGATATTACACTGACTCTCAAGCATGTATTATTAAATTATTGAATAAATCATGGACAACATATCACTGCGATAAAATATTATTAAGCAATTAAAGCAATCGCATTTTATTTTTTTACTAATATTATTGAATAATGATAAAATGCAACACTTATTTTCATGTCTCTTAGACTGCACACCGTGCTTCTAATTTTCTTTATTAAAAGCGGATCTTGTCTAGACTTTTTGTTTATTTTTACCTCTATATTTGTTAATTTTAACAAACAATTTTTAATAGCGTAGTTTAATGTAGTAAACTTTTACTAAAAAATCTGCATTTGAGAATTGAGAAGAACTATAATTTGACAAGAAAGAATTTACCATATTTACACAATTTCTTTTATCAGTACAATTAATAATAATTGTAAAGTGTAATTATAAATATTTTACAGACATCGTGTACATTAATATTTATTATATTAATGACAACAAAAATAAACCTCAGTTTATAGAAGGGGGGATGAGACTAATAAATAACTATATATTTTATTTAAAATTATTTATTAAAATTATTTATTTAAAAATATATTTTATATATATTTATATCTATACATATATTATAAGATCTTAATAGAAAGAGAAGAGTATATGTATATTGTTTTATTTTAATAAACTAATTCTAATTTTTATTTATATACATGTTTTCGATGAAGCAGTAAAAATATATGTATGTATGTGATAAGAATGATAACATTTATCTTAATTATCTTAAAAATAATAATACTTTATAAAATTACTAAAACTTTAGTATTTGCAATATTTGCAGATTATATTATTAATTAGCGCGAACGAATAATGAATTTCCGCTGTTCACTGCGGATGTGTTTGTATCGACTTCTATAGAAGAGATCGTTGCTTTGATAATAGTTGTAGTAATTTCCGGCTCCTGAAACAATTATTATTAAACAATTATTAACAATGAGTTATTTTTAAACCACTTACTTTAAATAAATTTTTTGTTATGATAAAAGAACCCACATTGTGCCTTAATGAAGATAATTATAATCATTGATATATTTTTAAGTAAATGTAAGATGTAAATCACCTCGTTGAAATCGATGTCAACTTCTTCAAGTACTTCGTCGAGAACGGATACGAAATGATTGACATTTTCAATAGAGAAGACCATCGGCGGCTTCAGTTTCAGAACGTTGTTATCAGGTCCGTCGCTACTGACGAGGATCTTCTTTTCCTTCATCCTGGATACAACATGCTTCGCCTCCGCCGTCGCTGGTATCCTCTTAATTCTGTCGCGGACTAACTCAATGCCTACGAATAATCCAGCACCGCGCACATCGCCGATGATCTTCCGTCGCTTTGCCAATTTCTCCAACTCCGCGATCAGATGATTGCCTACTTTCAAAGCGTTCTCCTGAAGATTCTCGCGTTCTATGACCTCCATCACCGCGTTCGCCATTGCGCAGGATACGGGATTGCCACCATACTAAAATCAACGAATGTATATTGTTATTATAGCAGAACATTTTCCTTTCTCGAGCAGATTTTAATTAACCAACATCAATTTTTTTTAGAGACTAACCGTGTTGAAATATTCAATTTCAGTGTCGCGGAAGCTGCGCGCGATTTCAGGCGTAGTAATAACAGCCGCAACGGGATGACCATTACCCATGGGTTTGCCCATCGTGACTATGTCTGGAACAACATCCTCGCCGTATAATTGAAACGCCCACATGTGAGTGCCGACTCTCCCGAAACCGACTTGGACCTCATCCGCGATGCAGACACCTCCCGCTTCACGTACGTGCCTGTAAAAATCGGTAATTTCTTTTATTTCTTGCCTTTTTTCCCATTACTATATTTGTTACTCCAAAGTTACATATGTATACGTGTGTTTATATAAAAAAAAAAAAAAAATTAAATAGTCCCTTACTTATATGCGTTCCGGAAATAATTCTGTGGCGGTAAAATCTGTCCACCGACCGATATGAGACTTTCCGCGATGTAGGCGCAAACCCCGCGTCCTTTGGCTTTGATGTCGTCGCAGATTTGCTTTACATCCTCGGCGTATTTAACACCGAGATCTTCGCTGTTGTAATCATTGGAGCGATATTTTCCGCGGTACACATCCGGACAAGGAGCCTGAGAGAAAGAGAAACGATATAAAATGTATGAAATATATACTTTTTTCTTAAAAATACAAACGATATAAATATTAAAATATAATAAAAATTTGTTCTTGCAAGATTGCTTTCCAAATCTCAATATCTAGATCGCCAAATTCTTGAATCAGCGTTGTAATTTTATTTTTAATTGTAAGATATTTTAATCTGTCTATCGCATGTTGATTTAACTTTTTTATTCGATTTCATTATGTTATTCAATAATTATTTATGAAAATGCATTATAGATACTTTACCACGTGTACCCAATCTCTTTTTCCGGTGCCGTTAGGCTTGTTAAATTTGAATGGCGAGATATCGATTATCGTGGTGAGATGTCCGTGATAAGCGCTAAAAGTAGAAAGACAAACGTGAACACAAATTTTCTGTTTGGCCATTTTATCGTAACTACAAATATTCTTCGAAGCCTTCCAAAGCTACAACATAACTTTCTCTGAGGATTATTAATTATATAATTTTCTCATATATAATATATAATATATGTTTTTGATAAATGTTATTTTATTTAGTAAAAGAGCACAGTTCCTGAAAATATAACTTTAAAAAAAATTTTTTTCCCATTGTTGCCGAAGATGGCCAACGACCCAACCATGGTTACGATATCTAAAAGTTGTCGGAGACTACTTAAACTTCATAAACCTCATAAACTCGATCAATGATAATTTTATTAATTCGTGCGGATTCTGGACGCCCTGAATCAGTAATATCGATAATTAGACAAAGCGCAATTGTTCATAACACAACTGTTGTGATAATAGGAACACACAAGCGTAGAGTATTATTATTTATTATGATTATCAATTTTCTATATATAGTTCTGTATAATATATTCGTGAGAACGGATCTATCATTATCTCACAATAGCTTTCATAATTTTATATATTTCTAAAATTGGAGCAAATTCATCTAACTCAGAACCGTCTAGTCGATTTTGCTTTGTGTGATGTAATTTTGCTTTGTCTACTTTACGACATTTTCATTAGATAATTTATCATATTCTTTCTTTCTCTCTTTCTCTCTCTCTCTCTCTCTCGCTCTCTCTCTTTCAGATAAGTCCAGTCCAATATTCAGCAACATCGTCTTCACCGATAGAAGGAGAAAATAAATATAGTTTGTATCATATATGGCACGTATACGTCATCGTGAGACTTACGCCACCTAAAACAGCGACAAGATCTTTATGGCGGTGAATTCTATTTCCGCGATGAAAAGAATCGAATGTCCACATCCGATTTGTCCGAATCTGCTGGATTAGAGTTCGATCTCATCAACGCTCATCGATGTTCGGCGTCCCTGTCGATTTAGAGTGGAAAGACGCTGCAAAAAAGCAAAAGACAGATCGATTTCATTAGTGTGAATTTTCTCGTTCAAGTTTGTTCGCTGAAATATCCAACATATTCGAGCCAACACTGTGGAATTGCTTGCGCCAAGAAGACCAAAGTTCGATCCGAAGTAGGCACGAACAATGGAAGTTCTTTTCATATTCATCTCGTTAACTTTCGACGAACTTTCATTTCAGACGTGGAACGTGGAGCGCGTAGAGCTCCAATGTAGAATGTTATAGAAATATATTGCATGTAGAGTAGCTCTGACAGTGAAGGAGGAACTTACTGGTCCAGCGTAATGACATCCTTGCACTTCGTGTGCGTCCGAGCGAGACGGAGAGCGAAATCATTAGCCTCGCTTCCGGAATTCACCAGGAAGCAAACAGACAAAGGTTCCGGTAAGAGTGAGGCCAATCGGCTCGCGCATATCACCAGATTGTCGTGAAGGAAACGATTGTTCGTGTACAACAGGGCCATTTGTTCCTGCCCGGCTCGCACGACGTCCGGATGGCAGTGGCCAACTGCAAACGGATAATTAATTTAGAGAGTTATTAGGGGTATATTAAAAATCCGTAAGTGTTCGCTATTAACGCATAATGAAGATTAACGCGATAATTGTCTGATTATTAATTTAAAATGTACCATGAGCGACGTTATTTATGCAGTCCAAGTATCGATTGCCCTTCTCATCGTACATATATTGTCCTTCGGCCTTTACGATTTTTAATGGATTCGACTTGTAAAACAGCTTACACGATTGTCTAAAATTCAAATAAATAAATCAGTGAAATATTTTCTTATAAATCTTATATGCTGTTGATCTAAATGTTACTTACCCGATATGACGTTCGCGAAGCCTTATGGTATCGGATTTTGACATTTGTTCTAAAGACTCCATAGTAGAATTTTACGCCCCAAATTCCTCAGATACTGTCAATAAATTTATAAAAATACAATAAGCGTTGCAATCTTTGCGAACCTTTCGAAGGAATTAGTAATTTAGCTTATCATATCATAATAGTTTTGATGATTGTACAATATTTAATGTGCACTCCAACGTTTAATCTCGTCAGCTCTTTTCTGAGTCAATTATGATATTATCGGATTAAGTATATTGAAAGAGTGATGCACGTATTATCAAATTTTTCCGATACTTGAACAAAGTTTAATGATAAAGACACAGAGATGATAAGAACTTTAATCGACTAATTTATATATACGATTTTTTGGCTTTCCTGATAACACAAGTAAACATTTTCACGCGTCCAACATTCCATTGTGTTTATGTATCATTAAACTGAAATACTTAAGAGATTTTGTAATGCCGAGGAAATTTGCGTTATCAAGATATTTGATTAATTTACGATACCAATCTTTTCTTTAAAAAAATGAGGGATATTATAAATTATTACAACTTTCTAATTTTTAACATCATATATCTTTGTAAGACTATATTAAAATAGTAAGTCTATATTAAAATTATAAGTCTATATTATAAAATAACGTTAAAATAAATTTTATTTGAAGTTTGCTATAAAGCATGTAGGTTTGATATCTATTTTCAGACCTTCTAATATTCATAAAAAAACTCTTCCTCACAATCAATATAATTAATTAAAGGTTAAAGAATGTAGTTTTGGTATTTATTTTCAGACTTTCTAATGTTTATAAAAAACTCTTCTTTCTCAATTATTTGTAATTGAAAGTTATTATTATAATTTTTCGATATTTGCGCGCTGAGAAATAATCGGCTTTATGTATATCACAAATTTTGTTATGAAATATATAACTAAAATGCGATAACAAAAATGAAGATTTAAAACAATAAGTAAGTGCATAAATAAGATAGGAGATTCAAAGAGTAATTTTCCGATGGCTGATAAGTCACGTGATTATTACATGCAAGTGCTTCCGTAAGCGGCCTCGCGTGTGACCTCGCATTGCAAAATAAACTTTGAGAGAGGAGAGAGGGAAAATACTTTATACATATATATATATATAATAAGTGCAGAGAAAAAAGAAAAATTTTTAATAATTATTGTGTTAATATTTTAAAGAGCCATGTATACATATATATATAGGGAAGGTAATATATAAAATGTAATGTAATGTAAAATTTCATTAATTTGCAAAGTTTTAAATTATTGATCTCTGCGAATAAGAGATTCCTTTATTTTTTCTTTCATTAGAAAATTGCTCTTACTATGTTTTACAGTTTTACATTTATCGCATAATTAATACTATGACAATTATGTAAGTAGATAATATTTTTTCTATACAGAAAGCTTGAAATTTTTTGACAATCGATCGATTAGAGAAACAATAAATTTCGAGAAGTGAGACATTCTATGTATATGTATATAGTATTGTTTTTTTAAAGACAAAAAAATTTATAAAAATTAAGAAAACAATTTTACTGCATTTTTTTCTTTCACGAAAGAAAAAAAACAATAATTTAAATAAATTTGCATCCTTAAAACAAGTATTGCACGCATACGCTGAATAATTTTCTATCATTTAAAAATGCATATTATTTCGGTGAAAAATTAAGATATTAATATAAAAAAAAAACTATGTGCATTTCTTACCTGAATTCGTGGTCCGACGTCACCGTCGCTGCGATTACTGAGAGTGCAGCCGAAAGCAATGCCGCGACCCTTTAATTGTGACGTCATATATAGAGAGAAATGAATCGGCGGGGGTAAAAAAACTGGGGATGCGCACGCGTGTCAGACCAATGACACTCCCTCCCTAATCGACATTCCACTTCCCACGCATGAAAGTGCGTCATTTGATCGTCGATTGTTCACATACTTCAATAGATTATTATATTATAGTAATTATATTACATAATTTAACATCAATACAAGATAAATATTCTATATGTACATATATTTTGACACTGAGAGATTGAATTGAGATTGAATAGTTTATTGAAGATATCAGTTATTAATTTTGCTTAAATTTATTATATCGTTATTATATATTGTATAAATATATATAGATTGTCCTATAAATATAAAAATGAAACTTGACAGTCGGTTTCGTGGCAAGCTTCCGCAATTAACTATTTTAAGAATGATGACCTTGCTAACACACTGACGATGTTGAAAACAAGATTTGGCAGAATAGATCTTTGCGCTTCGCTCTCAAAAGTATATAAGTAGATGTAATAAAGATATAAATTAAGTGTAATAAATTAAATGTAATAAATTACAATTTCCTACATTTATAGATAGCACTCGTATATTTGAAGGATCTTTTCTTAAAAGATGTTCCAGAGTTTAGAAGGTTTTAAATTTTAAATTGTCACCTTCTGTTAAAAAAGATTTTTTAAATATATATATGATCTTTAGGTATGATTTGAAAATTGTCATTTGTCATGTCTAAATGACCGCCGTATCTATTTCTTACAATATTCTTTTATTCTATTTACAATTTTTCTGATAAATTTCTGTTTCATCTCGTTTTCTTCCTCTCTCGGCTCTTAACTTTTATAAAACTTTAAAAAATATTCATTATAAGCGGAGCTCACGGTTATTTCAGATGACTTGTATAAGTAGGAGTGTATTGATATCATAAAAGCTATTGGCAGAGCCATCGTCAAGTATCGTGGTCATGATGAAGGCGTTCACGTGCAGTATATGTACATTTCGACGATGATAGCGATATACGACACGTGATATGCGCTATCGGGCAATTTAGACGACACCACCGATCTCGTGGTACGACTATTGTAGCGACCGTGACAGCGTTCGTGATAAACATAAGTCACATTTAATTCAAAATCTTCCACTGTGGGCATAGAGCCAACAATCCTTACTATTTATTTTAAGGGAAATATGTCCGCAGGAAAAAGAGAAATCGACGATACGTCATTCTGCTGACAATTCATAGCCTGGTAATGTTCAAATGGTTCGAATCAATTAATACATAATGAGTCACTTTACAAACTGTTAATAATTATAATTTCAATAATTAAAATAATTGGCATATTTTTAAGAAATTTTATGTGATATCATATTTTTATGTGAAAATTCTGTTATTTATTGTTAGATTTGCATATTTGATTTCCTATTTCTTTTCCTTTCTTCTTCCTTTTTTTCCTTTTTTTTAAATTTATCTCATTAATATTTGAATTAGATATTTATTGCACAATCTTATCCATCGATTATTTACGTCGGTGCGTAAGTCGATCATTAATTATAGTAGTGAAAATATATTTAATCGCAAGATTGTAGAGCGTTTCGAAAGAAAAAAACAAAAAGACAAAAAGGCCAAATGTTTATCGTATGATATCGCAGACTGGCGCCGTGCCAGTTGCCCGGTATATTTCTACTGTCTTATTGATGTCATCTTAAGCGAAATGCAAATTGCAAATTGTTTTGCAAGATTTTATTGGCGCGAATGAGGCGCAACGTCGATCCGACGTGCTCTTATTTGTTATACTTGCGTCACAACTCGTACTATATATGTATATATCTATTCTTCATGAGATAATATTCTCGAAGAGGGACTTGCCTCTTTTAGTTAACCACTGAGCTTACAGCCGATGATCTACTATGTGTGACTGCTGAAATAAATCTTATCGAAGTATTATCATTATTGAAGTAAAGTGCTTCCATACGTGACATACACAAGTTTATATATTAGATACCAAAGTTATCTATCTCTACTTCACTTTTTTCCTTTAACCTTCCGATTCTTTTATCAGTTTCGAATCAATTTTTTCTCTCCACGAAAATTTGTCTAAGAAATTAGATTTTTAATTATAAACACTTTTAAAAATAAATGTTTTTCTGAAATTAAGCTTCTCTCAAAGCTGTTAATATATTATTTTAAATAACTTGTCTACTTTGTGCAATATAATAAATAATGTAACATGCGATAAAAGATAAGATTATATATCTATAATTGTAAATAGGGCATCTAAGAACTTAGATATATATCCTTCGAAAATGTTTGTTAAATTTCTCTTCATATGATGTGTGCATTTCTAAAATACTTTTCTAAAAATAAATACAAGATGATGCATAAATGAAGCGATTTGAAACATTAATAATTTTTTAATTTTAATTTTCCTTTTTTTCCTTTCAATAATTCATAAAAAATCCTTGGAAAATTAATTATGAAAACTATAATCTCATTCTGTCAGCTGACAGAAGAAAATAATAAATTTATTCATAATCTTATTATTAATGATAAAGCTTAATTTCATTTAAATGAGTTTGTAAATAAGCAGAATTACAGAATATGGGCAATTGAATTCGAGAACGATTCATCAGCGAAAATTGCATCCAGTTAAGTGTACAGTATAATGCGGCATTACTTTCGAAAAGGTCATAGACCTGTTCGAGAAAGAAATTACAGAATTTCTTCGAAAATAAAGATGTACAGTTATAATCATAAATCTTGTCAAATATCGTACCATACTCTATACTTCTATACCATAAAATTTGAAGATCTAGCTAGATGTTGTAGATCTAGCTAGATGTTTCAACAAAATTGAACTATAGTTCATAGGACCTAAGTCAACCTTAATGACATCTTTTGAATTCTTTTAAAGTAAAAAATTCAAAAATGCTTTTAAATCATTGTCAGTGCACTCCAAATATAACCTGCGCCCTAAATGTGACTATTCTTGATTTATCGCTTTGAAAAGGCTATTTAAAAGAATGGATTTACAAAGCATTAACAAAAAATTCATCTTTTAGGTAAAGAAAATCATTTCAAAAGAAATTCAGGCATTGTTGCCGAAAGTCGTCAGAGATATTGTGGAAAATACACTTGACTTTGTAAAGCTGAATATGGTCGTCACATGACATAATATTTCATACTTAACTAAAATAAAATTCAACATTTTATAAACTTTATTTTACAAACAAAAATAAAAATATTAAACAAAAATTATTAAACAAAAATTATTATTTCAAGCTCCTTCGCGAATTATGTGCTACCCGATTTATCTGAAAGCGTGTAAAATTGATGTGTCATTCTATTTATAGAGCTAATTGTCAGTGCACTCCAAATATAACCTGCGCCCTAAATGTGACTATCCTTGATTTATCGCTTTGAAAAGGCTATTTAAAAGAATGGATTTACAAACCATTAACAAAAATCCATCTTTTAGGTAAAGAAAATTATTTCAAAAGAAATTCGGGCATTGTTGCCGAAAGTCATCAGAGATATTGTGAAAAATGCACTTGACTTTGTAAAGCTGAAAATGGTCGTCACATGACATAATATTTCATACTTAACTAAAATAAAATTCAACATTTTATAAACTTTATTTTACAAAAAATAAATAAAAATATTAAACAAAAATTATTAATATTTCAAGCCCCTTCGCGACTTACGTGCTACCCTATTTATCTGAAAGTGTGTAAAATTGACGTGCCATTCTATTTATAAAGCTAATTTCCAGCTGCATCAACATCATTATTATTAACGTGCAATGATTCGTGGACATTTAACTCGAAACGTTGGACGTTTCGAAATTCGGCTGGAGATTAATTCCCATGCAAATGCGACGAGCGATATCGCGTAACCCACAAGAATAACGAGGAAAGCGACGTACATAGAATGATCGTTAAGAATTATTTCGTTGTTGTTTCTCGTCCAAATATTTCTTTGTTCCTTCCAGAAATCCGTGAAATGTTTCCGCACAAGACCGTTTTCTAGTATCGTCAGTAGCGCGAAATTAATTTCATTCTTGAAGGCCGACTTCAACGGGAGCGTATGCACGCGATAGTGCGACACGATGCACAGATCGGAGATTTTGAAGAGCCGTTCCTTCTTAGGGCCCAAAAGCTTGGCCTCAAACAGTTTGGCGTCCATTTTCGTTGTGAAATACGCCCTGGAAGTGTTGAAGGAGATCGTTTCCTTCTCGTCGACGAACGTGAATCTTCTTATTAATTCCGGAGCTACATTCTCGCTCGCCGCGAGTTCGTCGTACATCTTCTGCGGGACCACCACCCCGAGACCTGTGGCGAACAAATCCTCGAAACTGGACACGCTAATCTCGGCCGAGAATTCTATTACGAATTTGAACAGCTCTTCTTGAAACATAGTCGTGTATTCCGCTACTGTCATTACGGTAGCTACGAACAGCATCTTTTCCATGAAGGTTTGAGGCGCGTAAAACGGCGAGAAACCGAGGATTAGGCTGATGGTGTTCAAGGGATCGCGAGCTCGTTCGCTGACTCTTAGAATCATCGAAATACACCACACGATTCCCGCCAAAAAGATGCCGATTAGGATCGTGATGATAATCGGCCAAAAGTCGAAAAAAACTTCTGCCGGCAGAATCGGGATTAACAGGCAATATCTTTCGTCACCCACAGCAACGCTGTGATCGTGATCCGTGTCAGATTTATCCGTGTACATGAGTCCTTCGGCTTTGTATATCATGTTGCTTTCGTTCAGATTATTTGTGTGCACCACTGTACCATTTAAGTTGATAGACAATGCGTCTGAGAACGCTTTAGCCAGACCGCCGACCGTATTGCTACCTGGTTCTAAGCTACCGTAAGGAGTCCATATCTCATCGAATTTTACTTTGAATGTATTACCGTAAATATTCCGGAACTTCGGGTACCAATCGATACTATCGTCATACGTGGTCAGTCTCGTATAAATTTTCCTGAATCCGTTGTAACGATGCACAGCCACGAAGACCGGCTCCGAATACTTGGAGCGAAAGGACACTTCCAAGATGATCACGTCGAGGAATTTCAATTCCCACAAGTACTCTAATTGTCGTTGCGCGTCCAACATGCGTTCGTTCGAATTTATTATAAGCAAGAGTTTTGGCATATCCCTCGGATAGGATATCGAGTATACGTCCTCCATCGTGGCGTTCAATTCTGCATAAGTGACATCGTCGTTCCATGGATAAATATAAATTAATAGAGTGCGGGAAGAAGCCAGGTTCCACGGCTCAATTTTAGATCCGAAGACAAAAATTTGCGACGGCCAGGTGGTGATGATACTCTGGACGACGAGGTCGAGCGTACGTTCTGAATAAATATCGCCTTTCTGAAATCTGATGATTACGTCTTGATTGACGATCGATCTTAAGAACTTTTCGATCGATCGATTAACATAGTTTTCTTGATAAACCTTGAAGCTAACGACATTATTTGCGGCGAAAAAATATAAAATAGCTCTCGCAATCTTCATGTTTCACGTCAGAACGAAGGATAGAACACGTTGTCACTTCAAAGGACACGTGTACTCCGAGAGATTATTATGCAATCTATTATCATTCAATTGGCTTCCTGTAACATTGATACTATGGTGAATAATATATTCCGATTTTATCTATAATTGCAAACACATTGGGGCAAAATTTATACGAAATCGTTCTCTTTCCCCTCGATTTATAGATTTATATGTACTGTTCTCCTTTATAATTCATTATCATTTTCCGCCTGTTTAATGATTGATCAACCGTTTCGTTCGTATCATTGAGAATCCCGCATCTCCATCGATTAATCGATTTGAATACGAATTATTTCGATTAAAAAAAAAGTAGATAAAACACGACGATATACGATAAACAAGACATACTGACGCAACGATTAATCTTTCGTAACGCAAACATTTTTTAATGTTATGCGTTGATACCAGATATCATTATTACGAAACAAATTGTATCGTCGCATTACATACATAGTATAAGTTATTGTAATACAAAAATAAAATATATGAAGCGTGATTATTTACATTATCGACAATTGTTGTTTGCACATATTGACAAGAGCAAAAAAAAGAAAGGCGAACACACCTTCGCAGTCGGTAGGACTCGAACCTACGCTCCCAGAGGGAATCTGATTTCTAGTCAGACGCCTTAACCACTCGGCCACGACTGCTAGTTGATAATTCCTTGGCACCTTCATCGTTTCATGGTAAGCCATAGACATATTTTTTAATAAGCTAATTTATATCTTTTTTATTTTTATAAATAATATGCTCATTTCCTGACTCGTATCTTGTGTAAACATTGAGAATACATGCATACATGACTTGTCTTAATTATATAATTTTTACGAACAAAAT
The DNA here is from genome assembly GCF_030444845.1 of Prenolepis imparis. Taxonomy (NCBI): domain Eukaryota; kingdom Metazoa; phylum Arthropoda; class Insecta; order Hymenoptera; family Formicidae; genus Prenolepis; species Prenolepis imparis. The sequence goes on along the minus strand of NW_028141171.1, from coordinate 9,183,264 downwards.
TTATATTTCGTTCACGATATTTAAAAAAAAATATCAATAAAGCTTACAATAATTTTATCTTGAAATAAAAAATTAAATAAACATCAAAAATACATGCATACATGACTTGTCTTAATTATATAATTTTTATGAACAAAACTTATATTTGGTTCACAATATTAAAAAATATATATATAATTAAAGCTTAAAGCTTATAATAATTTTGTCTTGAAATCAAGAATTAAATAAAACTTGTACAAAATTATTATATAAAGAAGTAAATAATTCTTGATTATTTTCTCAATAATTATACTTGCAACATATTCAAAAGATGATATTTTCTATTGTATTTTCTAAATAATGTTGAGAGCCAGAAGAAGACGAATCAGAAGAAGAGGAAGAAGAAATGCAAAAATCAATTTTAAAGTGTTCTATTAAAAGTCACGCACAGAACACGTTTGATTACATTAACGATCGACGGATTCATAAATAGATCCACTCCACAACATTCACGATTATCATGCCGTATAATAGCCATAATAGTAAGTATCTTAGCGGGAATATAATGACAGATTTATATATATTTATATATATATTTATATATATACTCTTATGCGCGTGTTCCGTAGAGGAATAAGCGAGAATAGCCCCATTTTTTTTCCAATTATGTAGAGAGCACGACGAAGGAGGCTACCTCTCTTTACGCAATTAATCTATAACAATATATCCACGACGATGTGAAATTGTACATTTGGATATATATTTATAGTATATATTACACACACACACGCGTATATATAATGTGCCCTTATGTGATATAATATATACGTATCTATAGATATATATTTATATTATATATGCATACTTATAAAATATTTTTCTCGTCATTTAACACTTAGAAGATGAAAAATTCTACGCTATATTCAATGACCTGAAGAAACCTGATATATTATACGATAGTCATGACGAATGTATATATGTCAAATAACAGTGTCGTTGATCGAGAGCAAGATAGGCCTAACAACTTATACGTGCGTACATCATCGTTTAACAATCTTAAATTAATGTCAATAGCGGATTATAGATAAAAATCCGAAACTTGCCGAGAAATAGAAAAATGATTCCTTTTTCTTCTCGCAATCGGATATTTATTATCATCGGGGGATGAGAAAAGGAGAATGTTAGACCTATCCTACATCACACATATAATCGGAACAAGTTCAAAATTCTAATCTATCGGTGTCTAAATCTGTAATAAAGTTAGGAGCCTTGATGTATGTGTATATGCATAAAATTAATATTTTTTAAAATAATTTTTTCGTCAACATTTTTCCTGTTAAAATGAATAAGAGATTTCAGATTGAAAATCTCGAGGAAGTTTCTTCGAGATACAAAAAATAATCGCAAAATTTAATTCTAATTGTCAATCAACGACGTGATCAATTTTTACACAATTAACGTGTACATGTGTATTTATATTATAGATCAGTGCAGCGATGCGGAGAGCAAAGAAATCGCTTTTCTTTGAAAATTTCGAGACTCGATCTTTAGCCGAATTGGTTGCGCATTAGTAAATTGGCTAATCGATATTTCTTCGACTGGTATCAAAGCTTTAATAAATAATACGTATTTTTAATATACGTATTATTTAATATACGGATTTAATAATACATTTTATGTAAAATCATTTGTGCTCCGCAAAACTGCTCTGTTCTTTTGATATATCTGAGAAATCGCGTACCTTTATAAGTAATCGATCATACTACGATGTCGCAGGATCGTACCACGACAAGGACTCGACTTTTCGAACAGGGGGAATTTCGTTAAATCTCTGAAAACTCGTCATCCTCGAAAAATATACTTGGCGCAATCAAATTTCGCGATTTCGCTCAATCTTCGTTATCTTCTATATCGCTTAGAGAGAAATGTCGTGTCCCTCGTAATCGCGATCGAGCGGCAACACGGTCCGTATGTTTCTATTTACAATATAGAAATATCTTCGAACGACAAATATGTCTTTGTGTTACGTAATAAAGATGCAGATAAAAATAGTACAGCCAATTCGAGAATCAACTGTGTGTGTGGGGAATAAAAATTAAAAATCATTGTTTCAAGCGACAAATGTGAATTGCGCTTGTTTGCGATTGTTACATGTGTTTTAACGCTGAAAATTATTTCTAGATTCTCTCAAGAGAGAAGATTGTGCGCAACTTAAATAAATAAATTATTAATAATAAAAGTAGAAATTATTACGCTTTACAAAGTTATGGAAAATAGTATTATATCATACTTTATGTGTCACTATTGGAACGTGTAGTGAATATTTTTGTAATAGTGTAGAAATATAAAAGGATACATATCAATTTACTAAACAGATGTTATTCATACACACTGCAATATGTCTTAGCACACTTGCATTCAATTATCCTTAATTATATCATTTATATCATTAGAAATGTCCACATATCTAGTTTCGCTACTAATGTCATTAAAAAAAAAAAGATACACACTTTTCGTTCATTTGCAATCCGTACCCCAATATCAGATAGAATATCGATAATTCATATTTCATGTCAAATATCCTCTTTTTAATATCACACATATCGTTTCGCATTTTCTTGTCATATTATCTAAGCTACATAAAAGTACGTCAATATATATTGATTCCAAAGATACGTTATTTATCGGCACGTCTATTAAATTGATGAAGAAAAATTGAGCAAGTAATTGGACAAAATGATGATAGAACTGATAAGAAAAATATTAGAGAAAAGAATAGTTGCCAAAAACCGCTGCAATTTAAGTACTATTAAAAATCAATTATTATGTGTATGCTGCATATATTTCTATCGATGCATACAATAGAAAAAATCATCATGCATTTGTAAGTTGCTTTTCTTATTACAATGGCGCAACAATTAGAAAAGTTTATTTAGCAAAATGCTCGTCATCAAAGACTTCTCAAGAATATATTTCTTTATAATAACACCCGCGACATATCTCAATATACAATAAAAATAAAGTGACAAAATTAAAATATTACACATAAAAAAAATGTTACGTCTCGAAATTAAATTACTATCGAAACTCTTTATTTGAGAAACTCGCGTTTTTATTTACGAGCCTCCTTCTATTTTCTAAATAATTAGTTTAGATATTTTTAATTTAACATAATAATGATATTGATATTCAAACTACTCCTTTTATTCGAAAATTCGTCTAAATAATTAATTCACAATAATCGCATAGAATTATTAGCGATTATATATCTCCCTTTTTCCTTCTTTCAGTAGAAACATGAGTGTTTTACACCAAAGTTTATTCCATTTGTGTTTGCGCAATTTTTTTCTTGTGCAAGCAATTACACGAATTAATATTTTATAAGCGCCTGTCATACATTGAAGTGAAATTGCTTGAATGTCAGTTGACATCACAGACATAAAAAAAAAATTTAGATGAGAAATACAATCTCTCTCTCTCTCTCTTTATCTATATTGTATTACGTATACATTTAGCTCAAAAAAGAGAAATTGTTACTATTCTTCTATCTATTTCTCATTTTATTATATATGCATGGGACTTATGTGTCGAAATAAAGTACACTGGTACAATATCGTCTTTGCTTGCGATACGTAAACAATAGATTCTAGCAGCCTACATATATATATATATATATATATATATATATATATATATTCGTATCTATATAAATATATCTAGTATATATATAACCATCGCGCTGAAGAACGACATTTCCCTCATCCTATATGTGTCCTCTCTCCATGAGATAATGTGGACTGTAATTTCTACTGCTAAGAATTGTCTAATCATAAGTAGGCTAATGAGACTAGTCTACGACTACGATATCATTATCGATTATACGTGCAACACGCAAATGTCATATCTAGAGCAAATACTACAATGACGCGTTTTCTCTCGTTCCTTCGTGGATCATTTATTAGAGATTTGTTTATTGTTTAATACGTAAGAAATCTACGAGAGAACAAAACATATGCGTTTTCTTTATCCAAGTAAAATCCCCGCTTATTGATCACGACGCGAAGTATTTGTACAACATTGTCGACTGTCTGCGTAACGAATTAAAAAATCACAATTAAGATGTGACGCATTTATAAAAATAATATCGACAGTATCCAATAAACTATCATCATTGATAGCTAAAATTGATGAGTTTATCTTTCACTAATCGAGATTGAAGCTTAATCGCCGTTTTGCATCAAAATTGGCATCGACAATCTTCTTCTATTTGTTATCTATCGATTAATCGAATCGATAGCAGCTTAATAACGAGTGAAACTGATAGCGTTTGAAAACATGTTTTCGTTTTTATTTATGAAATATTCCATCAAAAAATATTTCATAAATAAAAATGAAAACATATTTTCAAAAATCACACAAATCATTAGTAAGTTAACTTTTATTCTACCAATATTCTATGGACAACTAGCGTCAATCTTTTAAAGCGTGATTTTTTTTTTTTAAAGAAAAATTAAAAAAGAGAAATGGGGAAGGATTATAATTATATCCTGCTTTAAAAAGTGCTGAAGCGCGTATCCTCGACTTTGTGAACGCAAAGATACATCTGTCTGTCGTCTGCAGTCTCAACGTCGCAACGCAATGTCATTAACGCTTAGTATTGCTAATTGCAATCGCTGTCAAGATATCGTTAATTAGTGGCAGTGCCATTTAAAAGATTTGTTTTTCGCGTACGCGTTGAGCCTACATAACGACGTATCTCTGTTATATCTAGTCACACTAAATCTCGCTTAACGTTATCTCAAATGACATTACGAAAAATACGAAAAAATACAAAAGCTGCATCATCGATGTGTGTTATATCATGTTGAAATGAAAATAAATTGCCTTTTTTCGAATTAATTATTCTAAACTGATGTTAGATTAAATAAAGTCAGATTAGTTAAAGTTAGATTAGCCGCTTATTTAAGCTTGGAATATATGAGTGTTTCATTAAATTAAATCTATCTTACTGTGATAGAGAAGAGCGATTATAAATTTATACTAATTTATACCTTAACCACGGATTTATACTAATCGTAAGATCATTCGATAATTACTCACATCAATGTTACTTCTAGAATTAAACTTCTGTTAGATTCTTTTGTTTTCTATCTCGAATGATACAGTGCTACATGCAGCATCGACGAAGAATACAGAATAACAGACAGTAAACAATATCGTAGAGACGAATTATATAGACACTAGATCTTATGCAGAACATCTCTCGACTTGCGGAAAGGGCTTCACATAGATTTTGACGAGGCACTGTTTAGAGAGTTCACATACTAGAAACAATAACAATTATTTATCTTTATACGTAATACACTTCGCGCGGCGTGTCACTATAGCTTTTAATTACATAGTGAAAATAAATCTTTCTCCTTATCGTTTATGTCGCGGTATTTAGATCATTTCATCTTTATAATTTACTTAGGCTATCACGCAGATTTAATGTAAGCACAATGAAAAATTCTTCTTTTATTTTTCCTATAATAGCTTAACGAGTGTTTTAAGGATAATTTATAATGAACGTACGATATATATACCGATGAATTTACAATTATCATTGAGCCACCATATGTATATTACCTAGCTTTAATAAAGATAACAAAATTAGCATAACATCCGTACTTTCCTTTAAAAAAAAAATAAATAAATAAAAAATGTAAGACATGCTAAAAGGAAAAAAAAAAAAAAACAAATCTGAATTAGTACTTTGTAGATGAGGATGGTTGTATGGATAGATGGCTCAAATCTGAAAGTGATATATATGTGTGTATATATGTCGGCTGTAAGTTTTTTGTGCTTTATTTATATTTCAAATTATTTTAATTTAAAAATTACAGAGATCATTTTTCGGATTGTCAATAATGACAAACCAGAACATTTACGATCAGATATAGAATAATGTAAATCTACGATACAATAGAAAGCGAAGTATATATATATATTAGCATAATAGAATAAAAAAGGAAAAATAGGAAAGAAGGCTTTATCAACTTTTACTTTACTGTCATTTGTTTACAAAAATAAAACGAGAGAAGAATTAATTCTATCTATCGATAAAAAAAATAAAATTTCCTATCTAATGGCGCAGCCAGAAACGTGAAATTAACTAAGAAAATAGGCTTCGCGGTATGATTCGATGATATTTTATGCGTCCAACATGAATTTTGATTTTTGACCATTAATATATAATACATCGTATATTCTCATTTCATGAAAAAAATTTGTAGTCCAATATTATTATAGCTTAATATATCTTTTTTATGTTTTTGCATTTAAGCACATGAACGTAACAAGCTTTAGAGTCCGTATTAATGCGTCTAAATGAATTCACACTAAATTTTTAAATTTTATATATACATATATTTACTTTGTAACTCGCACGAGTAAGTAAAATTAGATTTAATATATGAATAAATTTATTTGCTGTAGCATATAAACTTTTATACGAATTTTATAAAACGTATTAATTCATATACATGGAAATGTACGACAACTAGATCATATACTTAAATGTATATAAATTTACATAAAGACATATGTATAGAATCCTCGATGATCAATATATCTCGGTTATCACTTAATTATAGAACACATGCACACGTTTAGCATTGTCCATGATTTATGATTGATCGTGCGGAGTCACAAAGTAAATTATATATATGTAAAACTTAAAATAATGATGTAAATCCACTTGAGAATGCACTAGTTCGCTCTAAAGCTTTGTTATATTTAATTAATTTGCCTAAATGCAAAAAGATAATGCATAAAAATGAGTATATATCAAGCCAATTAATAATGAACGACAAGCAGCGACAGATGATTCGGTTCCGAGTCTTATCCTGCTTATTCTTTAATCGTTCATATGAAGCGATACAATAAAAAAATTTAAGTAAATATGATTTGGCCATCTCTGGTACAATCAGTTTTATGTACGATAATGTCTTTACATAAATTGTGTCTGAGTCATAATACATTTCGATGTACATTAATACGCACTAATGCATCCAACAGAGTTCGCATACGAATTTTTATTTGCGACAGCATTAAACTTATTCATATATCCAATCTAATTTTATTTAATTTATAAATCTTATATGTTTTTGTCGGTAAAAAAACTTAGCAATATAATACTTTTTTCGAATTATATTTAAAAAATTATGTTATATTATATAAATTTAATAAATTATATATATATATATATATATATATATATATATATAGTTTTTCATTTTTTATTTATTAATTTATTAATTCTTTACCCAAGTTGAATAGAAAAGTCAAAATAATGTCAATTTGACTTTCTGTTCTACTTGGATATTTATATAATATTTCTTCTTTTATTCCCTTTTATCTTTCTGCTTTTCATTTTTTCCTTCCTTTTTTGTTTTTTCTCTATTTTGCAAAAAAAATTATAATTATATGAAATACAGTATTAATTTTTTAAAATTCATATAACTTTATATATGCTTTGAAAGCATATACAAACTAAATCAATCCAACAATAATATCTCTCTTACTCTATTTTTTATAATTGCATTGAAAGTTTCTATTTAATTGTGAAATTGTTGCACCCCCTAAAATGATTTTGCATGTTAGATGACTCACTTGCAGACATAAATTAGCTTCTTTTATCTATCATGAATTATATTATAAAGTATGTATTACTTTATGTATATACTTTCGTAGATCAGTTTAATTGTTTCATCATAATAAATCAACACAAGAACGAAGTCATCATTTCACGTACATACATGTTTTCGTATATTAAAATGTAGAACTAAAATATGTTAATACATGTATCACTTTATGCAAAAGATAGATGTCGTAGATCAGCTTAAATGCTCTGTCATATTGTATCAGAGAAAGGTTAGTCAGGTTAAGTCATCATTTCATGTACATGTTTTCGTATATCAAAATGTAAAAATAAAATATGTTAATTTATATGTTTTACTTTATGCAAAAGATGTCATTAGAAGTCAGCACTATTGTTTCATCATATGTAATGAAAGAAATAGCAAAATTATCATTCTATATACATCTTTTTATGTATCAAAATATAGAAATAACAAAATACTTGTAGCCTTTTAACTTATATCGTGAATTTTTCAAACCTGATATCCCAATCATAATAGATGAACAAGCTAACTCATATCAGATAAAAGAATCATTAATAAAAATTTTATTCTATGCCTAATATGATTATAATTTGTTTAAAAGAAGAAAAAAAGAGAGAAATAAAAAAACCATAAAAGGGAAAAGAAAAAAAATTATATGCAATGGAATCATCGAATATATGTAGAATGTATAATCATTCCTTCAGGCAACTTAATAATTTTAATCCCAATTAGGTAGAACATTTTAATCGCGGCTAAAATTAGAACAAGAAAGAGTGCAATTTTTAATATATATTTATTATATATCAATATATATTTTAATTTAATTGTATATATTATGTATATATAATTATATATTTCCAACATATATAATTATATGTATAAATATACATTTATTAAATATATATATTAATATACAATTTCATATATATTATTTTATGCAATTACTTTTTGCTTCGAAATAAACGCATTCAATGCTTCATTACATCTTTATGTGGATCTTATTATTCGAGCAATAATGTGTAATACCGCACTATTCCTGCAACAATTGCAGCGTTATGATATTTGTAATTTCATAGATATTATATTACTGCAGAATGTTATATAATTTATACAAATGTTAATTAGCACAGCACATAATATATCATATTATAAAGTTTTTGTAACAAAAAAATCAGGTATGTTATATAAAATTATTATATCTATTATATTGATTTAATATGTATCAAATCATTTAATATAAAATACATAACTTTATGCAAAAGATACTTGTGTAGAGTCATCTTTATTTTTTAATATTAAATCATATTAAAGTCGAAAGGTTTCCGTAATCATCATTCTATATACCCATTTTGGTTTTATGTATATCTCAAAATGATAAACAGTAAAATATGATAATAAAGAGAAACAAAATAAAATAAAATATTTTTTTCTAATATAAATTTGGCTATAATTTCTTCAAATATCTGAGTTTAAAAAAAATTAATGTGAGAATCACATACTGCATCTCTCAAAAAAATCATATAAAAAACTCCAAGTAGATTTACTACAGTTTATTTAATTATTCATAAGCAACATAACTTAATCTAAAGAAATGTTTTGCTCCTATTCTACTAAATTAACCTAATTCATACATCTTGTACAATACAATATCTTGTTCATTATTTCACATTTAAATATGAGTAAGTGAAAAAGTTTAGTATAAGCATGTATGCTAACAATAAGTTTTACATATATGCTGTTCTCATAGTGAAATTTGTATAGAAAAGATGAATTAAGTGAATTTAACCACATGGAAGTATCTTCTGCGTAAAGTGGTATGTATATATTAATGAATCCAATTTTATGTTCTGACTTTAAATCATATCAAAGGCGCGAGTAAGTTATAGGATATATAAGTAAAATATTTCTTTAAATTTTAAATTAAGAGTTACTTACTTAGAATAAATAAATAAATTATAATCTATCTACTTCGAATTTTATATTTCTTTTTATAATTCTTCTTTTTTCTTTTTTTTATCTTTTAGCAAATGTAGTATATATTGTCACATTAACTTTTTCAGTTTTATATATTTAATATATTATTTGAAGCCAAATGTATTAAATAGAAAATTGTTTTTATCTCATTTTATTATCGTGATATTATGTGTTTAAAAACACAATTTTAATACCTATTAAATCAATATAAAAAATAACTAATAAAACTTTATATAAATATATTTGATTTTTTTGTTATAAAGACTTTATATAATATGTTATTTTATTTAAATTAATCTAACTCATATTCGTTCTCATCAACATCTTGATCTTCATCAACTCTAGAGTACTTATGCGTTTCTAAATACATTAATTAAACTTAAGATAAATCTCGCTCGTCTCTGGTATTGATCCTCTAAGAACCACGACCATCAGCTGGTTCTTGCCACGCGGATGGTCCCGGTAAACCGGCGATCATCTGATGTTGATGAGGTGGCGGTAGCTGATGAGTGGTTGGTTCCTCAATGATACACGGTATGGAGATCTTATCCCAAGCGAGCTTGTTGACTGCAGCCAGCCCGTGAACGCATACGACGCTCTGTGGATGGGGGTGACAGGGATGTTGATGCTGTAGAACGAGAGTTGTCGTTGTCGTTGTCGGTGGTGGTGGTGGTGGTGGTGGCGGAGGTTGAGGATGGTGAGGAAGGGAAGTGAGCCACGTCACGCCTGGCTCCGCTCTGTGTCATTTGCCAGTCTGTTGTAACGCTGCATTGATCTGCGCCCATAGATCCTTATTACACGATTGAGATCTGAAAAGATCGTCGTTAGCACATCTTCTCACATTCGTATTTATTTCCTGTGAAATATGTATTTGCGTTTGAACTACTCACCTTTTGATCGATTGTAGCCACTCCTTGAACTGAGTATTTCCTTCGGGATTAATTTGGAAAGCAGCTCTTGCTGCGCAAACGATACTTGCGAACTCTTCGTAATCACCAGCTGTTAAATGATACAGCTTTTGATGCATACACTGAATATACCTGAAATTGAGATGTGTAAATTAACTCTTAAAACTATGGTCTTTTAATTTCCTCATTGATATATAACAAATATCGGTACTAACATCTGTTGACATTTGTGCACTAGAGGTGCCAACAAGGCAGATCTCAGATGCTGTACGATAAGTGCCGGATTGTTTCTAGCGAGATATTGGGCCGCTTCCAGAGCGACATGATGAAGAACAAAAGGACTAACAATGCTGTTTACAGCACAAATGCAGAGTTGATGCATGTATTGCGTACCAAGTCGTTTAGCAACTCTGAGTAAAAACTTAACATCCTCTCCGTAGGGCGGATTACGCGCGTATTTGGCTTGAGGCCGATCATCATGCACTCTGCGAGCCAAAGTTTCCAACGCTAGCATACCCACACGGTATGCAGAAACAAGAGTCCGTAATTGTTGTTGACTAAACGGCTGACTTTGTCTATGAACCTAAAGCGAAACAATATTTTTATTTAAATGTCGTATTATATTATCATATTGCAATGTTGGAAATTACCTGAGGTTGAGCTCTCACAGTCGATATTATGGGCTGCGTTTGGACTAGCGCAGGTCCAGGCAAACTATTCTGCCCGGGGAGAGGACCTGCTACTCCTGCTTGGACCTGAACAAAATACATAAGAGTTACAAATCTGATTGCACATGGAGACTAAAAAAAGAACACGCAATAGAATAATGTTTACCGGCAAAGGTTGTTGCATCGTGTATAAATGACGCGTTCCTGGCGTCGGTGGAGGTTGCGGCGTGTAATATGGTCCAGGTGGAGGTGGAGCGGCCGGAGATGGATGATGCGGATGCGGTGGATGTTGAGGGTGTCCGGGATGATGCGGAAACGGATGATACATTTGCATGTGCGGTGCAGGCGGTAGAGCGACTCGATGCGAAGGCATCGGACCGCTGAACGTCGCGATAGAATGATGAGGATGTACAAAGCTGTACGGGCCTACGGCATACGGCATACCGACTCCTAGAACAGAATATAATAAAATTATTGAGAATGTGTTCAGAATGATACTTTGAAGAAACAAAGAGAACTACTGTTGTACCTAAAGGCGCCAGAGTTGTAATTGTTGGATGAGTATAGGGTTGAGGGGGTGGTTGCGTGCTAGTAACGACAACTGTTTGCGCCGGTCCGGGCATCATCTGAGTACTCGATAGATCTACGGACGGTCCTGGTTCGACTAATAATACCCCGTTGAGATCCAATTGCAGAGAATCATGAGGAATCTCGTCCTGTTGATCTCCACCAGGAGTTTGCTAATCGAATAAAAAAAAAATTACAAAGAGACTATATATAATAAATTAATTAATTTACCTTACTTAAACTTACCCGAAGATATAACTCGAACCAATACTTTGCTACTTGGAAAAGCACCTCTGGATAAACACCGCCACCTTTTGCGGTATTCTCCACTGTGATACAAGCTTTCTCCAGCATGGCCTCACTTTGTTCCTTGCACTGTAAAGGCAAAATAGAATATTCAATAACACAAATAATCTTTGATTACGCATAACATATCCTCGATCGCATTGTACATACTTGAGATATGGCTCTTTGAATCTCATTGGGATTGAGCGCATGCGCGTGCGGTAAGCAAGATAAAGCAAGCTCCGCTGCCGCTCTGACCATATTCGGATCGCTACCTCTCGATGACTTATCGGCTATACTGACAGCTTCCGGTGGTGTTAGGTGTCCTTCCCAGCTATCGATGAGGAACCAGATGGCTGGCGCACCGATTTCCATCGCTTGGCCTGTTATCCACGAAACATGACTCGAATACGTACGACTGAGCCAATTCGGGCTGACGCAGTTATGCAGTCCAAGGGCGTACAAGCCAAGTTGGAAGGCGCACATGTGAAGCGCTCTGTGCGGACCATGATGATTTTGACTGGTAGATGGTTGAGTGAATAAAGAAGTTGAGCTGGTACCACCGGCCTTTGATAACACGGTCTTTGCTAATTCGCACATGAAGTGCGCACTCGCTTCCGACGGTTGATTGGGAATAGATGGATATAGCCTTTTACTTTTATATCTGTAAAAAAAAAAACAGAAGGTACATCATAGATATATAGCGTAATGTACGATATATGTAATATTGTATATATTTCTACAAAAAAAACATACCGCGTTTCTTTAGTTCTAATAGGCACAGGTGGCTGAACAATCTGCGGTTGTATGGTTAGTGCACTGATACCACTCTCCAATTCCGCGCTTGTACTGCTATGAGGTCTACTGCTAGTGCCGATGATGTTATCACCATTTCCGCCATTGTCTGTTCCGTTGAGTGGCGACGAGCGTTCTTCGTCGTGAACAAATCGTGCCATCTAAAATTTTACAAAACATTATTAAATATTACGCGCTAGTTTTATAAATTGTAATGTCACACGAAATATCTCAGGCTCTTACTTCGCTTTTAGTAGGTGGATTCGAAGTGTAATAACTACTGAGAATGGGTGATTTAATGAGTTGATGAACGTCTCGATCCAACAATTTGTCCATGATTCTGGCCAATTTCACGGGATCATCTTTGTAATGCACGAGCAAAGTAATAGCCAAATCTCCTCTAAAACAAAAGATAAAAAATTGTACACGTGTTATTATTTGCATACATACGTAATGTATTAATAGTGCAAAAGTTACCTCTGTCTGCGAGTTCCTTCGCAAAGAAGTGGATGATCTGCTTCACTCACATTCGCCTTTAATCCCAAGACAGCCACAGCGGCGTCAAATCCAAGATTTGAATCCATTTCTGCAGGTAGTTTCACTCCTACAAAAAACATTCAATTTATTTTTCTTCTCTATTTATAAAATACAACAAGCACATACAATCTTTCTTTATTTATATATAATTATAAACATATAATTAAATAAGATGTTTATTTGTGAAAAATTCATTAAGATATGTATGTGTATTAAATACAAAATACTTCGTACTTGGTACGTCAAGCGCGTCATATATGAAGCTAGCTAACATGATGGGTAAGAGCGCGTGGCCTCTTGATCTCATAACACCATCTCTCAGTTGTTCGGCTCTCTGTTTTATCATGGCTAATTCTGTCGGTCCCAAGGGAATTCTCTTCAGCAAACCTACCAACTCGCTTTCTTGATGAGCAAGCTTAACCTAGTTAAATCGAAAGTAAGACCATTAATCTTAATAATAAATCAAATAAAATTAGTCATTTGGAGTTTGGCTTTACCTCCAAAGGTTTTGTGTTAGCCGGTGGTCTGGCCATCTCCAAGCCGAAAAGGCCTACGCGAAACGCCAAATTGTGATATTCTGGATTCTCGGCAAGTACCGTACACAGGAATCCACATTTTGCTAAAGTGGCCGATGCGAGACACGTTACTTGGTGAGACGCCGGATTCACGTGTTGCTGTGACATATTCGTTTTGTTAGTTTAATGTTGCACGGTTTCAAATCTACAAATCTACTTTTACTTTCAAAACATTTTCTTACCCTTTTTCGCTTGTTTTTTACCGGCACTGGCGGTCCTTCGATCATAAGATCGGGAGGATTCGCCAAAAGTTCCTCAGCCAGCCGTACTCCAATAATACAGGCTTCTCTTGTATGGCCATGAGCATAAAGTCCCTCTGCCCGCGCGAACAGAATATCCCACGGATCTTCCGTCTTCTTCAAATTATTCAGCACTATACTAGCATCCGGAGTAGTGGTGGCGGCATGCATATTGCTTTTAACATATTTACTCGGCAGACCGCTATTGTTAGTCACAGCTTTCGGATCGTAATAATAAACGTTATACTCATCGCCAGAAGGAGCACTGTCACTACTGGACGAGGAGCTCTCATCCTTGAACGGTCTATTGGCTTCCTTTTCCTGATCGAATTCTTGTTCGTTTTTAACACCAACCCCTTTAGACACAGCCGCGCGCGACTTGTCACGACACTCCGCGAGATTCGTCCTACTACACTTTCCGTTCTCGCAAGCAGGTTTGTTATTACTACTATCACTATCACTATGTGTCTCGGACGAGGCGTTTGAGCGATGCTTGTCCGAGCCTTGAGCGTTCTTCATGCTAACGTTACTGTTGGAAGATGACTCGCTACCGGCCCCTTCCTACGATACATCGTAAAATAATTTTGAGAAAAAAAAGACATTAATATAATACAGATTTGAATAGGAAATGATAATATAATAATAATAACCTGTGAATCAGTGTCGCCGCAATTATTTAATTGAGCACAACCTTGTCTGAGAACAACCTGAGACTCAGATATATCGGGAATGTCGGTATCATTTTCGCAGAAACCTTCGGAGCTAACGCTGCTGCGATTTCCGTCGCCGCCGCCGCTTCTCGAACACATTGGGAATTCGCGCGGATTCAATCGCCGTCTGTCCAAGTAGCCATATTCGACAAGACCGACATTCAACGGCCGTCGACCGTGATGATGTGAGATCGGTGGTTGATAATTCAATACCGCCGAACTGGAATTTATCTGAAATAGGCGCGTTTATAATTTCTTTATTAATATAATTACTTAATTGATATAGAAATAATTTGTTGCCAAAACGGCTGCCAACCTGATTAACTTCCGTCCTCGTATCGCCGGCGTGCCGAAAACAGGTAAAGGGACAGTGATACATAGGATTGTTCTCAGCGGTATATGTAATTCCCGGCAAGACGTATTCATCCCAATCTAAGTAGCAAGCCTCAAGCGCCGATTTGAATCCGGTAAATACTGCGAGATCATGTTTCAGGGAATCCTTCTGTGAACTGTTGCTTCTATTATGCGAATTATGCGAGACAGAACTGCCACGGCACTTAGCAACCTGTAAACACATAATTAATTCGTTAAACTTGTGCCTTCGTCCGGATTACTCAAAGGAAAGGAGCGAAGCAAATAAGATTTGAAATACGCGATACTTACTTTATCTATGATCTTCAAATGCCAAGCCATAAATTGAGCATGCAACATCTCGCGCTCTGACGGCGAGAGACCGGGATTGAGAGCGGCCAGTCGCCAGAGAACGACGATCTCGTCGCACAGAGACGAACACGCGTGTTGAGAAGCGTGAACGTTGCTGTTCATGTTATGCTTGCTACCGTATCCAGTGCCGTTCAGTAACGCAACCTTGGTGTTGAACCACCAGACGAGAATCTGCTCGCATGCCATGCATTCCTCCGTGATGATCTCCAGTAAAGGAATGGCGTTGCGATCATTTCTCTTGAACATTTCACGTACAATGGAAAGAAGGTTCCACATGCCCTCCGGCTCGCGACCCCTCAGCGGTCGCAGCAACGACGCCCATTCGGAGGCGGCCGGCGGCGCGGTAGTGCTCAGATAATTAACATCACTGAAAGAGACGGCGGAACAAGTCACATGTTAAGTCATTATATAGGCAAAGGTCGTTTGCTTGCCAAGCGCCGCTATTCACCTGAATACTATGGGAGCTGGAACGCAGAACTTGATGAGGATCTTCTTGATGTTATCGTGCAAGGTCTTCTCATCTAAGTACCAGGAAGTCTGATCATGAGCGGAAGCACCGGCGGTCGGATCCGGTGCTCCGCAGTAACTATTAATGGCGCTCGGTTGGGTCGAGAGCAACTCGTCTAGAAGCCGTTGGGCGGTAGGTAAAATCTGCTGCGGCAACTCGCTGATGAGGTATTGAGCGAATTTTTGCAGTTGTTCCCGATGCAGGCGAGATAAGGATTCACTAACCGGAGCCCTCAGGCATACCTGTGTCGGCTGAAAGAACGTTGCGTAATATTGAAGTAATCAGTCTTCTACGTCAAAGAATTCGATGATAAAAAATTAATTTCATTTTTGATTGCATACACATACATACACGTGCGATAATATATACGGAAAATATATTTTAAAAATAATAAAAAATAAATCAAATAAAAAAATTTACTGACAGTCATCCGCTTCTGCTTCACTCTTCTAGCTCATCGCGCATCTCTCTAAATTTAAGATGCACGTACCATGTGTATTCTGTGCAGGCAAACGGCTACCACGTGCGCGCACCAATAGGCCGTTGAGGAACAGGTACAGTTACATGATGTGATCCTGCGTCGGTCAAAGGTTACAGCGACGTTGAACTGCGCTCTGACCCCATTCGTTTGCGTGTTCACGCTGGCGCTTAGATGGAATCCTGTTTGATATGACGCGGGTAAGAGCGCCGATTGACGAGGAAAATTATTTAAAATAGAAAGATTACAAGAGAAAATGTGATATCTTATGCGGAAACCCCTGCCAAAATGTAATGTTATCTTGAAATATGTATTTTTATATAAAATATAAAATTTTCTATTTAAACTCTTCTCTCTCTCACCTCTGTATCTATATTTTCTCTTCGCGCTACATTATAAATTATGTAAACGTTTAAGTAATTAAATTTATATTATACACGACTGATTAATATACCATTATGTTTATCGATATTGAAAGCTCATAGAATATTAAAAGCAAAATAGGATTCTTCTTTATGTATGTAATAATACTGCTTTTCTTTAATTAAAAAAAATCGCAAAATGAGAGTGAATGAAGTGCAGAGTATCTTACCGATTTGCAATGGCTCCTTGACGGTTCTGCCACGATAGAGATGTTCGCCACGAAGAAATTCGTCGGCACTGCCATTCGCGAGACATGAGTACAGCCGTATGTCCTCTTCGTTATCGGGGAAGCTCCAGAAGGCTATTCTCAGCTGGAGCTGTTCCGGTACAGGAGGATAGAAGTGCTCCACCAACTCGAAGGGAATATGAGACGCGACGCATCGCGCCGAAAGTTCGCAGAGGGTTGGCACTGGCACCGTTTGTTCATCTGTAACAGGATTACAATATACCGATGATGATAAAAATAGGAGCGATTAAATATTACAAAATTTATTGATAATTGCTCAGAAGCTGAAAAAAATTAAACGTTGATAAGAAAAATCGCTCGTGTGACACATGTGTAATTTTCTTTCCTTTTTTATACATGCGCCCATATACATTTATTGCGCAGCTAGGCAATATATATAATTGCATGGTACTCCCCTTTCCTCCCCTTTCCTCCTTCTATAATTACGTACACGTGGGCTCGTGCAAAAAAATAGTTTGTCGCGAGTCAGACGCGACAGCGGTACTTTAAGTCTTGCGACTTAGCAACTACCGGGAATTTTCTTTTTTTTTATATATGTGCAATAACAACCGAGCGAGTTCACCGCTCGCCAGTTAGCGTGTCTAGTGAGCTCGATTTTTTCGAAAGATAAACTTGATAGTCAGTAGGTACTCGAGAAAGAATAAAAATTCTTCGCTTTACTTAGGAAATGTCACTTGAGTAAAGTGCGACTGTTTTTAAGTATTTTTAATAAATTAAGTTTTATCTATAATTGTTTTAAATGCCATTAATGCACACATAATACAATGTAAGAAGCTACACCAATTATTCTAAAAAACAAAGAATATGTGCGTGAAAAAATGATCATTTTTAAGACAAAGACTTTTCTCGTTGAAAAATTATGTTAAAAATACGTGTATATTGTACACGTTTCATATGTCAAACTGTTTCACATTATTTCTATTTTTTATTATTTATGTATTTTTTTATCTATCAGATATCGAGATTAAAAATATTGCAATAGTTATAGAAACGTTTTGTACATTATATAGAATCATCAGAGAGATATCAACTTGTAAAATATACATAAAAATTATTCCGCACAGCATGGCGTACAATATCACTCCATACATACTGTTTCCCCTATATTACTCTACAAAGGGGAGCCTACAACTAGAACAGTCGATGGAAATAAGTGAATTCGTCTCTCACAATGCGGGCTCGAGAGGGAGTTTCATCTAAGTCCACACTTAATTAAGTATAGAGAAAAGCATTACGAATAATTCGGATAATACAAAAAATAATTTGATGACTAACCACGCTCACAATTGTTCATCAACGATAATTACAATCAATAACCATTATTAATCCACACGGAAGATTTTAATCAAAATTTTATTTTATTATACATATACATATATATGACCGCACATATGTCGTATGATTTTTATTTCGAAAACGTTCTAGAATAAAAAAAATAAAATAGTTTAATAGGCTGTTCCTCGAAGTTAAAAAATATAAAACTTAACAAATTAAATTATATGAAATTTTATGATTTTTCTATTTACATGACTTGCATGAAGCATTACAAAGAAATAAATAAATGTAGATAATTTATACTGAAGAAACTATATGAATAAGATGTGGAATGAGTATAATTACTCTATAAAAAAAAATTCACTCGTTCCGTTCACTCTATCGCGTCGGCGATCAATTATCGTCGAAAAATTTTCCCTGTCCGTGATTAGATTAAGCTGTAGGCGTAATTTTATTTTTCCAACGCAAGCGACATATGCGAGGGTTTCCACAGAATGTTACTCAGCACTTTATCGATCTTCGGCTAGGACGGCCGGCAGGGACGCGACTTTGAGTTTCAAACAAAGGAATGTGACGTCGCGAATATTTTCTCGGAAAGTAAGACCCCGCCGTGAATCGGAAAAGCGGAAAAGCGTATTTTGACGCAAAAGTATATATACGCTCTCTGCATATTCAACCTTACGTGAAACAACGACGAAACGAGCGAGAAGAAAATAGCTCGCACCGTTTCTGAAAATAGTCGGCCGGATTAATGAATGAGCGCTCGTTCGCGAATTTACACACGGCGACTATCTTTAAATACTATGTTTATGCACGCGTTTACACGTCGTATATTCAACATTAATCGACACGGAATTTCTACTAAATTATCGCGGCAATGCAGTTATGACACATGCATTGAGCGAGCAAGAGAGATAGAGAGTAGAGCACCGTTAAATGAATAAAAAGCTCACGTATTTCTCCTCTCGCCTTCTACTTCTCTCGGCTCTTTCACGTATAGGAACCGTAACGAGCTTCGCGGTCGCGGTTTTGCCGCGCGATGCAATTTCCTTCAGTTTCAGCGAAAGCTGCGGCCGCGGAAAATTCTCTCGGGCGATCGTGCGTCCAATCTAGCTTGCCGAGTATCGACAATTTGCAAAAATTTCCATTGCTTCGTCGTAGCCGCGTTATATATACGTGGAATTCGCTCGATCGAACAGGAAAGAGTGCGGCGCTATCGAATTGGCGCCTCTCGATTTGGATCATGATTTAATTTCGCGAAATGTTATTGCTCGCCACCGGCATTAAAATCCCTCTTTCGTTAGAATCGAAAAAGGGCAGAAAAACAATAGAGGAAAAGATATTTCGCTCTTCGCGGAATAAAAGGAAAAAGAATTATAATGTGTTGAAAATATTATACTTTGATTCCATCAAGAAGAGCTCGATATTTTCTCGGATCCGGTTATTTTTCGCAAGCTCCTCGCGATTAATTAAAGAGTAGAATTGCAAATATCCCGAAGGCGAATGACACACGCAGACTGAAACAATAGCTCTAGGATCTGTCTGATCGAAATATCTATGGTGCTATTAAATCGTATTTACGAGAAGTACGGTGGATGTGCGGAGCAAATATTTCTACGAGTCCGCAGTAGCGCGATGTTCAGCTTCCGCGATCCGGATACTCGGCAATCAAATTGAAATTGAATCAATAGAAATTGAATTTCCATTAATAATAGGCCGCAGCCACGTAACGTTATTTCCGCTCGGGCTCTCGAAAGCCCGCGAGAAACTCTCTCGGTACTCTCGGCTCCATCGGATGAGCGCGCGGCTGCATTTCACGGATATGGCAAATACGATCGGCGGCGATAGGATAATCGAACTGTCGAGCTTAGCAGTCGCATTAAGCCGTCTGCTGTGAACAATCGCTGCTATATACTTACAATTGCGGCGATTCGCTGGATTTAATCACATCGCGCGTAAAGCGCGTATTCTGCTGATTAGCGGATAGCTATAATAGGTCGAGAATAGTTATGTGACGATATCGTGTAATATAAATTAAACAATATAATTTTTTATATACATATGTATCTTATTATATTATTGTATTATATAATTTTATATTTATTTTTATGAGACATCGTATACTATAAAATACAAGTATATATGATAAATTTCTTCTGTTGATGACTTTTCTTCCGATAAATTTCTATTCATGATTTTTTTTCTGTT
The DNA here is from genome assembly GCF_030444845.1 of Prenolepis imparis. Taxonomy (NCBI): domain Eukaryota; kingdom Metazoa; phylum Arthropoda; class Insecta; order Hymenoptera; family Formicidae; genus Prenolepis; species Prenolepis imparis. The sequence continues at coordinate 9,162,501 of NW_028141171.1, read as the reverse complement.
GGATTATCGTAAAGCACTTATTATGTTAATTTGACAAAAAAAAATTATAAATAGAAATTTATTGGAAAAAAGTCATCAACAGAAGAAATTTATTATATATATTTTATATAGTACATGATGCCTCATAAAAAAAATAAATATAAAATAATGTAACATAATAATATATTTTATATCACTGATATCTCCCTTTCATCACAGGCGATATGTATTTTTCTTAAAAAATTAATACGAGAATATTTGAAGATAATTGAAGATCCGAGAATTTTTATAAACAAGCACCGACCAAAACTCATTTTCCGCGTAAATAGAATGTGAACCGCGAATGTATACGTAACCACTGGGATTATCTTTTCTAAATTCCTTGAAATACAATCTCGACGAGGAGAGAATAAAATTTGCATCTAATTCCGAATTCGTCTTATCCGGCTCGCTTATTACACGGCACAGTGGCCGAGCGTATTTATACCGATTCGCAAAGCTCCGAGAAAGCGAGATATACCTTTCGTTTTATCTCCAATGACGGCATTCATGCCTGTTTTACGGTTGAACGCAAAATCGCATGTTGCGCGAATTCATAAAAGAATCGCGCCGTGATTCCGCATCTCTTAAACGCACATCTACGCTTTGTTACTTTACCGTCTAAATCGGAGAAAAAGATTATTTCTTCAAATATGTATATATAAAAAATTAAAATTGAATCGCCACAATTTCAGGAATACGCTAAATAATGTATTTTTTTATTAAATCGATGAGAGAACTTTTTTCTGCTTCATCTCCAAATGAGAATCGTACCGTAATCTCGAAGGTAAATTCTGAAAAAGTTCACCGGTGGACTACCAAGTATATGATTTTCTTTACGTAGCACGTTCCCTTATCTCGCCGAGACGGAGTTGCGACGGAGATTCCGCACGTTTCGCCGCTAAATTTCGTATTATGTCAAAACTTACGAAGAATAAAATCTAACAGTTCACCCCGAAATCGCGAATGGTCGTCACGTTGTCGGAGTAGTGATACGTTCCAATTGTACCGCCGAAATAAATTTCTCCATACGTAGACGCGACGTTTGGCGAAGCGCTAAATCTCCGATGAACAGTGAATGTGAGCAGATTTCGACGAAAAGAAGGATTAAAAAAAAAAAAAAAAAATCACGCTTCAAAAGATTAAAAAGGATCTTTTCCCCCGAGAGAGAGAGGAGACGATTTGTATTTTCCGCAACTCTGTACGCTTTTCGCGTTTTATTCGGGGGAAAGAGCGCTCCGAAAGAGATCTCCGTCGTTATTTCTGTTTCTTGTAGCGAGCACGGAAAAGTGATTGTTGCCGACAGTTGTTGTGCAATCATGGGACATCAAAGCGCCTCCATCGATGTGTTGATCGATGGGAACCGAGTAACGGTTCGTTAACTATTGCACGTTTACTGCAAATTTTCAGCTCGTTCTCCGCTGAGCTCCTCTTCGCGGTCGACCCTCGATAAAGGATCGATGTCGTCGTTATGCACCGCGAATCTCGCGATAAAACGTGTGGTAAAAAGAACGAGCGAATAAATTGACTTGTAAGCGGTTTTGTCAGAAAACAGACATTCTCGTTATTTAGCAAATATACGTACAAAAATTTTCCTGTCAAAGAGAGAGGAAAATTATTAATTAAAAAAATACAGGAATCTCTCTAGGCATACTATTTACTTGAATAAAAGGAGAATCGCTCCGTTCGTGATTAAAAGCGTGCATTATTCAAAATCAATCGATAATAAATTGAAGCTTTTGAGCTCAGAGGAATTTCGTTTCACAGAGCCTGGCTTAATCCAGATGAAAAACCGACAGGCGCTTTAAATACGCCCACCGGGAGAGCACGTCTCGGGGCCAAAGAAACCGTAAGAACTTTTAACGTAATAAAGGGACGTTCGTCTTGTCTCGGTTCTTCGCGAAATGAAATTGCATTCTTGCCAAATGGCGAGAATATAAGGAGTCTGTAACTCAGTGCGAATGCTTGAACTTTGTTTTAATATGATAGTTTACAACGTGACTCTATTACTTGTTAGTGTTACGCACACGCTTCCTTCAAAAGTTATTCTAAATATACTGAATACTGAATATACTGAATGAACGGAAAGAGACAAAAAATTATTCCAATTCTACGATATTGAAGAACCCTGCGGAATTAAAATATATCCCACAAACAAATATCTCTCCAGATGATCTATATGGAAAAATTATTAATTTAATAGGGAATTTCTCATTAAATTATATAGTTAAAAATATCATTTATCAAATTTAAACATGGTAATTAAATTTTAGGTGTAATATAGGGACACCTAAAATTTAGCTATCGTAGATAATATATTTTTTCCTGTAGAAGCAATTTTTTTAGACATGTAAAGAGACTGATATAAATTTTCTGATTGGATTGTTTTACCGAATTTTCTATAAAAATGCATGATTACAAAGTGGTTCATAAAACATATTTGGATCAGCTTGTTTTTTTTTTTTTTTTTTTTTGCGCAAAGAGACAGATCGAACGAGGAAAGTTTGAAAATTCGCCGCAATCCGAGAAAAGTGGACCACGCGGATTTTTCAGAGGAAATCGAACCTGCTGCGGATCTCGACAGATTGGCAAGAAACTTTTCATTCGCTCGCAGATACGCGTTTCCTCGTCAGAACTCGCCCGGATGCATCGTATAAGTGGATTACTCAACTTTCCGTCTTGATATAAACAACTACTTAAGTTCGCGTCTCTCGTCACGCTTTCGGAAGAAGTGGAATGAGAGGAAAGTAACGCGACGACTAACGAAAGTCCTATTTCGTAATCTTGTTGGTCTCGTTACATCCGCACGTGACGCGATTCTTTTTCATTTAACTGTGACTCGCCAATTCCGATGATTAATTAACTCTTTGTGTTTGAGTCGAAATTGAATCATCGCGCCGCATCAACGCGTTCATCATCGCGAATGATTGCGAGCATCTCGCGCCAATTTTGCGTCGATTGAAATAACAAATCGCTGAAGTCCACAAACGGCTGCGTTCGCTGCGAAGCGCAGCCGAATTTCTCTGAATTAAAAGTTTCCCTTAACGTGAACTTTCACGCGACTGTATCATGAATTAAATATGATTCATGGGGCACAGTCAACGTATTACAAACTTTCTTCTTTACCCGGATGAGACAGAGATCGGATGGAAAAGTCTTTCCGCAAACTACCCTAAATCACCCTAAAGATTGAACTTCACCCTCGGGGAGGTCATAGACAAATTTTCCCGCTTGGATCCCTAAGTTTAAATATACTGAATTTAATGCTTTATCGTTCGAATGTCTCGTAATTATTAATTATCGGAAATACTTTGTTGGTACCGCAGTTCATTAAAAGACGGGAAGAAATTTGCTGAAAAATTCAGTATACAAGAATAAGAAAAAAATAAACATATCATCTGCGACAGACTAAACGTTTATCTTTCTCTTATTCTCGAATTGCACATTATTTTATTAGATCTTTCGACCTGGAGCAAAATATTTTACGACACATATTCGACAAACTTCATTAACGCAATTAATTGCGCAATTATATAATTAATTGTCAATGATATAATTTAATAATCGGATGAATGTAAAAGATGCATTTATTAGCCGGAAAGAATCCAAGTGTCCCGAGGGGTAACGCACATTATCTCTCAGCCTCGCCCCATTTTTATATTCCGACTTTAATCCTTTTTTCGAATTCCACGGCAGAGAGGAGAGACATTTTTCCGATTACACTGCGGGCATTAACCATTGTTTTCCGGTCCCCCCCTCGGCCTCTCCCTTCCATCCGTGCTCTCCTCATTTGCGTAATGCCCCTTGTTCTCGCTCATTTTCGCGAGGCGCATGAGCGTTTTCATCCCTCGTATTTCCGCTTCCTTGACAATGAGGCCCATTTCTTGCTGCTTTTAGTGGCACTAGCTATTTTTACCTTTCTTTGCCAGAATTATTACACGCCGAGAAATACTCAACAAAAATTATGAACGAAATAGACTTCGCAAAAGTTTAGCACACATTTAATTCTTTGTGTATGATGTAATAAATATTATTATTTGTTAAATTTCGCATTTCTTACATAATAACAAGATAGAGATAATCGTCTTTTCCTAATAAAGGACCGAGCTTCTCTTTCAGAGACAATTTCTCAGCGGATTAACTCGCAGTTTATTCGGTGAATGCCCTATTTTGTGCTGACATCAAAAAAAGGATTTATCCATCCACGTGTGACCGAGATTTGTCGGAACACCGGCCTTTTTCACGGAGATGAGAAACGATAAAATCCAGCGAGTCCTACGCTCCCGCGAGTCTCCTCGCTCTCTCGTCGGAGAACGTAACGTCACGTCGGGGATAAAAGAGCCGTGCATTATTCAACGAACGTGCGTTTAGCGGAGCATGTTAAACTCGGCATGGGCTCGATCCGTCGTGGACGCGTCGCATTTTACGCCCGGGGAGAGTGGAGAGTCGCTTTTCGCGAGCTCTCGTGTTTACAAACTGCACGACATAATGCAAACCACGACAAGCTACGTTCAAGGCGGGTCGAAGGTACCTGGAGAACACCTCCACTAATATTTACTTTCTATAAACGTGAAGAGAGAGAGAGAGAGAGAGAGAGAGAGAGAGAGATTCCGCGTTGCGACATTTAATTATTCAATTCGTACACTCGGTTGATCCGAGTATGAAATTTCGCCAAAATTTCAGGCATTTCATTTTGAAAGCGGTTGTCGGAGAACATAACAATTCAATTTTTATATAAAAAAACGCGAGACCGATATTCAGAATATATATATATTGTAGATTTAGAGTACAAGAGAGCGAGTAGTTTAGAAAGGTTTAAAATATCGTCAAATATTTACACGATATATATACAATACACCGCGTTTATATGTACTACTTCCCAAGGGAACCGTCCCGTTAATTTCTACCTAAAATAACGGCGCTCTCATGCTTTGTTTCGTAGTTTACAATGCCTCTTCGTAGACTCGCGTCAACGTTTTCCCAACGCGTGGCAACCACGTACGTCCTTCTTTTAAAAGAACTCTCCCGCGAGATGTATCATGAAAGTTAGTAGTTCCCATAAAAGTCAAAAACTCCGACATGCGCGCAACTACGCGCAGAAGTTATATTAAGAACTTATTTATTAAGAAGTTATACCAAGAAACATTAAATTATTTTAATATAAAAGAGATATATAGAACGAAACGCGTAATCTGGTATCGCACTTTAGAGTATATAATTTATATTCCTTTTTATATACTGTCCCAGAATATATAAATGATTCTCTCTGATTTTATATCCGTCATTTATACACAGTTGAAAAATTTGTGTTAAATTTAACAAATATTACATGTCCCAAACGGTCCACAGAAATTTTTGTGTTAATTTAACATAATACGGATATGTTAAATGGTGACACGAATATTGTGTTAATATTTTAACATAAAATAAATGTAAATTTCAAATAAACTTAAAATAAATTTTGTGTAAAATGAACATAGTTTTAATGTAAAAATTAACTAAAAAAATTGTTAATTTTACATTTTATCATCCCCACTTATATTATAAAGTAAAATTAACATTTTTTTCTGTAAATATTAACAGATAAATCTTATCACTAATAATGCGGAACATATTTATTGTGTAAAATTAAAAATAGATATACATTGTGTTATTTTTACACTTTTTTTTAGTTGTTTTAATAATTTAACATTTGAGTTCAATTAACATAACAGCAATATGTTAAATTAACACATGAATGTGTTAAATATTTAACACAAAAATTTTAACGGGGACCGTTTTTAACAAGAAAACACAAATTTTCCAACTGTGTAAGCATCGTATAATCATTAATCCTCTCATCAATGATTCAAATGATATTTTAGATAAAATAAATTTAAATAGCACATTTTTGAAGGGAGAGGGACAAATTAGAGGAACTTTGCGAAAATATGCGCGAGTTTAATCGTTTCGTAACGCGATTGCTATATATTGTTAGAGAAACGAGGAATACCTCCCGCCTGTAGGAGAAACAGCCTTTACGCTGTTCGTGGATGACGATACCATGCACGAGCTATTATTACAAAGGATCCTTATAGGAAACAAGCTCTCTACTAAACTGCTCGAGTCTTCGCAGCCCTCGAGCGACGCTAATGAAATACCTTACGAATGCCAGAAATTTCAGGGAGCATCGAGAGTGCCTTAATTAAAAGCGGTATTTAGCGCAAAAATATCACGTTGCCCCCTCGCAATTGTAAACAGTCGTAATCGCGCAATTAACGATTAACACCGGACGACCGGACACTCGGGCGGCAAAAAGAATTGTGTCTCTCGCGAAAAACGATATGGTAAAATATATTTTAAATGGCACCGGTGGGGACATAACAAAGAAACATATGTACAATGCAGCGATCTGCTAAAATAGACGTCGGATGCAAATTTAACAGTTGTCTGGAATTTTCTGCGACATATCCTAGAATAAAATACGATAGAAAGGGAAATCGAATGCACACACACACACACACACACACACACACACACACACACACACACACACACACACACACACACACATACACAGGAAGCGAAACGAAGCGCAGCAATGGCATGTGGGTTTGGACGGAGAGTCGCGAGACATCGGTGCGCTTTTCAAAAAGCATCGACGCGACACGCGACGAAAAGGATTTTTTTATTCTTTTCCCTTTTACATTTTTCTTTCCGCAATCGCGATTGACATTTTTGTTCTATTCCATTTTACTTCCAGCCGTGAATTTCAGAACACTTCCCCCGGGGCCCCTAAAAATGAATTTCACGTAGCGCAACGTCGGTAGTGCATCGACCTCCGACGATCGATATCTGCCGGCAGCTCGAAAAGCGGGGGGAGAGAGAGAGAGAGATGAGAAGGGGCACTCGTGAGATTTCAATTTTTATCATCGTCCCATAAAAATTGTTTATTCGTCTTCTGTACATACATCCCGTATGGACCGTTTGTCGCCGACGAGCGAATTTTTTCAGACTTTCCTCAGAGCCGCGGCTGATTTTTATCAAGCGTATTTCCGAAAATGCGATACATATATCATATACGTGAATATTGCCGATCGATCCGATTGTTAATCGATGATGAAAGTTTTCATCGTCCGATAATGAAATCTTTCGCACAATAGAGCGGCGTTAGAGATCAATTTTTTATATCATTATTTTTCCCGTCTCTTTTCTGATAGCAATCGGAGAGATCAACGAGAACTATCATGATGCTTTAAATTCGTGAAAGAAGAGAGAAATCGATCAAATTTATCCGCAAAATGTAAGTTTATCGAGTGCCAAATGCTAAAATTCTGCGACATTAAATGATAAAAACATCTTCCATGGACCTATAGGTATATAAAAGTAACTCTTCATCAATCGACTTATAAATAATTGATACATCATTAATGCGGCGATTGTAAAGAGAATATATTTTTCCAATCCTCTCAGACTTTGACGTATAATTGAAGTAAATTCTTCCTTAACAGGACGTTTCATATTCTTCGGATCTTTCGCGGTTCGTCTCGATGGATCTTTCCGGCGAGGAAACGACGCTCTTTCGACTCTAATACCACCCGGCGACAAACCCTGTCTTTTCCATCGGCCGGAACATTCTCGTCGATTTTTATCGAGGCCTCGGTGACGACGGTATTGAATTTGCGGTCGAGCGAGATGGCTCTTCCGGGTCGGAGGTAGATTCACCGAGCATTATGGAAATAAAACAAGAAAGAGAGAGCGTTTTCGAAAGCAAGACGAACAGCTATTGTCGGCGAAATTAATTTTCAAAATTTCCATTCCGAGAAATCGAATGTTAATTATTTTCTCGATCCCAGCCGAACGTTCATGTAGATGATGTTTGCAATTAAAGATTTAAAATTCCTAATTTTAAGAGAGAAATTTATGTATCAAGTGTTCATTTAAATTCACAAATTAGAGATGAAGTCTGACAGAAACTGTACATATCTCTCATCACGCTCCGTAACTACTATTAATTCCACGCAAGATTTGACGCAAAATATTTCGACTCGTCTATTAAAATGTCAAAGTCAAGCTTCGTGCCTATAGTCGTTCAGGATAAAAATGAAGAATGACGTATAATCGGGCGTTCGCGGGGCGATTGTGCAGCGACGAAGGATCGAAACGTGTATGTATGTATGTGTGTGTATGTGTATGTACACAGGACCTTTCTCGAGCAGCTCCCGCTCATATTTCAGAATCCCTTTCTGCCGTTGCACCCTGAAAGAGGTCGCCCACCCTCGCCGCGCGAAAACGAGGACAAAGAGCCATTTTGCCGTAATGCGATATGTCACGTTGCCGTACGAAGGCCGTTCTGTGTAGCTGATTTAATCTCGCGTGAAGATTCCTCAGCGTCGTTCGCCTTGATGAGCGTAAAAACGGCGAGATAAATTTCTCGTCGAAAACCCGCGCCCATGCAGGCTCGTGTACGAAAAGAAATCGATTGAAAAGAGAATAAAAAATTCTCGAGATCGTATATAATTTTCTTTTTTTTTTTTTCAATTTCTCAATCCCGAAGCGTCCAAATATTTTCAACATTTAATTTAAAAGCAGGTAGCAAGAGTCTATCAAAGTTTGATTAACGTATACTGCAATGTAGCATCATCATTAAAAAAAAAAAAGGAAAGCGAATACTTTCCGCGAGTGCTTTCAGAAGCCATCTACCGATCGTGTGATCGCGAGATTTATCGATCATATCTGTCGCATTAATCAAACCGTACAATGTCGGTATTCGCGTATGGAAAGCCCCCGTAAAATCATACCTCGTCGGATCCGACTCGCGCTCGAGTAACCGATTTCATTAATCTTCTTACGCCAATGCGACGCCTTTCATCTCCGAACGTTACCACGTCGACTCCTACATTTAGGTCGTTACATACCGTACAAAAGCCTCTTCAACGTACGCAAATCTCTCAATGACGATCTAATCAATTTTGTCCGAGAGAGCGCGTTATCGTAAACACAGTATTAAATCTCTCTATCGGGATTAGATCAGTATAAAAACACTCCGATGTCTTCGTCGACCAATAAACGTTAAAAGACCCAAGAATATCGTGGTACCGGAAGTGAAATTCACGTTTACACCCTGCGACGGAATGGACGATTCTCTGGCCGGCGGTGGAGCCACGGATATGAAATATGGTTCGCAGTAATGTATACGTCCGAGATACACGTACCAGAGATACTCTGGGGTGGACGAAGCACGATGCATTATTATCATTGCTTGACATTTGTCTTCGTCAGGAACGGTTTTTCAGTCTCGCTATTACCAGCGAAACGAACGAAGCGAGTATCTCGCATGGATACGGATCGAAGAGGATTTCTCATTTAATTGCGAGAACGCTATTCTTTTTTCCACCGGCTAATTACTGTATTAATAAAGAAACAAAATTGAGATCGTGGTGTTTAAATATCTCGAATAGTTATTAGGAAAGTTAGATATTTTTTAATAAGAGAATAAAAATAATAGTGATAATTTTAATATATAATAGCAGAAGAGAGTAATAATTTAAAAAAAACTTTTGACATTTACACCATCATATATAAAAATATAAAAAATGAAAAATAAAAGAATTGTTTGTAGAAATATTTTAAGAAATTTTTTTTATACAATGTTGGGAAACAAACGCGTTAAAAAATATGGAAATTGTGTAATAATAAAGTTAATGTCACTTATTAAGTATAATGAAGATTTATATAATTTTTTTGTTTTATATAATTTTGTTCAATATCTCTCTTGTCGTTTCCAAGATATAATTTTTTGTCCCATTGTCAGTTTCGCAAAACACGCTGTACATATATGCAGTCTCTAAAAAGTTTTACGTTTTTATTTTAAACGATGACTTTGCAAAAAATTATCGGTATGTATTTTCTCTCTACGTTATGTCCTTTGCAAAGAACGAGCTGATCAGTTCGAGGATTCACTCCGAGACATCGTGGGTAAATATATGTGTTCACAGGCCATTAATCCCGACGAGCACGTCCTATTATATTGTACCGCGAGGACGCTCCTCGAAGGATAAGGATAGCTACACGATCGAAGACCCGAACGCATCCATCTGACTCTTCCTAGAAGGAGCTTAAGGGTGCTTTCGATCGACTTTGGGAGCCGATAATACGTAAGTAGTTACGCGTGGTTGGGAGCTCTCGAAGAAGCAGAAGGATATCGGAAAACAGGGAAAGATTCTTGAATCTTGATGTACGGCTTGAATTATGCAGATACTATATTAAAATATAGTATTTAGGTGAAGATATATATTACTATTATACAAACAAATATGAGTAGATAAAGATAAATCAATCTCTATTTGAATTTAAATATATAAAATTTTATATTGCATATATATGTACAATGTACATATATAAAAAACTGTGCACTCTTGCAAAGTTAAATTTTAAAACCGAAGAACGCGCCTTGTGCAAAGATGTTAAACAAAATTATGGAAGTTTTATAAAATTCTGCCGAATTGTGTGATACTCCCAGAAATATGACTACCAAATTGTTTCTTTCATGTCAAAAGAAGTTCATAAAAATAATAATAATGTCGCGAATAAGTATGCACTTTCACCGCGCGCTTGAATGGACCGGAAATGCTCCCGGAAGTCGAACAAAATTTACCGGAACTCTTTGGAAATTTCATGAGAAATTCCAAAAAAACTTTCATCATTAAAATATAATAATGCTAATTATAAAAAATGGAAGTATATTATTACTTAAATATTCAGCATAATCATTCAATATAAATGGATAAATTTTATAATAAACGTAAGAATATATAAAACCTAATTCGATATTATTTCGAAAGACGAAATTCTTTCGTAACTTACGAATGTTGAGATTGCTTTTTTTCTGAACGTAGACTATTTCTCTGGCACTTAAAAGAGATTAACTTAAATACAAGATTACTGGATAACGGAAATACTGGATGCTTCATTTCGGTCTACGTGAAGAAAAGAGAAGAAAAAAAAAGAGACAGAATGCTTGAAATGCTGATGGATTCTTCTCTCATCTGCACTTCCTTCATCTAATCTCCTTTGGCCGACCTATGTCAAGCTTGTTTTTTTTTTTTTTCGTCATTCTCTTTTCGAATCCTCCATCGAATAATGAAGCGAAGGATTTTCTCAGAAAAAAACATAATACAAAAGTGTGGAATTACGTTCCAAAGCATCTCTACGATTGAAACTCGAAGTTGAATTTTCACTTATCGCATCTCTACACATCGTTGCATTAGATATCTTTTTTGCATTATCACGCCTCTATATTGTCTTTTAATCTAAACCTTGTTGTGATTCGTGCCAATTTACGCAGCTAAGCGTAATTAGAGACACGGTCGCGTTTTGCTAGCGCAGAGAACCGTTTGAGCGAAACGCGATGCAGTTTAAGCGCGAAATTCCCGACTTTAATTACACATCGCGTGCAGTTTCCAGCAGCAAGCTGCGAACTTCGCGACCGCAAGCGACATCACGTTGACTCGCGTGTCTCTGTGTTATTTTGCTGTTATTTTGCGAAAATTGTTCAGGTATTCAAAAGAAAGATAAAAAAAAATATCGAAGATTTTGTCCGACCCGCCGCGCCGTCCTATCGTATCTCTTTTACAAGTTCCTTTCTTTCTGATAAAAAGGTGCGAGTCCGAGCCTGGCGGACGCGAATCGATATTTCCTATTCGATACCCGATGCAATACGCCGCTCGGCGATCGTATTGCCGGAGATACGATGCAGTCGTGTGTCAACAGGAAGTGTCGTCTCTCAACAAACAGTCAGCCACACGAGAAACTTGACCGTGTTTCCACAGCGGGAACAAAACTTCTCATCGCTGATGCCGTGGCGAAATGAAGACCCGGAAGAGGTAACTTTCATACAAACCACCGATATTGTCGCAAGTCAGATAAATCGAGAATATAGCTCGAGTCTATATGCACACTGATCGCTTTCGCAACGAGAGAACGTTAACGTTGCAAAATTAATATATTATTCGAAAATTATTTGCACCTTACACGCGCAAAGCGACGTAACAGCGTAATAAGAAAATTTCCGAACAGCAAGTTTATCCGTACATATTCTTCGCGCACGAAGAAGCGAGCGCGATGCGCAGGACCGATTCCGGGCCATTTTGAATAGGAAAACGAGCGACTTAAATATGAAGAGCTTACACGCAAGCCGGCCTGAATAAGGGCTCGTTTGCGCGAAAAGTAGCTGCTATTTCCGGCGGGATTACCTGTCCGGGTAATCTGAAGAGAAAATCTTGCGAGTTCTATCGGCGCCCCGAAGAATCGCCTCCGTTAAACGCGAAGAAGTCGCGGATCAAGATATAAACTGGCTGAAATTGGATTACGAAGTAACGGCGAAAGAGCCGAGTCACGTTCATTATCGATCTAATGAAAACATTTTCGGAAACATCAGTGTAATCTGCATTCGCAACGGGATACTTGATGCAATTAATCACCTGACTCAAGAGATGAATTTATATTCTCATCAATTGACAAGGATATCATTGCTCAAACATATAAATAATAAAATATTTCCATGTAAAATTGTTTAAAGCTTACTTTAAACAATTTTACATAGAAATATTTTATTATTTATATGTTTGAGCAATGATATCCTTGTCAATTGATGAGAATATAAATTTTATAGAAGCACACGCCTTGAAATAAATTGCACAAGTTTATCGCAACATTTATACATAGCAGTTTTACGTTATTATAATTGCAAATAAAGTAGATAATTGGAATATTTGTCTGAAATAAGTAGAATACGAACAAATATAGCATTAGTGAAAAGCTTCGCGAAGCTGCTTTTAAACGAGCAGCTGTCGCTCTCGTTGGAAACTTGGAGAAAAACTACGGATTAACTCGCGGTTTTTATTTTCTTTTTTTTACATCCCTCGCTACATAACGATCTCTCTCCTTCTATGCCTATGCATTTTATGTAAAGCCGAGCTTTTTCAGCGGAAGCCCGGTGTAGTCAAACCGGAGAAAACGCCTCGCATTTACACTCTTAAGCTTTCACAGGTCCGAAAGCTGGCGGAGAGGTCAAAGAATCTCTAATGCGACTCGCGGCGACGAACCAAGAGACGCGTCTACCTTAGCTACCTTTGCAATCTTGTTAAAGTTCTCGTTACTGTCGACGAATAAATGCAATTGCAAATTATATCAAGCAAGAGGCAAATTGCATAAATCATATAAATATATATCTTTTTTTCTTTTTTTCCAATTTTTAAATTTTTCTCTTTCTCAAATGTCAAGTACAGCTGATTGTATCTGTAGGGGATATTTCTGGAAACAATGGCAGATGAAAAATCCCCCGATTGTTCGGACAATATCAACATCGGAGGAACGAAAACGTTATCCTGCAAGTCTGGCGATGCATCGTATACGATGCAAGAAAGAGTCGCTGTACACGACTGTCTTTCTTTCCCTTCCCACCGAGAACCTTTAAAAGGACCGTCGGGCAGGAACCGTTTGTGCGTGCTGACGTTTGTGGAAATACCGGGCAGGTCTCTGCCAGCAGGTCATCCACCGTCTGTCGCTGGAACTCCTTTGTTGTGACGACTATGACTAGTCAAACTGGAAAACGACATTCGCCGGACCGGAACATTCTTTCGGGGATAATTGCACCTTGTGCGAACAACCGACGACGATGAATGAAAAAAAAAGGAGGAGAATGAGTAGACGGCATTTAAATGACACTGCGTGTAATCGTGTAAAATAAAATTCTGTCTATATGCCTTTATACGTTTGGTTACGTGTCCAATTGTTATGTCGATACTAAATCGACCGTGTATTAATTATACACGGCAAGTCATTCGGGTTTTCTCGCGACGGGGGACTTTTCTCGCTATATCTGGTCCATTATTACTATCACTTCTATGAACTCGAATGGAGTTTCTGACAGGGATCCGGACCGAAACAAAATTAGGGTTCGGTTTCGGTTACGGTTTAATAAAATATTTAATAACTGTTCCGGTTCCAGTTTCGGTTTTTTGATAAATACAGGAAACCGAAACTGTTTAAATTACGATTTTTTTCGGTTACAGTTCCGGTTTTTAAAATTTTTACTTTTCGTTTTTCTAATTAAATTAATTTCTAAATTATATTACTTTAAACAATTATTATTAATTTTTATGACATAAATAAACAACACTTTATATTATATATAAAAATATATATATGTATCTATATTATATATATACATATATACATTTTACGGTTCTTTTCGATATTTTTTTCTACTTTCGCGCAAATGACGGAAATGTCACGATAACTGCCTGCTTAAAGTGCAGTACAATTAAAAATAATTTATTTTTTAAATGTTCTGAAATACATGTATTATCGCAATAACGATAGCTGTGAGGATAGTATGTTTTTACACAGAGTCTTCAAAATGGAAACGCTAAAATATTTCGTAAACAATGCATATTAGAAAAAAATGTTTCAAACAAGGTATATACAGGGTCTTCAAAAAGTCTGGAAACGCTAAAATATTTCGTAAACAATGCATATTAGAAAAAAATGTTTCAAACAAGGTCAAGGTCAACTTAATCTTTTTAAATGGAACCCCCCATTGCATATTCTTGTAGCTTATTATCTCGAGAGCTTTGCAAAACACTATAATTGAGTTATATATAAGAATATGGTTCCATTTAAAAGAATTAAGTTGACCTTGTTTGAAACATTTTTTTCTAATATGCATTGTTTACGAAATATTTTAGCGTTTCCATTTTGAAGACTCTGTGTAAAAACATACTATCCTCACAGCTATCGTTATTGCGATAATACATGTATTTCAGAACATTTAAAAAATAATTTATTTTTAATTGTACTGCACTTTAAGCAGGCAGTTATCATGACATTTCCGTCATTTGCGCAAAAGTAGAAAAAAATATCGAAAAGAACCGTAAACCGAAAGTAATTTAACGGTCCGGTTATAGTTCCGGTGTTATAAATTTAATAGAATTTCAATACGGTTTACAGTTTCGGTTCTACTAAAAAAAAACGATTATGGAACGGTTTTCGGTTTTGGTTCCGGTTCGGTCCGGGTCCCTGGTTTCTGAATCGGAAAAAGTCAGCGTGCAGTGATCGTTTTACATAAATCTGATTACGCGCGATTATGGTTCACAGTGTAACGCTGGAAAGTTTTTCCGGAAGAAATATCAATGGGAGACCAGCGGACTTTTCACTGGCGAGCATATCTTTGCTTTCTTTCGGCTCTTTGGTCACGATAGCAAAGCGCGACTCGCGTATCTCACGGGAAGTTTGCCCCTTTGAGCTACCGGCTCTCTTTGCGAGTCATGGATATTATCTTTTCTGTCAGCAATTTAGAGCAATTTAGATACGCGAAAAAAAATTTTGCGAGTTTCGCGACAGGAGAGATAACGATCCTTCAACGAAGCGACACTATTCACGTTAATATTAACCAACAAAGGTACTAATAAAAGCTGAACAATCCCGTTTGCTTGTGGTAATAAATAAATAAATAAATTTAAGGCGTATTTTGGCGTATCATAAATATTATGATGATTACAATTATATCTTTTTTGGAGAACACTATTGACAATGAATAAAAGAGTGGATAAAAAAAGAACCTTGACGAGAAATAACTTCGGCGCGTTCGACATCGAATGCAATTTCTTTAATGACCTCGTCGAATTGACAGGCTAAAATTGACCCCAAAAGAAAGAAACGCGACCATTGTTTAGCATGAAAGCCGAGCATTTTGCACCTGGTGCATTAATGACGACCTTAGCTTACCAGCCGGCCGAGGTGAAGAATCAGCTGTTGCACCTGTCAAAATTTGTAATTTAATTCCGCACCGTTCCAGTTTCATCGCGCGACGATTGTTTTCGCTACAACAGCAAAATTCCCAACCGCGAAAGCGCATCATATGTATACCGTTCGAACAACGCTCCACGTTAAAATACTGATTTATTTATATAGCGCACGAGAGAATCATTCTCGATGTCGGCGTAAAATGGAAAATTCGACAGCCACTTTTCGTGCCAAATGCATATTGGAAAAGAAGTAGTATTACATGTAAAACACTCCATTTTGTTTTTTAATATCTCATGAGACAAACTTCTACAATATCGACAAACGTAACAATACGTCGAATTTCCATATGATATGACGTTGCGAGTCCGAATTCGGATCGCATCGAATTCCCGAGGATGAATCCCCGCGGGACCAGGCGACGACTCTTCGGGGGAGGAGAGGGAGAAAAAAGGGCAGGGAGGGAAAGGGGACGTGAGAATTAATTTGCGGCCGGGCCCGGGCACTCGCTCGCCTAACTCTCGGCCAACTATCGCGTGTGGCTATACGCGCGAGGTTCAATGTGGCACAACTCGCAACTCCGGCAAAGCCTACTCGTATTAACGCGCCAGGATAGAATTCGCTAACTGCGAATCGTTTCGTACATATCTCCGCGGTCCGTGGGGATCGATACGGTCGCCATGACGACGCGGACTCCTCTCTCACTCCCTCTCTCTCTTTCCCAGTAGGAATACAGATACAGGAATACATCTCAATACGAGTGTATATTTTCTTTCTTTCTCTCCCCTGAAAACCCCTGCAACCGCCACTTTTCTACTTTGTCCCTTTTTCGACTCTGCATCTTGGTCTCCTCGCTAACTTTTTACCTGACTCAATTTGCGCGATTGTATTCTTTCCTCTTCTCGTGGGTAGTAATTATTGAGATTACAAGAAGGGGGGGGGGGGGGTTATGATGAATCTTAAGAATGACTTTCGATGACGGAAATTTCATAAATACGAATCATCGCGTCGCGCAAACGATTGCTTTCTCAAGTGAGATTATGCGCGAGATCAGCTGATGCATCGATTTTCTTGCACAAGTAGTCTTGTACGAAACCCGACAGGACTAGTCCATCTAATCGGAATTTAGGTATAAGCTAAGCATTATAGATGAACGTACGAGGGTGTTATCTCTATACAAAGCCGTTATCCAGTTTGCCGATACTGCTCGTATTGCACAATCTTATTAACTTCGTGAGCCATAAAACCCGCAGGCGACTGGGCGATATATATGTGTGCGTCGTATACACGCGCATAATATATATTCAGATACGAGAGGTTGTCCGCTCTCTTTCATATTGTCCCGACTTAATTAACAGTTTTCATATTAAATTAAATTCACGGGCCGGCGAAGCATACGCGACGCTCGATCGTTAACAAGAAGCGTCTACCTCCGACGTTCCGGCTATTTTGTGCGAAAATACATTCGAGAATTATTAATTGTATCGCGATATTTGAAAATAATCCATGTCGGTTGCGCGGCGTCGGTATAATTGTGTAATATAAAGCAGAAATTAAATTCTTGTTGTTGAGAATTATTTTCTCATTACGAGAATTATTTTCTGCATTAGGAATTCGAAATCTGATCGCGTGTCGATAATCGAAGAAAAGCTCATCTCAGCAATTTGTACTTGAACGATCGCAGTAACGGTGATGGAAACTCGGAGTGGACGAAGGGAAAAGGGGAGAACGATGAGACCAGGCATCGCTCAACGAGCTTTGCTCCAAATGAGATCCAGTTCGTTTCCTCCACCTTCCGTCAAACCTAGCCAATTTATCGCGAATTTATTCCGGCGAGTTTGATGCTAATGAGAATTCTCCACCAACAAGTATGCGTGTGAATTTATTAAGGAACCGATTAATAATATTAATAATTAGTAAAGGAAATTGTATAAAAAAATATTAAATATATATTGTATTAAAAAAATTTTTTTAAAACTCTACAATATTAAAATTTAAATTAAATTTATCGCAATTAAGCAAATAAGTCGGTAAACTGAATGTATTTTGTTGATTCTGTTCAAAGAAAACTTTCACTCGTCTTTCCACTTTCATAAAAAGGCCCTTTTACTTTAGCTAAAAAGGGGAACACGATTAATATTTCGTAAATGATTAAATTTCCCCGAGCGAGTGCATTTCTTTTTCGTCAATTCGCTGCGAGACTTTCCTCGGTCCAATTTAGAACGTATCAAAGAACGTTTTCGTTCGTTAATATAATGAGGTAAAAAAAAATACGCGGTCTTCTCGCATCATGCATCCTGTATGTTGCGAACTAGTGAAGAACGACAAGACAATGGTTCTGTACTCATACAGATAGCGATCATTCCGCGAGTAGGAACCGCATTGTTCCGACACGATCGAATTCTTTTCAGCTCGACCGAATGCGCCGTTTCCTCTCAATCTTGACGACACTCTTGCAATTGCTCGCGTCCTACTATCGTATTATCGGTAATTCGAGTAGACGATAAATAAAAAAAAACGTACGCTGTCAAAAAAGATACGAAAATAATTTAGAGTTTTAGAGGATATCATTGGTTGAATCGGTAATCACATGATTCTAATAATAATTCACTATTGTCTCACGATATGAACTTTAGAGTTAAATTAAAAATATCAAATTCTTGCATAAGACATCCTAGGATTTTAATTCTGACAATTCAAGTTAATTAGATCCAAATAAACCTGAGAATCGGTAAAAAAAGTTTCATAACTCAAAAAGAAGTTATGATATTATTTATAGTAACATCTTCATATTAGAATGTATATATCGTGTCATTATGTATATCATATTATGTAGATGACTTTTACTATGTTGCTTTCGACAGAAAATGTGACGTATAATACGACCCCAAGAGTGCAAACGACGGAAGTAAAATGTAAATTTCCCACGTGTATACCGGAAAAATTTAAGGACCTATTCCCGCTTTCACCATATAACGCGAACAAGGCGACGCCATAATCGTACGATTCGTTGTTGTCCCCGACCATAACGTTTCTCTAATATAACTTATCTCGCGCCATGGCCCACATGCTCGCCGTCCTTTTATTAAGCTGTAAATTAATTCTTTCAAATTGAACTCTCCCATCGCGCATAGAGAGTCTTTATATCGCAGCCAGGCCCGACTAGGACCATAAAATTTAAATGCAGCGAGTAGGAAGTTGAGGCGCGCAGCTGCTCGAAAATGTAGGAGGCAATGACTCACGAGAAATCCGAATCGCCATGACCGAGCAGTGGGAAGGAAACATTTGGAAATTAAAAGACTCGTCTTAAAAGAGAAAACAGCGGGTGTCTGATGAAATAATGGGGCGTTAAAACGCCCTAATATGAAATGGTCCTAATATAAAATACAAGAGAAGCTTAATAGGAAAAGTGTGTGTGTATCTATTGACTATTTAAATTTCACAATAATCTGTTTGAAAATACACGCCAATATTTCGAAAATTAAAATTTAAATGCGATTTGCTTGTTTTCATGTGTTCTTGACATTTTGTTTCATTTTTCATAATTATATGACTCTCTTAGTTACCTTCAATTATCTCTATATAGAGATATATTATATAGAGAATCATATGTGACGAGTACTGACAGCGAGAATGCATGACTCATATGTGAGACTTACAGAAAGCAATCTTTAGGAAGACGTGGTGATTCAGAAAGCTCCTTGAAAATCTATTCGAGCCTCTGGCAAAGAATTACTTATGAATCAACGTAGTTGCATCTCGTACAAATGGAAACTCCGAGCGTTATAGTTTCAGTTATAACGGCCTCGACTCTGTTTAGTTTACCATAGTAGATATATTCTCGGTCAAAGTAGTTAATTTGCAAGAGAAAAAAGGGAGCGTGCATGTGTGTGCTCGCTTTGTGAATGTCATTACATTTTAAATCTTTTTTTTTCCATAATAAATTAGAGAATATGCATAGTGACATGGAAAAAGAATATAGAATATTTTATCGATTTACGTTTTCCTTCATACAATTTCTGCCAACAAATAGCGACATGTTTTACGACCGTTGAATGATATAATAAAATGCAATAAATTAATATAATGCGGACGCTTTTTCGAAAAAATATCAAAGTGTCAAGAAAGACTACTACATACTCGTCTCTCCAGCCAAATTTACGAGATCCCACCAGTCTGTGTCAATACCAATTTTCTCATTGCAACGTTCGCACAATCCTATATCCACATCGTCGCTAGCACATCGTGAAAATATACCCTCGATCGACCCGCATGTTCGCGCCGGGCCATGCTTTTCTTTTCCCCATCGAACCTATTATATTTATTTGTTCGCTATACAAAAGGCGTAATCACTTATCGTAATCACAATTTCTATAAAATATATTCGGATATTAGATTTTTTTTAACCCACAGAAAGCTCCATCATATCAAAATTCTGAAAATGACACAAACGCTAACTTTATAAATGAGATAAATTCGTATAAAAATACGGTATATCAACAATGCCCGTGATCATGGTGGCAGATGTTAATAATCATCATGCAAAAGAGAAAAAAAAATGGGATATCGATCAACAATTGTAACCATCTCTTTTACCGAATACGATTCTCGAATACGTCGAAAGATATTACAATTTGCATGGAAAATAAAGCTTAATAAATTATTTCAGAGATTACGAGAGTGATGTACAGATCTCGTCGAAGGATGCTCGATTAAAATATGAAAAATATAATACCGACGAAATAAATAAACGAGTCATGGTCTCGGAATCCGTTGAACCCTATGCAAATTGGATATGCGCGATCGCGACGCGACATTTTCCCGCTCGTTAACGCATTTTATTTTCAGCGTCGACGAAACACCTGGACGGCCAGTGACCTCGTTCTCGCGAGATTAAAATTTATGCCAGAGCCTGCGTCGCGCCATACTCGACGACCTGCACCTGCCGCTGTCGGCCGCACTATAATCTTATCGAACGGCGTTGATCCGCCCCAGCCCCCGGTCGTTGCCACCGTTATTGTAGTAGGTCGGAATGGATTTTCGCCCTACGCACTTTCGCGTGCAGTTTACATCGCCAGATCGATATTTCGCACGCTTTTCTAAATCATTCATAATTTATATATTTTGTCTTTTTCCTTCTTTTTTAACCGTTAATTCTAAATCTAATTCAGATAAGATTTAAATTGAATTTGACAAGAAATCTAACAATCAGGCTCGGCTCAAAAATAATTCTCATTTATAAATTCTTAAATTTGATGTCATTCGAGAAAGCTGAAATTTTCTTCTCTTTGTAAATGAGAAAACGATACTGAAACTGATCGCAACCGTGTAAAGAGGGACACCGATCGTTGTGTCGTCGCTGCAACTGATTCCGTAGACCGTTCGCGTTAACGTATCGCCGCGTTAAACGTTAGTGTATTTTTAGTGCATCGAGTCGGAGAGGACTAGACGGGATAAACGCAAGACTGCTCTTAACGAGACACGCGTTTTATTCAAGATCCATCTATATTTTTAGCCTGTTAACATTTTATAAACTCTTAATTGCATTATTCGTGCGCTAGTTGAGCAGAGTGTCTCTTCGCATTTTTTTTAGATTACTTGGCCAATTTCAAGTCTATTTTTTGTCAGTGAAAACTCTCTTCATTTTTAATTACTTATAATTCAAGATTTAATAATCGATATTTTCGTTGAATTGACTAAAGAATTCACAGATCGAAAGATATATATATAATTGATGTGAGATATTTCGTAATTATTATCATTAAGTTTCAATTAATAATAATTACATCACATCATGCATATATGTTATTATGCACTGGCCACATAAAATAAGTTAATGATTAACCAACTCGTCAATTGATAATAGCGCGCGTGTGCGTGTACGCGTATATGTGTGTATGCGTGTGTGTATGTGTGTATGTATGTAAAGAGCTGCACCAAACAGGACTATCTAGATAGATTAAATGTGTTTTCTTGCGAGCGCCATCAGCCGCTCGTATATATCCTTTAGTGCCTGATGTTTTCTTAGAAGTGAACCGCAATTCAGTCCTTCATTGGACTAAATCGCCCGCGCAATTAGCCGACCCTAAAAGGGCTAAGATCGCGTAATGCTACTTACTGTAAATGCTCGGTTTTTTCGTATCCCCCTGAGCGTAGAATTTATTCGAGAAATAATGCCATTTTTCGCGTGATGGATATCCGATAACAAAAAGTTGTTATATTAGGGAGGCCATAATATCTCTATATACTTATGAAAATTCGATATAACTGTATTAGTTATTCGCTAATCTAACTCGTGTATCGTCACATATATATTGTCCTAATATATATTACTTTGAAAGAAAAAGAGTAATTTTACACGCATATCTGGGAAATATCGATATGTTAAACGACTGAACGGATAATTTTCATCAATGATTTTTCATCAATAAATATGGAAGCATCGACATTCTCTTTCAGAATTAATATTTTGCAGTTAATATATATATATATATATATATATATATATATATATATATGTACAAACCATATAATATTGTTCACACGTGGATATCCAATATCGATATCAAGGGAAAATAGTGAAACGATCTATTGTTCTCTCGCATGTCCGCGCGCAAGCGAGGAATCCGAAAGGAGAGAAGTAAATTCTACACGTCGCGGACCCCGACCCCGTTATTTATTATCGTAGCTGGTGCCTTTTATTCCTCGCATTCGGCGAGACTTCGTGAATAAGCGATGCCGTTTTCACGCGTGCCTAAGCGCACGAATTTACATAACGACGTAAGCACGGTATAGAAGCCAGTGAAAACGGCCACAATATGGACAGCCAGTATGGAGATGCTCGCAAGCACACGAATGCAATTCCATTATTCGAAGAGACAAGGACAGAGGGTCTTGCTCATTCATAAAATAAAACATGTCCCTTTTTCGTAGCATTACTAGAAATTATTTGAAAATTATTTTTCTACGCGCGTTGTATATATACGTATACATGTTTCTTGAGTAAAATTGCACGCGATATGCCTTCACGAATGTTCGCGCGCGTTGAACAAAGCAACAACGGCGAATTTTCTACTCGTCGTGAGAAACGCTACACGTGTGCGACTCAGACAGCCAAGACTTTTCGCGTTTAAGTTCGAAGGAGCAATCACTTATTCATAGCGTGAGCACGCGAGCAAATTTCTGCCGCCGACGCAACGATAGTCGGTCGATATCGATTTGTTCTCGAGAAAATGGAAGGAGAAAATGGGGAATATTTACCACTATATATGACAAATATATTCAGTTGAATTGATCTCAATCATTTTGACTTTTTATGATATATCTATTTCTATATATGTATGTGTTATATTTTTATATGTGTGTATGTGTGTTTGCACGCGTAAAACATTTTTTTTTATATTTATTATTTTATTAAATAAATTTTTTATTTCTTAAGAACGAAAAGAGAGAGTTTAACGAAGAAAGAGCACGATTACAATAACGGTAATAGCGATAACTTGCGAAGTGAGTTTCGATCGTCGTGACATACGTCATGGATTAACACCTCGGCAATTTCTCGTTTGCGATTAGCGGTTTCATGCTAATCGCAATTTGCAGACATGTAAAATTTACCCTCCCTCTATGACAAGACTGTAGAATTATTTTAAGGAAACTAATGCATTTGTGCAAACTGCCGCTACTATTAGCATGTTACAAGCGAGCGAGCGAGTAGAAATTATGTAAAATTAGCATATAATTGTAAGAGAAAATACTATTACCTTCGGTATCTCGCAAAATAAAATATTCCGAAAGTACAATTCACGCACACACAAATTCATATTATATCTTTATATTATATGTATATAGATAATATTTGATATAAATATTCGATAATTTTTCAGACATATATATGTCCGATAATTAAATTCCATGAAATAAAATTGCGCGATTTAATATGGACTTTAATGGGGGGATACGAACGCGTTTTGTAAGCCTGTGGAACTAGCTGGAAAACGCGCGACACCGCGGGTGTCCGATCGATACAACTACCCTCGCGTGCGCGCAAAACATCGTAAGAATTGCGGCATTTAATCATTTGCGAGAGGGCGTGTGCGGTGAGAGAGAGAAAGAGAGGAAAGGAGGATGAAGCAGAAACATTTTTCAATATTTTAGCCGGTAAATCAATTCGCACCGGCGATGAATCAAAACGGGGCTCGTGCGCAAAGTCGGTACCGGCGCCTCGTCGACATTCGTCTTCCGCAATCTACGTCTATGACGACGAAAGAAGAGGGAAAAAAAACGGAGCAAATTACAAAACAAATTCGAGAAGAGTGTATAGTCTCGCGTGTATGCGCTTTTAGATTTCCATAAGTCTCCTCCCTTCTTTCTTTTCGTCTCGCGCTATTTTCGGGCCTTCTCAAACCAAGCGAGACGAAAACAGAGGAGTCGTTATTAATCTCGCGATGTCATGCGGAGGATTAATCAAAGCCGTCGACAAATGTATGACGGATCTTGTCGCGGCTGATTTTATCTCATATGTGTTAAATGTTAATGTGTCAACATTAATTTGATCTATTTCACGATATTTGGCAGCGCGTATCGAATAAAGTCAATTAAATTTTAAGCACAGCCTCGAACGAACACTGGACCACAGTTTCACGTGCGAGGCAATTCGTTTTTAGCAATTAGGGAGCAGCGAGAGGTGAACAAACCTTGGTCCTTCTATCGTGGCAATGTGCAAAATGTAATGCGAGTGCACACGCCTTGCCGAGAACAGAGGAGACGACGTGAAAGAGAAGAATCGCGGGCGCATTAATAAACGCGTAAGAAGAGAGGAGAGTCAACGGAGAGTTGTTGACGAGAGTCTCGGCTGAAATACTGGTGCAATGACTCGACGAGGACACCGGCGTTTATAGGACGAAAAGTAGATATAGGACTCGCACAATTAGAACTTTCCCGTACAGTCATCGTTCTTTCTGTCATCGTTATCCGTCTTGTCTCCCCCTTTCCCCTTCTTCAGCTTGTTATTGTGCGGCTCACCGCTCCTGACCTGAGCGAAAAAAGAATAGGAGGAACATACGAGGGAACGAAAGGGCCGTCCCTCCCCTCTTCCCACCGGAATCTCGTCGCAGCATTGATCCTGCAGTCCCTGAAAGGAGACGGCCATGAACCTCACAAAGAGACACAAAGTCGTCTCCTCCATCTCTCCCTTCGGTGCATCATTCTGCCGCCTTCTTCCACTCGTAATGTCTTTTTATCCTCTCAATTCTATCTCTTTTTCTCGTCCTACCGATCGTGATCGACGATTTCGAGCTTGGAAGCCGTGGCCTCCCCGCAAGCCTTCGAGATAGACATGTACATCTAAAGCGCTCGTCGTATACGTCGTTTTTACCGAACAACCGTTTCTCCGATATACCACGTGTGAAAAGGTGTTTACTTTCGAGTTGATGTAAGTGAGCCGCGTTAAATCGCTCGCAAGGAATGCGCTGCGTTCGTAAATTCGATTAAGCTAATTTTATAAGAACAATGACAGCTATACTGTGACATATCTAGGACGAGATATTTTAAAGAAATTTATTTTTAAAATTATGTACAACATGCGTATAATGTCACTTTCGAGCGATTTAACCATTGGCCATTCTGTTGAAGAGTGTTTTTCTCGGTTCCAGTAGAAAGAAAAAGAAAGCGAAAGACAGAAAGAGAGGAGAGGAGTGCTCGCACGGCTTGCGTAAGAAGGAGACAGCTCTCGGGGATCGGTCCGATGCTGCGGAGCCAGGTGCATTGACTCCGTTCCGCGGCAAACCGGATGTCTGAGTCGACTACCTGCCCTATCTCGCTGCGCTTTTCTTCGGATTCGGCTTACAGACGCATTGGTGGGCGCTTTGTTGTGGTTATTTGTTTCTCGACACAAAGCAATACCGCTTATTGCATTCGTGCTTTCGCATGCAATACGAGTAAAATATATCGACAGATCGTCTCGCGAATATTTTCCATAATATCTTCCGACAGTATGTTATATATGTAAATTTTACTACTTTTTGCGTAATTTATTTATAAAACATAAAATTGATCGTATGAGAAATGAAGCATTTCGAACAATAGAATACATTTGAATGCATTTGAACAATAGAATACAGATTTTTCTTTTAAAAGGAAAAAAACAACGAGGATAAAATACTTGTCTCGAGAATAAATACGTCGGATTACACGATACAAGTAAAGCCGGAATTTTTATCCGGCACAATTTTTTCTCCTCAAACCACTCCATCGCAAAGTTGCTCCAATCGCGGTAAACGTGTTTGCGAGAAAAATACGCGACACAGCTTCGCTTATCGAACGACGGTGCTCGCTCTGTGGCCGCCCTTCATGTGCAGTATAAAGATACTTATCACACGAGCCCCGAGACGGGCATAAATACTAATACCGAAAGTCGTGAGCCTAACGAATAACGCGCTTTATATATGTATGTGTGTGTTGTGTCCCGCGGCTCGTTTTCTTTGTTATACACCCGGACCACGAAAGTGCAATGACCGACCCTGAACCAGAGTCATCGACAAAACAGGCAAGCGATTCGTTATTGTCTCGTTCTCCGCTTAACCCTGCTACACCTCGTTTAAAGTACGCTACGGACGACGCGTACAAAGAAAATGTCTTTCTTCAGGATGATTCAGAGGGTTTAAAAGTCCGAAGATTGAGTTTGCATAATTTTGGCGGAGTTGCTTCAACGAATATTTGTCATTTTATTGTAAACTGAGACGATTTCAAATTTCTAAAATATTTCCGTCCAAAATTCTACTAATCAGATGCGATCATTAGATATTACCCTTTAAACCGATCACTTTTCGTATATACAAATAGGTTTTCATATGTCTTCAATTTTAGCAAATACTAATAATAATAATAATTGCATTAATATTTTATATGGGTGCGAATTGTTCTGTGATTTATAGATTATTATAGATTATTTTATTTTATTTAATAAAGTCCATAATTTTTTTTATTTAAGAGTCTATAAATAAAGTCCGAAATCTCTATTTTTTCCGATAAGAATCGCCTGTGATCTAAATTTAAAAAAAAATATCTAAGTTACAACTTGAATCTAATAAAAAGAAGAAACATCAACTTTGAATGAATATTTCGTTACAAGAAGATAAAAAAACAAGAAAACGGACGTGATAAAAAGAATCTCGCGAGACATTATTGCAATTATTATATTAAAAGACATTTTTCCATGAGAAAATGACATGTGAAGTAACGTCGCCTTAAATTACGACATATATGTAAAAAAGCAATCGTTATTCCCGCCCGATTTACATCGATCAGTATCTACCCTTCGAGAAAATCGAAACGAAATAAGTATGGCAATACAATCTAATACACGAGACTCGTCTCGTTTCTTCGCCTCGTAAAAGCAAGCACAACGAGCCAAATAACCATCGTGACGACATGATAATATCATGTTTGCTGAATCTTATATAGTTACATATGTATATGTACGAGATAAAACAACCAATGTTATAGCACGCGCTATTGCAAGAAAGAGCAGGCGTGACTTTATTACAAGAAAATTATATCATTAATTCGAGTGTGTTGTGCAGGTGAGCAATTACGACGCCGATATTAAAATAATCTAAAAGAAATGCGCAGCTGCAGGATTTCATTCTCGCCGAGGGAAAGAATAAAAATTCTCACAGAGTGCAACGAGAGAGAAAGAAAGAGAGGGAGGCGAAGGTCCTTACGTTCACCCTTAACGACCCTCGAAGTTGACCCGCGCTCATAATGAACACAAAGACAAAGTCCGATCGTGCCTTTTCACCGACGGCTGTATCGTCATGCGACTCTGGTAATTAAATGCGAGCGATGCCAAACGCCGGGAGTGCCACACTGTGTGCGGACCCTCTCGGTCTGCCCTTTCAAGGCGACAGGGGCTATTTGTTCGCGGTAGGACGTAACACGTACCATGCGGAGTGCGGGCGATGTTTCATCGGCGAGCCGAGGTGAGAATTCGAAGACGAAGTTTGCCGGCGAATCGAATTTGCGGCCGTCATTAGCGCCCGTTTCGTTCCGATCGTTTGAGCTTGAAGGCTGTATTACTCCTCGCTCGTCTCCAATTCCTCGTGCAATTTAAGATTAATTTTGTCTTTAAAAAAAGTACCGAGGAAATTCCTTTTTCAATTACAAGCCACCGAAAGCTACCAGCTTTTTTAATTGAGCTCAACGGTGCAAATGGATCATAAAATTTTGTTGTTCGTTTAATTTCAGGTAGACGTCTTACTTTGCAACGTTAATTTGAGGCTTAATCATTAGAATATTTAAGTATATAAAAATTATAAAGTAGCGGAAAAGAGCGATCGAATTTTCGATAAGAAAAAAATCTCTTTAAAAAAATTGCCAAGAATTGCAAAAATGAAGTCGGGTATATCTATACAGTAATTATTATCTAATCAAGCGGCTTTTTATGCATTCATATATTATGTGTACGCGCGTGTTCATCTATTATAACTTTGACAAATACACAGAAAAAAAGTTTCTGGTTGGGAAACGCGTCATCTGCTACATTCGCGATTCGAATCGTGCATTTCAACGAAAGTACGACAAAAGTACTCTTGGATCCTTTTCTACACGGCCATTTTATCCGACTTTCCCGAGACTTTCGGACGACACAAGGGAATTGTGCCGCGAGGCGAATACGCGGAGAATCTCTTTCTCACTGTCTCTCTCTTATCGCGACTGAAATTTTCTCGCGAACGACGACAGAGCTCGCCGGTAAGCTCTGTGTAACAATAGCTATTAAGTAGTTTGTTTGCATCGAGGAATTCACGTCGAGCGCTTCATTCTCATCCGACCTGACGAGCCCTTAAGGATTTCGAAGGAAGACGATCGTCGCGTGGCAGGCGGTAGTTTTGCTCCTCTACATTTACATTTCTGTGTAGAGAGATATTCCAATTTCTCATTTTCTCGAAGTGATTATCCCGCTCCGCTTCGCAGGAGTGTTAGTCAAAGGGTCGAGGGAATATAAAAAAGAACCGAAAACCGCTAGAGATCCATACGCAATCCGTTTCTTTCATACAATTAAATGTCTCTATATAGAAAAAAACGCGTCTAGCAAATGTTAAGATACTTTTGACACTTGATGTATACAAACTTGCATCGTGACCTGCATAATATGGCCAGGTGCTTGCAATATACATTCGAGATTTCGAACTCAATTCCGATGTTCTTGTGAATCGTCCAACCGTTATTAGCCTATGAGAATGATCGATTGATCCATTAGCACGGCTATCTGCAACGCGCGTTCTGCCGCATAACGAGAAATAATTTATTTCAATTTCCTATACACGTCAATATCTCTCGATACGCGCACGCCGAACGCATTCGCGATGTGCTAACGAAGCCGCTGACCCGGGAAAAGGAAAAATCGATACTCACCGCTCGGGGAAACGGCAGGATTGCGATAATAACAAAAACGTAATTTTCAGGAAATTGAACGTCCGACACGCGCGCGGGGGAGACGTCGCCGAAATTTATTAATTTTAACGCTATTACTCTTTTTCGCGCGCGCGAATTCTCATTTACAAACATTTGCTGTTCGAAATTTGCTGAAAAGATAGCGCATCGCATTATCCGCGTTATAATTTGAATAAAAAAAAATTTAATCGTGCAGCAAGCAATAAGTGTTGTTAGATTATCTTGTAGTAACTTTGTAAACTGGTTCACGGAATTTAATAGTGTTTGATGATTGAAAAATTGGCATGAAGTTTCTTATTTATTACCGAAATAAACCTTTCCTATCTCGCGTCAAAGAATGATGAACTGAACGACAAATCTTCGCAAAGAACGATCATCTAGAAGGCGCACAATATCTCAAGAACGCACTTAACGCAGTTCGGGAACATGTAACACGGACGAGAATGTGCGCATCTGTTACCGGAACAGTAATTGTGGTCGCGAGCTGGATAAGTACGACGATGCACGCACGTGTGCGGCAAACTGCACACTTTCATCTCCACGTGTGCATAGTCCCTAAGTAATAATACGCCAGAGGGATGCACGACATACGATATGAAAGGATCTGAATAATTCTCAAACTGTCATCAAATTATATGTCACGATAAAATTCGTTGAATTCTACTTTAATTATTAAAATGTGCACATGGAAACTCTAATTTATATATACACATTTAATATTTATACAATTTGTCATTCTTTATTCGTGGCTTCTCGTATTTTCTCTCATGATATAAATTCAACTACAAACAATTAATCGCACGTGCTTCCACAACAATTATACATTTTTTTTCTCCTTTTTTTTATGTATATTCGAAAGCGTGGTTTTTTTAAATTAATCAATTTACCGCTGTACATGCGTAACGATGAGCAAGATCAATCTTAATAAAATCGAGCCAATGTATATATTAAAGATATTACTCTGTCCGTTTCTTTGTAGATTCGGATCCGGGGGTACCGTTGCAATTTACATGGGTTAATATCGGGAGTTACGCACCCTTGGTCTAAGCGAACGTTATACAGAGAAAGACCCTCACCCTCGACTCGCGGTAATTACGTAGGGGAGACGCGCTCCATTGTTCTACGTTAGTTCTGTAGGTTCTGTAGCAGGTAATGGGTACTTATATGCCGGCAGCTTTCGCGAGGTAGCGCGTACGGACTTTACGTCGTTGCGGGAGAATTCTCTAGGCGAGCTCTACATACGTGTTCCGATCGATATTATTGCACGGCAATCCTGTCAGGCACCTATATATCAGCGGTAATACTCTATTCCGCGATGTATCTCCCGCGAGATACGACGTTATATCGATTACTCTGCGTTACCGGAGAAGAGAGATAAGATAATTTTCGGTATATATCTCGCGACTTAACTTTTGTCCTTATTCCCATATACAGATTCGAGTGCAACAAACACACTAGAAAGAATAGAATCGCGTCCTCGAAAAGGCAGTAGCTAATAAGGATAAACATAATCGTACACGAAAAAAAATATTAGCTATCATAGTTAAATTGATTTATATTTTTAATGGGAAATTCTCTCAGTTAAATTATAGTTGAAAATATTTAGCCTAAAATTTAGCTATATTTGATAGCTAAATATATTTTCCATGTATGATACGTACAATTTCTGAGATGTAGAACGAAACAACGTGACAACGTGAGTTAAAATGTTATAAACCACGCACGAATCGATCCTCTAATAAGAACGAGAAGTACCTGCATCGAGGTTCCTCATACACGCCTGCGTCTCGACGTGCAATCTCGTTATGCGAATCGTCCGATGACTTCAATGCTAATGCTTGCGCACACAAACCAACGCTGATTCGCGCCTGGCTCATCGATCACTGTCAGGCCGGGTCCTTCGAAACGGGATACGCACGTACGCGCGTGATTTATATTATACATAACTGCGCGTACACGTCGCTCTTTAGCGTTAAAAAGCACTCGATAAGCACCGGCAATTCATTGCGCGGGATCAATCTCGAGCATCACTCGACGTCAACATGCGTTCCGATGCAAAGAATATATACGGTTGATCCACCCGAATCTGGTATAACTGTGTAATATTGTATGGTTACGCGATGTAACACCATTAGATTTGCAATCTCATAATAGGATAAGTTTGCTATTTTAGTGACAATGTTTCAATCATCAGCTATCGAATTCCGTGCAGCTTCGCAGAGTTTCACGAAGTTGCTACAGGATACTTGCTCCTACACAACGCTTGTTCTAGTCTATTAATAATAAGATCCTAGAATTATTAGTAGCGCGTTTTCTCGAATATTAATGTCTCGTGCATTTTACAAAGCAAAACTATCTATTTTAAATTGTATGTAATTAAATTTTTTATAGAAATAAAATTGATCAGAATAATTGCCAACATTTCGTCGAAAAAATCTAATTATGTACGTGAATGCACACTTGAACGTAACGTCGTGTAACGCAGCGTAAAAATGTCCTTCGCAAAATATCTTGTCGATTGACACGCGATTCAAGCGCGAAATATTGTCAGCGAAAAAGGAAAATAAGAGAGCAAGAGCGTTGAACAGGATGATGGATAGAATATAACCGCCCGCATGTGAAAACCGTTCTATACAGAGGCGAAACTTATGTGCCTATGTATCTACGGAGACGTATGCGAACGTACATCTCTCGCAGCTCTCTGGAAATGCGCCTCCAGCCATGCAACCTAACGGAAATTTATGCCCTACGCGAAATTTCGAAAGGAACGCCTGAGGATTATCCACGTTAATTCGTTAAGTTGTTGACGGAGTGAGATTAACGATATACTGAACTAGCGAATATCTCGTTTGCAAGATATTTATCCTTGACGCGATAGCGAAAAAAAAAAGAAATAAATTCAGCGCACGCATATCGAGTTATGAATTTATTTCCACAAATATAAAACGGTAAAAATATTAAAACAGAAGCGCAAATGACTTCATAGTTTGCAGTGAGTTCATTAGAGAAAGAGTAATTAAATAACATTCGTATACGAGAAAACGAACATAAATAACATGTATATATGTATATAAATGTACGTATATGTATTATATGTGCGAAAGTATCATTAATTTAGTTTTTCAAGTTCTTGCGAAAAGTTTCTTATCTGTATATGAACAAACGTTCTCCTCCTGTGGACGGTCTCCGCTTTTAAAGGCGAACAACGGAAGTTTTATAAAAGTTCTCAATATCGCGCGTTCTGTCTTTATTAAACTTTCCAGAAATCCTGTTTAATTCTTAATGAAGCTACGATCATAATTTCCCACTGAATACCGACAGGAGGAACAACACCCGTTGTAGGAAAAGTTTTAGTCGTCAACGTTGAAGCGATTTTGCAAAATACGCGCTCCGGCCATACCACTTTTATGAAAGAAGTTTTATACCGAAAAAAAAGAAATAAACACGCGAAGCAGTCTGTTGAAATTGCTCGTGCCTTCCACCATTCGACAATTTTACAGCCCGGAGAAATGTAGAAAAGAGCAATGGAGATTTGCATTTATCCTCGAAGGGAACGAACAACGAGCGCGGGACGCTCGTGTGAGAAAGTTAAAATTGCATTAATGCATTCGGCGCGCAAACAAACTGTGAAAACTGTTTGCGAACTGTGCGAGTAATTTGCATGATTGTATATCCGCAAATAATTCCTTTTATAAAAAAAATCGACGTATTCATCACCGTTGCAAAAAAAAAAAGAAAAAAGATTTTTATCGAGTCGAAAATATTTTTATTTTTATGTTTTTTTTATATGCAAACATTTTTAATTTAAGAATAATTTATCATGAATATATGTGCAAAATACTTCGGGATAAAAATGTGACTGATTGGTGTTTTTATAAAGTCACTATTAATTTTATAGTATATAATTATGAAATTTATCAAAATCATTTCTTACATCTATCATTATTTTTCTGCGAGGACAATGTAATTGTATGGAAAGCATCAGCCACAGTGACGAATGACGATTTCAAGAGCTACCGCAACAAATGTAAAATATCGTATTTATCAGTTTGACAAATACGATATGTATTTGTCAGTTTGACAGAGAAGACTTTATCAAGCCGCGACAATGACGCACCGATATAATACAACAAATCTGCACCGAATCAATCACTCATACTAGTTCAGTGAATCTAATCTTGTCTATTTTATCGCAGTCGAGCCTTGCCTACTTGCCATGCAAGTTGAATTCGCGTTAATTAACTTCTTTCATCATAAAATATAATATACTTGACCGTACAAAACTAATAATATTCCCAATCCTTTATTTCGTTCCACTTATATTTCAATGTTATTTCTCAAAACGAGAAAAATCGAAAGCTTTCAAATCAAGAATGAGAGAGAAAAGGGGGAAAAGAAGAAAATACTAGTACGCTCTCTTTGATTTTTCTATCATCGTGATTCAATCATGATGATCATCGCAAGCGGACTGTAAATTCAGGGGCTTAAGCTTTATCCTACATTAGTCTAATTGAAATTTAAACGACGATATTACACGCGTGACCGATATTTCAAACTTCGATTTACATTAACGGAGTATTAGTTGATGTTACTAAAGTATACAATTTGACCGATAAAACACGATCACTATACAACATCATATTTTAAATCTTTTTCACATAAAGAATGTGTGTAACCTACAGGAATAATTTTTTACATGTATTATAAATATAGATTTATGTAAAAATAATATATATATAAAAAATATATAATTACTTCACATATAAAAAATATATAGTGTAGTTATAGCTTTATATAAAAATGCCCAAAATATATATTTTTTATATATTCTTTTAATATATATTTTTTAAATATATATATTTTCTTATTTATAGTATATATATATAAATATTTAAAAAATTATTAAATATTATTAAATATATACTTTTATATTTTGTGAATATATAATGCGTCTATCTAATCGGAAATAATAAATCGCGCGAAGAGAGATATAAATGTGTGCTTTTCTCAAGTACTTCAAGTATGCACTGCCGCTTTCCATATTACGTACGATGCCTTCAACCGTACGAGAAAGTGGATTCGAATACTTTCATCGCGGATGCATCTTGTTAGATTAATTCATCCGTCAATAAATTCGACCTACACGAAAAAGCGTGATAATGATGATGCAACAAATATATATATATATGTAAATCTGCAAAGTTGTCTGTATCAAGAGATTAAAAAAATATATTTGAGCATATATACCGTCGAGACAAAAACTCGATATTTAAATCCGATTTTAAGCTCACGAAAACATCCTCCGAAAGTACTCGCATTCGTCAAGATTATGTCTCCTCATTAATGCAGAACGCGCACGAAATCTCGAAGCAGAAACCGAGCGACTGTGCGACTTGATCGAGAGCAAGTAATAACTTTCGTTTACTTTCTCTCTCTCTCTCTTTCTCGTTTCAGTTTGGTCTTATTTTCGGCCTTGATCGTTCCAGCGTGGAGCAAGGACCAAGAGGAAAAATAAAACAGGAGCCAATCGCGGCTACGAGGATAGAAAACGAAATAAAATGTCTGTCGTGAATATACGCGAAGATATCGAAAATGAAAAGCAACTATATCGTAACTACATATTTTAGATATTTATCACTTGCCTGTTCAAGCGGAAACGTATGTTGCAACTATGTAATGACTATCTTGCCTAATAAAACTTAATTCGAAAGTGTTATGCGAAAGAAAGTTATTTCGAAAACAAATCTTTCGCATTACTCATCCGACTCTGTATAACGGATGGCCTTCGCTAGAATTTATTATAAATTGTCGGTCAAGGTAAAACTGTTCTATACGTTAAATTTTCAAAACTTGCAAACGTTGCAAACATCGTTTATATATGTATGTTTATGTGACGTTCAGATTGTGAAAATAATTATATAAATATTGAAAATATAAATAGAGAAGACGAAGAGATATATACAGACGAAACAAATATACGGTTTTTTTTATTGACTGCCTAAGTCCCATACTTGTTTCATATTTGAAATAATATGTATGTTTATGTATCAGGGGTATAGATAGATTTAAAATATTGTCAGTCAAGGTAACTGCTCTAAACATTAAATTTTCTTTGCGAACGTTGCGAACGTCGTTTATATATGTATGTTTATGTGATATTCACATTGTGAAAATATAAGTAGAAGACATGAAGAAACATATACAGACGAAAAAAATATACAGTGTTTTTTCTATTGACCGTCTAAGTGCCTTTTGTTCCATATTTGAAAACATTTCTTTTATGATTTTAACGTATCTCAATTTGATATTCTTATTGCCTTATTGCTACATTTATTAATAAAAATTTAACAAATCCCTTTATAAAATATGCGATTGAAATAATTATATTAATTTTACTCCAGACATAATATATATTGCCTTTAAATACATACTTTCAATCATTATAATCGTCAATAAAATTAACTTAGATTAAATCGATATATGAATAAAAAAAACTAGAAATCGACATTGAAGCTACTGAGAGATAAAATTTGACAGTTAAACGGTCAAGAAAAATCCCAAGAAAAAGAAAAGTCTCTCACTCACCCTCGAAGAACCTCTTGGAGATCCCGAACGTCGCCGTTGGTCGTCTCCATCCTCGCCAATTGTTGCAAAGGGATTCGGGCTCGCTGCTAAAACTGCACAGGGAGTCCTCCTCGAAGCGGTCCGAGTCATCGAAGGAGAAACGATCATTCTCTTCCCACTCGAGTAAATGTCCACCGGCTGGTCCGGCGGCCTCATCCGCGACGGTTCCGTGCTCGGCGGCGGCCCCGGTCGTCCCCGCGTTCCTAGAAGCCGCGCCACCGCTGCCACCAGCGGCTCCGCCGCCACTTCCGCCGGTTCTACCGCCGCCGGTTCGCCCGCCACCGCCTCCGCCGCCGCCGCCGCTCCCGGAAGAGCGAGCCAGGTTGCCCGCCAGTTTTAATTACCGTGCGAATCAGCACACGCGACACCACGAGCGCGTCCTCGACGGTCACCTGCCACCGTCAGCGCCACGACGAGTCTCGCTTGCGAGATCACCTAGCGGCGTAGACTCCACCACCGTGTTCCGGGGAAGGCTGCAAAAAAAATAAAACAATTCATTTCACACAATATTCGATGGTTCCAACGTTTCTTCTTAAAAGCTATTATGTCCGCGAAGGTCGTCCCGCGAGAAAACATTCCTTTCGAATACGAGTTGATGCTTATGAAACGACCTTACTTATACATGATTAATATTTTGCCAAACAATTTTTTTGCGAGAGAGATATGTATAACAGTAAATTAATTTCGAAAATCGCGTTGCTCCGATATAATTAAAAAGAGATTCGCGAATGTTTCTTAATTCTTTTGCAATTAATTATTTCTCATAAATTGCGAACAAAATCGAAATGAAGGCATAAGAGAGAAGAGTCGATTATTAAGTATATAAATCAGAATGAAATAAAAATTAATTCTAAAATGTGAAATAAAATTTTACATCCTCCAATTTGAAAACTGGATCACTTACGAAACGGCGGTCGGTTTCCCGGAGCGATGTGTTCACAAAGGTGACCGAAACACGAAGGCGACCAGCGCGATACCAATCATCCGTTTTATGTGTGTTACGATACGAGGTATATAATTTCAAAATAAGGTCACGGAAATCAACAAGTTTTTCGCGAAACCTTCGGCGCTCGCGATCGCTAATCGTCCGGAGCGTGCGCGCGCACGGGACTTTACGCACGCCGTGAACCGCGTCGCGGAGCGCATCTCGCAAAAGCAAAGCGGGAACAGCTGATTCACGTTACCTCATAGATACGTATTGATTTTTCACCCACGAACGCGAGCCCCTCGTTACGCGCGAATGCTACTGGTCGCCGCGATTCCCGCGAGTCCTGCGAGGAACAAGGAACGCGTAGGACGAGGACGACGTTGCGAATGTCAAACGTCAAACTCGCGAGAGCGTTCAACGTCGAGGGGAGACGTACATATGTCAAGAGGCGAATCGTTGGACTAGGTTAAGGCGATACAGCGCTAACATGTATAATAAATTCCAACGAGAGAAAGAGAGATGGGGGAGACAGACAGATAGACAGACGCGAGAGAGATCGCGATATATCGATGACGCGACGAAGCGATGAACCACAAGGACCTTGGCAGGTCGACAGACTCGCGCCAAGAACGTCCAACGACCCCGACCCCGTGCAACCCCTCCGTCCTTCCCCCCCTCCCCCCTCGACCGACTCTCTCTTTCTTACGCCTACCATCCCGCGAGAAGCTCGCGCGACTCTCTCCATATACACAAATATATTTATAGGAACGCGCGGACGCACGCGCGCACTCTTTTGTATGTACACATATGTAGGTGCGCTCGCGCGCGCTTGGGTACTCCAACCCTTTCTGCTTACCTCCACTCCCGGGTGCGAATGCGTCCGAATGTCCGTCACCAGGCGGTGCACCACCTCAGACCCCGCTTCTTATCGGCACCGCGACTCGGAGCATCGTCGAGAAAACTGTACGTGGTAATCGCCGTGGGCTGCCGGGCAGCGATACACAAACATACACACACACGGCGACGGCGCGTTCGAGTAGGTAGGTAGGACAGCTGAGGAGACGTCAAGTGCCCCATCGATGTTTCTCTCTCTTCGTGTTACATTCGAGGGATCCGCACTCGCCTTTGATCCGCGCCCGCGTCTACCCGATCCAGCGAGGAACTCGCGTTAAAACGTGATGGCGTCGTCGACTCGCTCGCGCACGTTACCCGCGACAGTTGTCAACCAGAGAGCACGAAAACTCCTGGGCTACCCCATCGGCGACAACAACAAATATGGCGAATGGCGAAAGCGTACACTACCTCCCGCACGATCGCTGCTGCGACTGCCGACTGAGCGGCAGATGGCGCTGCGTGTCGCGGCTTCTCCCCTTCTCTCACGATCAAGCCTCGGCCATTTTCGACCATCTTCGTCATTCTCCACGAATTCTCCCGCATTTGCTCCTTCGAATCTTCTCTTGACCTGAAAAAAATAATAAATCGTTATTTCAATTTCGAAAAAGAGAGATAAGAAATATATGCCTCTTTTCTTTCCTATCTATTGATGCCTCTTTCTTTTCCTTTATACAAGGAGTAGAGTACTGCTGTAATAATATGTTAATAATAATATAATGTTAATAATAACGTGAAATTTTCTGTCTATATTTCTCGAATTGGCTGTTATTAAACAAGAGGGAAATGAGTCGCTAATCAGCATTGATTAATTAACGTTATTATGACTGTAATTACCTTAATTCCAATATAACACGCGTGTAATAACAATTAGCGATTGAAGACTGCAATTATTTCTGGCCGTTTTCGGCCATCTTCTCGATTCGCCACGAATTCTCTTGCGTTTTCACGGTTTACCTCTGAACTGCCGCGTTTGCTCTTTCCTCGACTTGAAAAGAAATAATAAATCGTTACTTCAATTTCGAAAGAAACAGATAAGAAATATATGCCTCTTTTCTTTCCTCTTTATACGTTCAAACAGGAGAGCACTGTTGTAATAATGTTAATAATAACGTAAAATTTTCAAATTTCTGTTTCTCGAATTGACTGTTATTATCAAGAGGAAAATGTGTCGCTAATCAGCGTTGATTAATTAACATTATTGTGACTGCAGTTACCTCAGTTCCAATGTAACGCGCGTAGTAACAATTTGCGATTGAAGATTGCAATTATTTCTGTCGGGAATATAATTATTACGCTTTATCAATTAGCGAAATGAAGATCGGTGGAGATGTTCGGAAGATGGATGCCGAATGAGAGGGGGCGCCGTTGACTAATTGCGATATCAAGAGAGTTGTCCAACAAGAAGAAAATAGATAGATATATAATGTCACGCGATTGGCTATCGACTAGAGAATTTTCCAAGTCCCGAAAGTTTGTCCACTCAACCTTCAAGTGGCGCTGCGTCACGTGGTCGCGCGGCGGTCGGAATTCGGCGGCGCGGAGTGGGGGTGAGTGGTGGGGGGATGCGCGCGCGGCGCACGGCGCACCCCCCACCACTCACCCCCACTCCGCGCCGCCGAATTCCGACCGCCGCGCGACCACGTGACGCAGCGCCACTTGAAGGTTAAAGTCGAACGCGCGCGCATATCGGTGGCTGATGTTCCATCTACGTATTTTATTACGTCTGTGGGCCGTGTTTTTATTTCTTCTTCCTACTGTTATGGCACGTGAATTTTTCAATCATTTCTATCATTTGAATCATTTGATTGATCAGAGCGAAAGAGATAAGGATTTCTCCATCCCGATATATCGATCAAATATTTGTAGCGTCAGTTTAAGCGTTAATTTAATTTAATCTCATTGTCAGTTGTATATCAAATGCGTTAGTTGCACTTTGTATATACCGGTGAGCGAAGTGAAGTTAACCAGTTACTGTTTGATTTAATTTTAATAATCGCAAATAGAGGTCTCCACTTTCGACGTCCGGCTCACATTTCGCGCCATTCCGAATTATTATAGTTGAGATAAAAATTGATAAAAAGATCGTTAGAATATAGATTAATTATTAGGTATCATTTCGTCTAACGAGTATAAAAGATGTCAGAATCTTCCAGCACGCACGTAGATCCGGAAGATACTATCAACATTTTAGTAGCTACCGATATTCACCTTGGTTTCGATTACAGTAAAAAGAGAGGTTTGTTTTTACGACGCAAATTTTCATAACATCAAAATAAATTTTATCGCAAATAAAGAAATCTGATACAAAGTGCATCTGAAATTAATATTCATTATCTTTCTTTTAAAAGGAGGACACTCGGATGACAGTTTCATTACCTTCGAAGAAATATTGAAGTATGGCAAAGATAACGAAGTCGACTTTATTTTGTTGGGTGGAGATCTCTTTCACGATACCAAACCAACGCAAACTACTTTACTCAAGTGTGTAGAATTGCTGAGGAAGTATTGTTTAGGTACTAGGTTAGTAGTATATTTGAAATAGCTGTAATATAATGAAGAATTGGAAACTTATTACAAGATGATGTTACGTATGTGTATATCATGTTACAGAGAATGCAACTTGGAATTTTTGAGTGATTCAGAATTGGTATTTCGACACTGTGCGCAAAAACATGTCAACTATGAAGATCCCAATTTAAATGTCTCGATGCCAATATTTACGATCCATGGAAATCATGATGATCCAAGTATATATCTAGCTTCTGTTTAATTTTCATTTAGACATGTAAATTATATCTTTAGGACAAATATTTATATATGATATGTTTTGCAATCTGTTAGGTTTTGGTACTGTTGGCTCAATAGATGTACTATCAGCTACTGGACTTGTCAATTACTTTGGAAAATGGACCGATCTTACTCGTGTAGTTATACCCCCTTTAATTCTAAAGAAACGTAATACACATGTTGCACTTTATGGTTTGAGTTACATTAATGATCAGAGATTATCCAGATTATATAGAGATGAGAAGGTATATTTACTTTGTATATATATTATATCTCTTTATCCAATTATAATGTCTAATATTAATGACAATTTTGTATGAAAACAGGTGGAGTTGTTACGTGCAAAAGACATAGAGACTTTTAACATTTTTAACATATTTGTTTTACATCAAAATCGTGTCAAACATAGTGATTACGCTTATGTACCAGAAAGCAAATTGCATGACTTTCTCAATTTAGTTATTTGGGGTCATGAACATGAATGTCGTATTACCCCTGAATTAAACACAGAAGGTGGATACTATATTTCCCAACCAGGTAGTAAAATTATATATTTTTCTTTTTGACTTATATATTTGTAATATAATATTTCAGAAATTGTATAAAATATTTTTAATTAATTTTTCTAAAATTTTAGGAAGCTCTATTGCCACTTCTTTGTGCGAAGGTGAATCAAAACCTAAGCACGTGGGTCTTTTAAAAATAAATAAGAATAATTTCAAAATGAAAAATTTAAAATTGAAAAGTGTTCGACCATACGTCTTTGATAGTATGATTCTTAGCGATCACGATATTAAAATAGGAGATTGTATTTCATTATCTGACTCTATACGTCAATATGTAGATCATTATATCGAAAATGAGCTTATGCCTAAAGTTGCTGAACAACTCACAGGTATGTTAATCACTTTGTCAAATGTTGTACATATTTTTAATATTGAAAATGTGATATTTTAGAATATCCTAATCAACCGAGTCAACCTTTAATTCGGTTAAGAATATTTTATAATGATGATAATGAGCAATTTGATACATTAAGGTTTGAGAATATTATATTAACACTATATTGGATTATTTTTTTCTCTTTTACTTGCATTTTCAAAAAAAAATTATACTTTCAGTTTGGCACAAAAATATTGTGATGAAGTTGCTAATCCAATGGAGATGATTATATTTCGTAAAATAAAAAATACAGATAAAGCAAAACGTGGTTCTAATGATGATATTGATGATATGGATGATATTACAGAATTATTCCAAGCAGATGTAAAAAAATATTATTTAGTTCTTATATATTGAGCATTGATTTTGTTTCATATTTTAACATTGGTTAGATTTTTATATTTTCGTAGATTGGACAAGATTGGACTAGCACAGTACCAGGACAAATTAAGAAATATTTTGATAAGGAAGAAAACAAAGATAAATTAACAGTATTGACTATAGCAGGATTAAATGAAGCATTGAATCGATATGTTGATCGAAGTGACATAGATGCCTTTAAAAATATTGTAAGGTAATTATATTTGATAATTTATTTTTGGAATTAACTATATCCCACCTGTAGCTAAATTGTTATATAATTTTACTTGCTAGAGATCAAATGAAAAGAACCATTGAATATGTAAAAACAAAAAACAATGAAAAGCCAGAAGACATTCGTGAAGAAATTAAAAATTTCCGCGATGAAAGACTTTCAGAGGAACAACAGGAGCAGAGTAATGTAATAACATTTATATGATCTTCATGGAGTGTAACATATATGTCATAGTTTTATTTACTAAGTTTTCTTTTTAAGGTTTTTAAAGCATTAAACAATCCAACACAAACGAGTCTTAAAAGTGTTAAACAGTCTCGCAATGTTATGAATGACAGTGATGATAGCGATCAGGATTTAAATGCAACATCATCGACTAAAACTAGAGGAAGAGGAAGAGGTAGAGGTTCCAGAGGTGCTAGAGGATCCACCAGAGGAAATCGTGGTGGCGGAAAAACTAATGAAAGAGACACTTCCATTGCAAAAATGCTGGTACAAATATTATAGAAATATATTATTGTTAACTATTATATTTATTTATATATATAAAAATATAACTTTTTTTTTTTTTTTTAAGAGTTCCAGAAGTGCAAAACAAGCTCGTGGCTGTATTATTATAGATGATTCCGATTAATTATTAAATATATATGCATAAAAGAAGATTATATATATGAGAACAGGTATTTTTGTATACGAAAACTATTTTTTTTATGTGTATACAAAAAATGAACATTTTTATTATTTAAATTCGTTCACATGCGTGCGTTTTCCTATGTTTGTACAATGTTTTTTTTTTTTGTATTATAAAAAAGTATGAAAATTAGTGTATATATATAATATATATATATATATATATATATATTGGATATATTTAAAAGAAAAAAATGTTTTCTTGGTAAAAAATTCTAAACTATAGCATTGTTAAGAAAAAAAAGTTTGTATTCTACGAGGAATTCAGACTTTAATATGGGATTCAATGTTCAATAAAAAAATGTATTATATATATTTGGATTCTAATTAGTAATATCTTTATCACGCTATTGAATATATCGAATATTTCTCATCCAACGTAACTATGGAAACTTAACAAGAAATACATCACATGATTGGCTATCAAATAGAAAATTTTTTAAGACTAGAAATTCTCCATTTAATAGCCAATTGCGTGTCTACTTGTTTTTTTGTTATT
Organism: Prenolepis imparis; assembly: GCF_030444845.1. Lineage (NCBI taxonomy): Eukaryota > Metazoa > Arthropoda > Insecta > Hymenoptera > Formicidae > Prenolepis > Prenolepis imparis. The sequence continues at coordinate 9,119,289 of NW_028141171.1, read as the reverse complement.
TCCCGTATGCGTACTCTGCTCGAATAAAATCAGGCAAGTTGCGCATGCGCTTCTATATATACTGTCGTTAATGCCTGAAACGTGTTCTTTTATCGTTCCTGTGTTAACCCTACCAGACGGGAAATAAGATCACGTAATTATAATTTGCAAATATTTAATAACAAGTATTCATCTAGCAAAAATATTAAGTTGAATTCGTTGAAAAAATATTTATAAATAAACTGCAACTTTAAAATTGCTTTGCATCTTACACAATGCTTGGATGCAGCTGGATAAATTTTCGTGATTAATAGTATACTTTCTTTCATGCATATGACAAACTTAGAATCTGTCTCAAATATTTATACAAATGTTCTCGTAGTAAACAGAATAGCAAAGCAGACGATTGAATGAATAGTCGATTAATAATTGAATACATGCCATTTCTTTAGAAAATGCCGCCGAAACGAGGAAAGGTACAGAAGGAAGAGGTTCAAGTTTCTCTTGGACCGCAACTTCGTGAAGGAGAGGTAGTTTTTGGAGTGGCTCACATCTTTGCTAGCTTCAATGATACATTTGTACATGTCACCGATTTATCGGGCAGGTTTGTATTATGTTAAATTATACTAATTATACTTGTGTTAGATTATACATATTGTATAGCTATAAGTATAAATTTAGCAATTTTATAATATATAATTGTTTCTTTGATTTATGCAGGGAAACAATCGCCAGAGTTACTGGTGGTATGAAGGTGAAAGCGGATCGTGATGAAGCCTCTCCTTATGCAGCTATGCTTGCAGCTCAGGTATATTACTTGATTTAATTATTGTATTCACATTAAGGCGAGAAATTAGTATTTCATATTATGTTATCCACATTCAGGCAGCATTTAGATAATAAATCTTATCTAAGTAGCGTTCATGTTTGTGGAAAATTAAATTCTTTTTGATAATTGAGAACATGTGTATATATTACACTTTTCTCTGAAAAAGAAAAGAAAACATTTATAAACATATAATATTATACATGGGGAGATTCAAATATAGCATGATATTAAAGAGTATGATTTTTAATCATAATACATATAACTTTGTACTTTGCAGGATGTTGCAGAAAAGTGTAAATCGCTAGGCATCACAGCGCTGCACATCAAACTAAGAGCTACGGGAGGTAATAAAACAAAGACTCCAGGTCCTGGTGCACAATCTGCTTTGCGTGCTTTAGCCCGTTCAAGCATGAAAATTGGACGCATCGAAGATGTCACTCCTATTCCTTCAGATTCTACCCGTAGGAAAGGTGGACGCCGCGGACGCAGGCTTTAGGTCATTATGGCTTTCTATATCTCTTTTATCTTTCAATAAATATTTTAAAAGAAGACAAATATAATACATTAATGAAACAGCCTTCACATTCCTATATATATATAATATACCCACACACATACATATAGCTTTAAAAATTTGAAAAATTATATATATATATGTTCCTTATCATTACATTACAATAAAACCATACAACCAATTACACAAATTAATATAAGAAAAGCATTCTCTTAGAATAAATAATAACACAAATTATAAAAAAGTAATATATAAAATTAATTTTACATTAAATTTTTATTACTGAATATATATAAATACATATATTAAGCTTAAATATGATAAAACAATACAATAAAATTAAATATTTAGGCACCTTTAACATTATGATATTTTGACTATTGACAAAAGTATATATGTATAAAGCATTTATATGGTGTTATATAATGAAAAAAATTATGCTTTGTCAACTAACTGACCAATATTAAGATACAATTTAACCTTTACATCAACTTTTTGTGGTGATTTATGTTCCAGTGCTGCAATAGTATTCACATATCCGTGTTGCATGACAAATCCGACTATAACTGGTTCTTCATTATTTTCAGTATCGTGTGGAATTACATGTAAACGAATCACAGCTTTATTTCCTTTTCGCCATACTACGAGTCTAAAAAGAAAAGTTGTGTAAATTATAAAACTCAAATTATTTTTTCAGAATAATTCTTACATTATTTTTATACTTCACATACTTTGGATCATCTTGAAAATTATGATTATCACTTGTATCATCATATTCAGCAGCATCGTCTCTTGGCGGAAGGATCAATGCACTGTGAGGCAGTATTAAATCTGCATTTGGTGTAACTTTTATTGGTTTAGGATCCTCTGTTACAGACGCCTGCCGTACAGTAGATGGCAATAAATTTGGAGATTCACTTCCCTATTAACATAATCTCAATTTAAAAAATGTACTATATGTAACACATGATAAAATCGTATGTTAGTCTGATATTACTTGCTGAGTATCTTCCTGTTTAACATCTTTTTCCTTAATAAATGAAGTAGATAACGAGGTATCTAACGGCAATATAGTTATTTGAGTCTGATGCTGTGTTGGATTGCAGAATTTTAAAAGCAATTCACTTGATTTTCCTGGTTGAAGTGGTTCACAAGTAACAATCTTTACTTCTGGAATATGATAACTAAAAAAAATTCAATATTTTGATTATTATATGTATATGAATGTATCGTATAAATCAAAATTATTTTACAACATTAATAATTTATTTTTTAACATAATTCTTACAATGCAGCTAGTAAAATTTTGAATTTTGTAGATTGAGGACAGAGATCTGATTTGCTGACATTATGTTCACACACTCTGCAACGTTGTGACCTTTTGACTAAAAATTGTCTGTGCTGAGGACGCAATTCGTTTATCTTTTCAGCTTGCACTTCTGGGTATTGTAATCTTTGTTCCAATGTTGTAACTATTTCACAAATGTATACATATATTTAGAGCAAAATCTCTATGTATTCATGCTATCATTTTATAAAAATTGCAAATTTTTATACCTTTAGTTATATCTACAGCTTCTGTAAATATATCGTCTGGTAAGTCTTCTATTTTCTCAGTTGCAATAGATGGAACTGGTTGAGCAGTTGATTGAGATTGCATTGGTGGTTTCAAAGGACGCCCAATACGTTTACGAAGCAATGCAGATGTAAAACTGAACATTGTCTGCTATGGACAAGGGATAGTTAGAAAAATATCTTTAAACAAGTGTATAATTAGTTTTTGTTAAACTCACAGCTGGCATATAAGAACGCTTTGGATGAAATTTCTTCCTTTCGCATTGTTGTTTCTCTATAGAAGCTAATATCTTATGATAATCAATGAGAGCATTAATGCGTATTGTATGTGGATTTTCCTGTTCAGGCCATCCTCCAGTTGCTAAATAGAAATTTAAAATATTTAAAATAACTTGTTCAAGATATCACAAAGCTGTATAAATTATATAATTATAAAACTATACATATTTTATATTAAATTTTTCTTACCTACAGATTGATCAGGTATCCCTGCATCTCGAGAACTCCATCGACACAATGAACAAAATAGATAATATACTTTTTTAGGAGTAGCTTTAACATCCTTATTTTCTTCTCCTTCTGTTACTGCTGCTTTTACAGTTGTAGTTAATCCTGCTCTTGTAGATAATGTTTGAAAGCAGCAAGGGCAATCGAAGCAATTGGAACATCTGTCAATATATTATTATAATTATTATCATAATACTCTTTCTAATGTATGAAATCTGAAATATACAAACGTACTTGTTCTTTTTAAGACGTACTTCAGATGAAGGTAAATTTTCCATACAGTTTGGACAGTAATGGGAGTCAACCTGTGAATAATAAAAACACTTTGCTTTTATGGAGCGCGATTTGTACAACGAAAAATGTTTATAATAAAAATGCAATTATAAAATATATATATATAATTATATTTTATTTGGATTTGCTTATAGATTTTAAGAGACACACCTCTTGACAGACACAGTAGCCGCATCGTATCATCAAGCAATGTCGACAAAAATATATCTTTGATATGGGCTTTAATGAACCACAATTGCATACGTAGCGCACATAATCCGGTTGGTTTAAATAAGTCATATCGGAATAATTAAGTTAAAAAATTTACAAGATAAGGAACGGAAACGTCACACACTGTAAACGTTTCTTTCGATCTATACTTTGATAACCTCAATTCTCAACCATTTTCTCTCCGAAACGTCAGTCAATGCATAGATCATAATCAACCTATCACTATCTATCGCAGGGAGAAGCAGAAGAGTAGAGTGGCTGCACTTTGACCAATCGGAGACCGAGGACCTCTTTGCCCTGATTGGTCAATCGAGCGCTTCGTCCTAGGGAAATATATTTCCGAACACAATCTAGAATGCTACTGCCCTCTGGCGCAACTTCGAGTTGTTCGCGGTCAATGTTCGCACGCTCCGCATCGCCGTTCCGCGAAAGGGTGAGTATAATAATTAGTGAATATAATAATTAATTATTATTGGTATCCTTATTTGTGCGCATCAATTATAAAATTCAATGGATATAATATTCATTTTTATATATTTACTTTCGCGCGCGCGCGGGCGATGTTGGTTTCAAGAGATTTCGAGGGCGTCAAGTATCGAGGTCGACGCGCTTGTTTGGCGCGCTTTTCCCGCATTTTCTTTCCGCCATTATCAAGAGCGCGCGTCGCCCGACGATGAGTGCAAAGTCTCGCGCGATCATTAATTGTATTCCCTGTGTGATTAGTATATGCGCGCGTAATCATAATTAATTATTTTTGAGAGCGAACGTTTATATATAATGAATTGCGTTGAGAATTCGCTAGTGAGACTGCAACGAAGAACAATGAGTGAAATAAGAGACGAGGGGGAAGACTTGGACGGCATCAAGCGAAGGTGAAAAAAAAAAAAAAACAAGGTAAATAATTTATTATTTATATAAGATTAAATGAAAAAAAATTTTAATACGCGCAATAATTACTTTTAGAGATATTGAATATAATTTGAATACTTATTTGCTTTACATTATAATAAAGATTATTTGTGTATTTTACAGATTTACGATATGTACTAGACTATGGAACATAACCGTGCATTGCATCGGTGAGTTTAAAATATTTTCTACTTTAATTAGTAGTTAATGAATTTAGGAATATAACAAAATATACGTACAAAATAAATCAACTAAATGAATAACATAAGAATAATAAACAAACAAAAAATTAAAATTTTATAAAAATTATTAATATAAATATCTAAATTTAAATTATTTACAGAGATAATAAATGCTAAAATATAATTTTTTTATGGTTTGTTTAAATAAATTACTTATTAATTTATATTATAATCATATTCAAAATAAATAAAAATTATATTAAAAATAATAAAAGTTTAAGTTAGAATAATTAATTTCTCTTTATATGTTACAGATCAACGTAGCAAAAAATAAAGGACTCAAAAAATTTGAAAGCAGCAAAAGGCATGATATCGGATGCCGAAGGAGAAATTTCTAGGTATTTATTAACAATTTATTAGTTGGATTAAATAAACATTTGTTAAATGTATTTAAATATATTGTATAATAAATTTAATATATTTGTTTGTTTATTTTTGTTGTATATTTATTTATTATTTATTATTTATTCAATGCATATAATAATTATTTTTTACATGTTAATTATTTTAAGCGCTGTTACAATTTGGATTTAATTTCTATTTTGCAGATCAACTTATTCTTAGCTGAAGACAACGACAATCTGAGAGGAGGAAAAGGTCTGAGAGAAGCATCGGAGGCTGGCAGAGCAAACTCTGAGGTGAATATTGTAATACTGTATAATACTTGTTATAAATCGCATATATATTACACCTCTCTCTCTCCTCTCTTCCATTTTTATATTAATTCCCTTTCTAAAAAATCTTTTTTATATACATATAAAAGTTTATGTTAAAAAAATAGTTCTTACAAATTTTTTAAAGTTATTTAACTATATATTTGTTGATTATTGTATGCGTTGAATATAAAATTCAATACGTACAATGATAATTTTTATATAGAAATAACATTATTTTGAATGCTGCTATAATTTGAATTCCATTTGTATGTTACAGATCAACGTAGCTTCGATGCAGTCAACTCCGCTGTCGTGCATCGATTGGTGAGTGAACCATTATATTTTATTAAGGTAACGGATTTGTAAAAATTAGATTATGGAGATGTAGATTTAGATTTAGATTGTAAACTGTAGATAGTTCCGTTACCTCAAAATGGAAGGATTACAATAAATTAGGATAAAAATTTCTGTATAAAGGAAGGAAAAGGAGACAGAAAACATATTTTAAAATATATTTATATAATATATTTAATCTAATTTATTTGATGAAAGAACACACTAATGTATATTAATTGTATATGGGATTTTAAATTATATAAATGATTATATAATTATAATAATTTATAATAATTTATCATTATAATAATTTATCATTATTATGCACCAGTTTTATTCCAATTCTTTGTAGTCCATTCATTCATTTTGATCGATAACTTGTCTTTAATTAAAGCAAAGTTAGAATAAATTTATATATTGTCAATCATAAAATTAATCTAGCACTCTTTTGTACTGAAGCATATTTACCATTAAAAACATTGAAATATCCAACAATATATAAGAAATAATTTTTATATTTTTTGTACATAAGAGGGTGCTATAAAATTTGAATTGTGATAATATATATATTTCTTTATATTTTTTTCATATATATCTTTCTTTATATTTTTAATTCTTTCCTGTCTTGTTATATTTTTGATTGAAAAAAAATATTTTAAATTTACTTACATTTGTACATCTAATCTTGACAATAATATATAATTCTATTCAACTCACATGGATATTACTTTATAACGACGCGAAACCTATAGTTCATATAATCTAAGCAACGCAGTTTGCACCAAAATCTGCGATGCGCACCAATTTCGAAACATTTAAGTTGCAACACACGTTTTCCTGGCAAAGCTATATCAACAGCAGCAAACCTGGTTTGCATCTTTAATAATAATGAATAAATAACAAATAAATCTCTTTTTCATATTTTTTATTATCGAACTGAAGATTATTTTACTAATGTTTTCTCATATTGTATAATGTTTTTTCATTTTTTTTTCTCGAAAGTCTCGAAGTATTGTTACCTCTTTTTGGCGATGCTGATTGACTGTCTCGATTCGCGTTGTGCATTATATTCGTAGCATCGAGAGACTGTCATCACGAGGGTTAACAGTTTGACAGTCCAAAATAAAATTAAATAAAATAATAATGTTTTAAATAATATGTTATAATATTTAGAATTCGATTAATATTTTTGACAGTTATCATTTGATTTCTGTCAAAAAATATTAATCGCGAATAAAGTATTATAACATATTATATTACTTACAAAATATTATTTTAATTATGATAATATATTGTAAATAATATAATATGTTATAACATATATTTATAATATATATTTTGTCCGCGATTAATATTTTTTGACAGACATCAGCTGATAACTATCCAAAATATAAAAAGTATTAAGGATCGATTGGACAAACGTTATTTTGGTTTTAAACGAGACTTAAATATGTGTTTATCTTTATTTATTTAGGAAAATAAAAATATACACATATTTAAGTCTCGCTTAAAGCCAAAATAATACTGGTGCAATCGAGCCTAAAACATATTATTTAAAACATTATTTTATTTTATTTTGGACAAACTGTCAAACTGCTAACTCTCGCAATGACAGTCTCTCGATGCTATGAATATAACGCAGAACGCAAATAGAAGCAGTTAATCAACAAAGCGAAAAAGGGGTAACAAATACTTGTGAGAATCTAACATGCCTTTTTTAGAAAGACTAGGACTAGAACACAGCGCGCGCTACGCGCGCGGCATTCCTCGATTTTATATAAAAGAGAATGATATTTTTATATAAAGTTTGTTTGATTAATATTTTTTGACAGAAATCAGCTGATTAAAAACGTTAATTTGCTAATTAAATTTTAAAATAAAAATATGTTATAAAAATTATAAAATAATGTTTTAAATAAAATGTTACAGTACTTTAAACTCGATTAATATTTTTTGACAGTTATCAGCTGATTTCTCGCAAAGAAATTTATGAAACATCGGAGCCATAAACGGAATCTTTTACGAAAAGCTGATGATAGCGGAAAGTAGAGAATACACGATATAATTTTTTTATCAGGTAATTCTAGCGCAACTTAAAATATATATATATATATATATATATATATATATATATATGTAAGTATATATAAGTAATGCTCAATGTGTTAGGATATTCATATATTAAATAGAATAAACATAGGATAGATCATATATTTTTATAATTATTGATTACATTATTATTTCGCCTATTAATATCTATCAAATATTTTTGAGTCCAACGATTTAAAAAGAATAAAATTAATTAAATTTAATCTCAATTATATGTAATATTACATAGCGTAGTGCGAATTTGATTTTTCACAATTTTTTTAATCATAATGGGAACAATTATTTTATATACTATTACATGTAAAATGTCAAAATATTTTTACAAATTACATATATTTATTCTACATTGCATTGATATGCTCACGTCTCATCATGGTGGAGAGAAATATCACTTCTCGGATATTATTTCTAATAAAACTAAATTAATTATAATTTTCTCTTAAAATTATAATTATAATTTTCCACTACGCACAGATTTTGTACATATTATTATTTTCTCGTCCCGTGTTTCGCTGTCTATTTTAATCTTATTACTTCGGAAGTACTCATATGCGGATGAAAGTAGAAGGATTCGTGAGTGTACGATCATGAAGTACCATCACGCGATGGTATGTCGAGTACATATAAACTCAGCCAAGCGTATAGAGCAGCTGATAATTACAATGTGTACTTCTAGGAAAAGCGCGGAGATGTATTAAGAGAATAGAAAACTATCGAAGGCAAACAACATTGATTGCAAAATATTTTTCTATTATCTTTGTAGATGCTCCAATCGAGAAATCAAAGGAATCCAGCTGACAAAGACTTCCTGTGCGTTACGCGGCTACAACGATACGGCAATTGCAGCTGCAAAAAATTTCTCTGGACAACCGCGGATCATTCTGGCGGAAAGAGAGAAGGGCGGCGATCACGTGAGTAAAGAGTGAAAGTTGGCTTGTGTCCCGCATAATCTTCGTATATAATAGAAGACGATCGATTCTTAATTAATACGTTATTTATATTCCAATAAAAATAAAGCTTTATTTGTCTTGCTAATCAGTCGAGTCCATCGTCATGCAAATAATTATGAAATATATAGGTATATAGTATGTTATAATCTTCATAAAATTTATTTCTATGTTATGTTGTATTTGAAAAACAATTTTCGTTTATGTCGAATATTTCGATATCATATGGTGATCACGTGGGGGGAGTGCATGAATTAAAATTGCTAATCGCATACTATGCAATCTCATCATATCTTCTAATCACGCTTGACCGTAAGGTTAATAACTGGAGAACACACAAATCCATCTTCGTTTCTCTAAGATCGGTCTAACTGTACACGAAATGGTAATCGAGAAAAAGATTCAAGAAGATTTAATTTTTCTCTCCCTTTCTCTCACTTAAGTTTTGAGAAAAATCATAGATTTTATTTTCATGGATACTAAAGCAACACAAGCGCGCGCTACGCGCGCGCCATTCTTTGATTTTATGTAAAAAAGAATGATATTTTTATATAAAGTTTGTTTAAACTTAATTAATATTTTTTGACAGAAATCAGCTGACTAAAGCATTAATTTGCTAATTAAAATTTTAAATAAAAATATGTTATAAAAATTAAAATAATAATGTTATAAATAATATGTTATAATACTTTAAACTCGAATAATAGTTTTTGGCAGAAATCAGCTGATATATAACTGTCAAAAAATATTAATCGAATTTAAAGTACTATAACATTTTATTTAAAACATATTATATATTATTTTATAATTTTTATTACATACTATTATTTAAAAATTTAATTAACAAATTAACGTTTTAATCAGCTGATTTCTGTCAAAAAATATTAATAAAGCGTTAATTTACTAATTAAATTTTAAAATAATAATACGTTATAAAAATTAAAATAGTAATATATGTTGTAAATAATATATTATAATGCCTTATCTGCGATTAATATTTTTTGACAGAAATCAGCTGATAACTGTCAAAAATATTAATCGAGTTTAAGGAATTATAACATATTATTTACAACATATTACTATTTTAATATTTTTAACATATTATTATTTTGAAATTTAATTAGCAAATTAACGTTTTATTAATATTTTTTGACATACACATCAGCTAATTAAAGCGTTAATTTCGAACTTTTAAATTTAGACAATTCTTGAAAGAATTTTCGCGCGATCAAAATGCTTTCTCTGAGATTTCTTAAATTGCCTTTAGCTATCTCCGCAAACTGCAATCTGATCTCCGCTGCAAGGATAATCTTGCGAACGAACATCTGCGCGAACTAACAGTATACATAACCGTATTGAGATTATGCAAGGCTAGTCGATAGCCGGTGGACAGTAATGGCAGATGTTTTACGCCAGTAAACATAATATTAGTCGACGTCGCCGCCGCGATAGTGCATAGCCAAGCTTAACGGTGGAACCATCATAACGCCCCGTAATTGCGATCCGATTCTCCTCGGTATCCTTGGAACTTGGTGCTATTTGGAACACCAAGGTAACATCAAGGTATTCGATAATTGACGATGCATTCTGAATGAAGTCGGTATTTCGTTGAACGATAAGAACGTATAGTCTTTTACTGAGCGCACTTTTTCTTTGAACTGCCTTGATATGTATATTGACTCTTTTTTTTAGCGAAAAATATCAAACAAAATTATTATTTATTTAACTTTCCAACGTTTAACATGTATCTTTGTAAGTTTCACAAATTGGAATTGTATCAAAAAATAATTTACTAACACAAGAAATTAATTAAGAGATTTTATTACTTAAAAATTTTTTTTTTAATTTTTATATTTTTAATGGCTTATAACGCCAATATTTTTCTAAAAGAAAAATTGATTAAAAATAAAAGAATTCGGGGAAAGTGTGTACGACTTGATGAGGGATATTTATATCTGATCTGATTATAAAGTATAAAAATGTATTAAATATATTTGCTGCTGTATCGACGATTGAAATTTATTAACAGCATAGCTAAATAACTCGTTATTTTTGAAACATCGGCGATAACTTTCTCGATACTCATAAGAATTGGAAATTCTCTCTTAGCAGCTCGTATATATTTCAGATAATATAATTATTAGTTCCTGCGGCTGTCTTATGAAACACGGAGATCTCAAGACGGAACTTGTAATTCGATTTTACGTTTCCAGTAAAAGCAATTAAAGCGATATTACGTTTCGATATTCAATCTGTATGTTTAATCAACGATTATTTTTCTTCTCCATATCGCGAAAGGAACGAGCCTTCCGATTCTTCGATTATGCGTAATTGTCTGATTGGATTGTTCCGCGTTCGACGAGGACACGGTGCGCGGCTTTATTGGTGTTGTAACATATGCTGCCGTCGAAAGACATGCAACGCAGTAAAAGTTTTTTCTCTCTTCCCGGTGGGAAAACAGGAAGGAAATCGGCATGCGTGTCGCGCGCAATGGAATCGATGGATTGATTATTAATGACTTTAATAGCACGCGCGGTTCTTTACAGGAAATTTCATGATAAGCTCGAGTCCATAGCTGTACAGTAACATGGAAGTTGTTAGGAAAAAAAAAATCTGACTCATTCTGAAAATTACGCGTAACGAATCGTAAATTATTCTGTTTTCGTTTTTATAATAGCGAAAAAATTTCTATTGATCTTCTGATGTCTATTAAAATGCTTCATCGATTATTGATAATTAATTGATCATTTCTAATTTTTTATAACAATTACAGCGTAATCTGTCTCTTTCGAATTAAACGCTATTTTATCAGGAGACCTATTCTCTAATGGAAAAAAATATAATATTAAAACAAGAAAAAATCTATTTCTGTAAAAAATATCAATAGCAATCAAATGACAGATATATTATTAAATCTGTGACTGTGACTCTCTCGAGACTCGTAGAAAATTCAATTGAAGTTGTATCTATCCATCATATTTTCAACAGCCATTCTATATTATATGTATTATAAATAGCGCGCTGTATCTCAATATTTCTTCCTTTGATATTGCATCTTATGCAAATCGAATAAGCGAGAAGAAGAAAAAATTATTCACTCGTTCTTTTCCCTCTTCATAGTCCTTCAATTTCTTTTAGATCGATGTCATCGTTTACGGATTAAGAAAGAAGACATCACGCGCATTCTAATTTTATTCAATTTCTCATTCCATACCACGTGTGCGTGGTTGTTTACAGGAAAGATTTTTTTCAGAAACTCTAAGGCACGAGGAGAGGGAAAGATGGACGAACAATAATTTCTCTGGAAGAATCTCGGCGATGGAATTCGAAAATCACTTATTAAGTCAGTCGGCCAGCACCGACACGAATACTTGAGGAGACGGGGCCTTCTCGACCCGGAGAGAGAAAGAGAGAGGAAGAGAGGAGAGCGTCCTCTGCGATCGCGGCATCTCTCACTGTGGCTGGCGAATGTAGGTCCTCGCGGGTCGGCACCTATAATGCGAACCTCCTACCTCGCGCCTTCGATTGCAGCCGCTTCGAAAACAGCACTTCTCCCTCTCCTTTTAACCCCACCAACCTTCGAAGTTCATTGAGAGCACGATAACAGGTGTCCCGCATACCGGGCAATAAATGTAGTCGTAAGAATAGTGTGCTAGTGTTATGTTTTTTTCAGTAGGACACTAGTCATAAATATGTAGATTTGATTTTCGAAGCGAGGACCGATCGCGTGTTCGTATCCACGAGAGGATTTTGCAAGAATACAAATATTGAGATATATCGCACCTGTATTGATAATACAGAGTGGTTGTTGAGAATATGATGGATAGATGCAATTTCAATTGAATTTTCCGCGAGTTCGAGAGAGTCATAGTCACAGATTTAGTAATATATCTCTTATCATTTGATTGAACGCATTCATATAAAAAGATTGCTATTATTCACACTGGTATAATCTCGTCTGTCAACCTGCGGTTTTTCGCAACAATTTGCGCTACATCTGCTCAATGCAGCTGCGACAGTTAACGGATGTACTCTGGCTCGTCGATCAGTAGCACGAGCCGTACAAGGCCAAGAAGAGAAATATACCGGACCTATCTTGACCTATCAGCGAATTTAGTCTGTAACATATTTTTTTTGTAATAATTTACAAAATGTATACGCTAGACGTTTCTACATATGTTTGACAATATTGCTTTTACAATACTGTCAAATTGTCATTACGGCGTAATAGAGATTAGAGAGGTTCCGCGAAGTTCTACAAATGGATGACACAAACCAGACCCGGGCTGGTCAAAGAGTCGGTCGAGGAAGCTCTCCGATGCGCCGCATGTCCCGGTGCCGTGGCCGACCGAGAGCGTTCAGAAGATGAAGAAGAAGAAGAAGAAGCGGGGAAAAGAAGTCGAAAAGGTAGGGAGAGAATGGCGAAGAGGGGTCCTATCCGCTTCGCCTCTGGCCTCTCTCTCTTGATACACCTTTCTCCGGTTCCCCAACACCCGGCGGCGGGCCTTGATTCCCCTTCAGTCCTCACCGGGACACAGACAAAGTTACGCACCCGGAGAAAGGTCAATCGGTCGGCTGCTCCGTCGCGCGGAGCTCTCATAAACTTTTTCCTATTCGATAATCAGGTGTAATTTCCACCTTATCGTTTAACGTACCACGTGGAGTTATCAATCTCTCTCTCTCTCCTTAATCTTTTTTTAATTCATTTTTTGTGACGTTCTTTGCCGGATTTTAATATTTCTTTCGGGAAGCGCGCTACTGTCAAAGACCGCGAAAGGTGATCGCGAGGTGCTCGACGGAACTGTCGCCCATGTAACGGACAAGTTAGCACCGATACTCGCGGGATTGGTTCACGTGAGAGTGCACGTCTTTTCTTCCTAACTTTGAGCTAATTCAAAGTGCTGCCGCTCCGAGGGACTCCAAACAGATGGGCGACGACATGTGGAGGCTTTGGTTTACGAAATTGCTTTTGCTAGTGACGCTCTTGCTGACCATCACGGTTCAAATACGATCCGAGGGTGAGTTTTAATCCAATAGAATACGGATGTATTTATAGAAAAAAAAGAACGGTATAAAATAATACATAAAATAAATTTTATAGCATGTATTCATTAACATGTCATGTATGAACATATCAAGTGTGAACGACCATTTTATTAAAGCAATAAATAATTATACTCATCGCGAAATAACGTTGCATCGCGTGTTTTATTGGGATTCGCATAGCCTCGATTCAACATGGGCTTTAATTTATTCATTACACCCGTTGACGTATAACTAACGATCAACGACGGCTAGACAGTGAATCTACTCTACTCGTCAACACGGAAACGGCGCGCGTGCACGTGATAATTTCTTTTGTAACACCTGTTCTTCCGCGTTCACCTCGAGATAATGCGGCGTTTTCCATTAACAGGACATCTACCCGTACACACTTGTGTAACGCTAGGCTCGGCAGAAACGAGCCGACGCGTAACCAGTTCTCTTTCCGTGCAATTAAAAATGTATAACGAATGCAAAATTAAAAAGCCGATCTACAGCGTCGAATGAATGAATGAATGAAGCGCATGAAATAAAAAAATTTGTCATTTATTTATAAAGATATATAAAAGGAGTATAGATAAAAGGAGGCTCAAAAGAGAGAAAAATTATGATGGTCTTGTGTCTACGAGAGCTCTGCGTTATTATATAAAATATCTCATTATGTAAAAATACAAATTTAACGACTCGAATAATTTGTATCGCAGATGTTATCAATAACAATTTTAATTAACCGTAAGAGATCATCGGTGCTTGCACAAATTTACGGAAACACATTGAAAGCATCACTTACGCTTTATGTGTTATAAACCGCATAACGGTCTGCGCGGGTTATGGTGCTCAGTGGCGTGTACCTTATACAAGTATCCTCGCTCGTTCGATACAGTATCAGTGATCTAGACACAAGACCTACCTACGTTTCTCTAGCTATGTCACCGAAAAACCCCGTTACTGTGCAACATTTCGCAGTCTGTGCTTGTCCAATCGTCAACGATCAGTATAAGTCTCTTTCTCTTTCTCCGAATATAGCGGCTTTATATATATTAAGCTGTTTTAAAACGTTCTCCTCATTAACGGCTTGATAATATGCCGCTAATGAGAAGAATAAATATCATTCTCGATTAAATGATATTTACGCGGTATGTGATATATCGAAAATGCTTATTCTTATATTTGCCTCTAAATCACGTGTATGACATATTTGTAAATCGTAAAATATAATGAAAAAATGAAAATAAGATTTAATACAACAATATTAGAAACAAACTTCGTTGTTTTAATTTCATTCTGATTCTATTAAGCGATCAGACGAGCACAGCTTCATCTTTGAATGAAATCAGCTTTAAAATATTTTTGTCGATGATGCGCGCGGGTATTTGCAACTTTGGTCCACAAGATTAGCCGGCGTCACGAACACGGGGGCTCTCGAGATCGAACGAACAGGGTGCGTTATCCTAAGCATTTTATCGGCGGCGGTTGGCCTTGCCGATATTAGTTCTGCGAACGACTCTCACATTCACTCCTATGAAATAGGAGAGATCAAGAGACGTCGTTACCAAGGATCTCTTCTAACGAGTCTCTCAATTCTGATCGCGAGAGTCGTTCGCGGTGCTCTTGAATATGGAACGTGATCCCGCGTAATAAATCTGCATAGCGAACTTGAAGACTTTGAGGATTTAGTAGATAGAAGAGATTGCGAATGATTTTCTCGTTGAAAGCACAAATAAATTTTCTCAATTTTTATAGTTAGTAATAAATTCTAGCAACGGTCCTTGAGAATACTGTTAAAAAAACTCTTACTAATTAAAACTCTTACTATTTCTATTATTATATTATTTTATTTACGACATTCAAAGGATTAAATTTCTTTTCTTGATGGAACTTTTTTCCTACATGCGATTTTTTGCACCAAGAAATTTTCTCGCGATAACTGATATCTTTTATGAGGAAATTTCTCGCAAGTAAATGTGACGTTGAAGCAAACAGATACTAATAAGATTTATAGCGCAATACGGGTGGCGAAGAGAACGGACGCTCGTTTGTAAATAATTTTCCATCGACCAAATCACTTGGGAGGCGTTCAATGAAATATATGGCAAAATTTATGACTAGGCGCAAAACATCAATTATCGTCGAATAACGAATGAATAAATTTTCTACTTGATTATTCCAGTATTTTCATCTTGCAATCTTTGCAATCCTATATTTTTTATAATTCTACTTCTATTTAATATGTTCAAATTAAATATCGCCGCGCTAAAATTGTAAGCTTCACGCGAAGGGAAAGTGTCACGACAAAATAACAAAGTATCTCATTGGAAAGCTGTCACGAGTGCTAAGAACAGTTCTGCATTATGCTTTTTTATCACTCTTGAAAAAAAACTTAGAATCGTCAAAAGAAAAGATCGGACTTTCTGAACATATACATACCTAATTTCTGATACATATATTTAAATCATAACTTTTATTTTAGATTGTTTATTTTCACTAAAAAATATTTTGATAATGAGTGCTTTTTTAATCTTATTAACAATTTTAAAAAATTACTCTTGTACAATTTTTAAGGTAAATTCCAAAACATACAGAATGTTAGTGCAGAATATTTTGTCTAAATTTTTCTAAATTTCCATTTATCCTCCTGAAAAATTCTTTGCCGTCATGTATATCTCCTTTCGATAGAAAAACGGACTTTCTCCATTCGATATAAAAACGGGCAGCATCCCCACTGCAATGTTGGCGCGTGCAAAAGCCTTCCAGCACTCGGAATCATTTTGCGCAATCATCGACGATGCCATGTAAGGGATGAATTCTTTCTATCGTTTTCATTTTATTTACAGCGTGCCGTAATGACGCTATATATAGAAGCCGATGTATATATATAGTCCTTCACTAAACGTATCTCACTTGAATTGCGAATTCTTTGAATTTCTCTCATTCTTTTAAGTTAATTTTCCCTTAAGCTAATTTAATGAAAGTTTTTTTTAAGTAAAAATATCAAAAGAGATCCTCATTTATTGCAACTTTTCAATTTTCAATATAATCATGTGAAAACAAAGTTTCAAATTAGAATCCTATAAAAATAATATCTATTTAAAATTAATTGAAAAATATATATTAAATATAATTTACATATAAATATAATTTTGTTCCTCTGTAGATTAATTTTAAAAAAAATCATCTGTATTCGATTGTTTATAACATAAACTATGGGTACTTTGACTAAAGGAATCCGCCAGAGAATTCACGATTCAAAGCAAATGTGCTTAGCGAAGGACACCCTGCGACGCCCTTAACATTACAACGGTGGACGTTCTTACATATCCACCTAATACCGGTTTAGTTAGTCAAAGTTACGGTTTCTACCTCCGTGCAAAGTTGTGAGACAACTAGATTATCCGTAAAACTTGCTAAGAGAAGCTCCATGATAAAGAATAAAACGCAAAGTATACTTTTCTACGCAAAAGCCCCGAAAAATCTATATACGATAGTTACTCCGCGAGAGCAGAATAAGAAAAGAAAGAGAATGACAGCTCATCAGCTGTTACTTGTCAAATCTATTGCCGACACATCATACTTGTCAAACACGGAAAAAAATATTAACCATCATAAATTTCAGATATCCCTAAGCTAATATATTTTTTATGAAGAGTAAAACAATTCGTTAATTTAATCGCTTCTCATATCGTGATTATTTTTGTCGCTCTTGAGAAGATTAATCGTCTTCGAAGGAAAATCGACGCAATGCGAGCGCCAGTCCGCGTGATGCGAGAAGATGTAATCGCTTCATTCTTTACAGTCGTTACAATTTCAAATCGCGCAAACTAGCAGTAATAAGAGAGGCGCGGAAGCGCTCGTAACTGTACGAGTTACGAGCACTGCCAGTCAACGTAACGATCGCGCATTCATTTTTTGTGGCTCGTGCACCGTTTTTATCAGGAAGTACGAATCTCTCTCTTGCGCACGGCACAGGAAGTCGGCGCGAAAATACCGATACGGCTCTTCGCGGTTCTTCGACCGCTCTCGCTAATATTATATCCGCGAGGAAAAAAAAAATGTGCCAAGGTGGGTCTCGATTCACGAAAGTGGACATGTGTACGGGCACAATTCTCCGCAACCGTCCGAGAGCTCCGGGCGATGAAAGTTTGCATTCCCTCGAGTATCGAGACTTCGTCTCGGGACCTAATTTCACGAGATTCATCCGCGCGCAAGTCGTGAGAAAAACCCATGGCGTATCTCTTTCTTTTTTTTTCCTCGAGAGACTATTTTCGCTTCGGCTCAATAAAACTCTCCCCTTTTAATAATGAAACGATCTCAGCGTAATTATCCGCGATTCAATTAATCGATCGAATTATCTAGTTTGACTTAATTAATAAACCATGTATCTATTTATTTAAGAATTTCTCTCTCTTTTTCTCTCTCTTTTCAGCTGTAAAATATACATAATAAATTATAAATCCAATAATCGCTCGACGATTCGAATGCTGCGAAGAAGAAGGGATATTTACGTCATAAATTTAGATCGTGTCGCGTATGGATTGTATCGTGGAATAGTATTCGTACTTGAGAATAGAGTGTCCCATTGCTACGGAATGCTTTAATGATAAATCGATCTTAACGGATCGCGAATACGTGCCTTGCGTTCGAACTCAGGGCATCGACGATTCAGGCGAATTGATATAGTACACGGGGGAGTATCGATCAGCGTTTGCATTGGTTTCATTTACTCCGACCTACATTTTTGCATAATCTTATGTAACTGTGTTGAGGAACTTCCTAACGGACTACGTAGATTACGTGACATTACTAACAATTTTATTTCCTGGCGCTTTGTAATACGTCAACAGTGCACATCTCTGTACATCCTCTTTGCATCTTTCTTTCTTCTTTGTATCTGATTAACATATTATTAGATTATAATGGCATAATTATTTTATATATTTTTAAATTTGTTAGTGTAATTATTTCTGCAAAAATTTCGGAATCGAGAAACTAGTTTCGTAAAAGCTTCGTAAACCATAGACCTCTTCTTACGTGTTTCGCTTGAAAATACATGCCGTGACCTCAAACATGAACGATTCATCGTGAATTTTAATTCGCCACAATCTTCGAGTATTACGACTTTAAAAGTCATCGCCACTTTTACATGATCGATTAGATTGGCCAATTATCCATCTTTCTGTGTTTGTGTTATTTTTTAATTACACGTCACGAATTCGAGATAGCTATGACGCCATTACAGTTTTATTGCTCAAGTATTTCTTCGTACGGGCATCGAAATTAATATCTTTCCGGCAATAAACAGAATAGCTTCTCTTAATTCAAGCATGACACAACACGCATTATAGGTCGCACATGCGAACGTTACACGCGCAAGGTGAAAAATGTAAATGAAGCACGGCGAGGAGATTTTCCGTTAGTCGAGGCAGCAGGTTCGCAAAGTGCGTTCGAATCGACAGCAATTTCTATATTTATGCTCCAGCCAGCCAAGGTCTTCTGGTCTCGAGAAAAGAGTCCCCTTCTTCCCCTACAATAATGCGCGCGAATGAGTTTCTCAGTGTTATCAAGCTGGTGCTAGTTTTCTCAAGTTCCAATCTCGTCGACGAGATACAATCCGTGGGATTTCCAAGGGTTCTACGACTCTTTTATTCGCCCGCAAACTGCCGCTCTATGAACAAAACGCGAATACCGCCGATAAAGCTACCATCGGATGAAAATATCTTCGCCGAAAGAGCTTGAATTTGCTTTCACGTCTGAATAAGAAATAAAATATTGACAAGAAAAATTTATATCAAATATTTATATCTCCGACATTTAGTATCCATCTCATATCATTACATGCTTATATCGTCACTGTGGAACATATCATTTATGATGCAGAGCGGTGGGGGAGGGAAGACTTTAACGTTTATCAGAGACCTTCCGGAAGAGATACGGAAAGTATCTCGTTGGTCAGGTCGACATTCTGGAGTCTGCGACAGTTAGGCGCGCTGAAAAGCTCAAACATTTCATTTCTCGAAGAAAGTTGCATTCCTCGATTGCAGTCCCCGGTTGATCGCGCCAAACCGATCGCGGATCTTCCCGGCGCTTCTCCTCACAAGGGGTTCAATCGAGACAAACGAGCTCCGGGTGTCCTTCGGCAGGACAACATCTACCGTTTTACCGTTGCAACGTCATTTTCGCTTCCACTTATCGATGTTTCATTAACATACGTCTCCAATTTCTGCACCTTCGCTGATTATATTGCGTTTCTTTTCTCTCTGCTGTGTCGTAATCAACGTCCGAAGCGCCGATCACTGCCGTCGACGATCGTCGCCAATCATCGCGCGTCGTCATCATCATCGTAGGATTACTTTCAGAGATAGCGCGATGCCAGATATAGAAGCTTCTCTACATTCTTCCTGGAATGGACGACGTCAACGAGGACGTTTCCATTATTATGCGCGAAGAAACTTGTCCCGCGCGACAAGTCTATTCCCTATCATCACCACACAAGTGAACTTTAATGATACAAGCCTTGACAAATCTAAGGTGAATCTTTCCGCTCTATGTATCGTTGATTAAAATCCGTGGTTATTAACGTCGCCCATTGCAGGAACTCATGTAGCTAATGGCATTTTTACATAATGCGAAAGTAAGGCGGTAATAAATACCTTCGCTGCTTCAAGTAGCTCGTAAAGCAACTTTGTAATTGTAATTCATGTCCTTCCATTCGTCGATTACAGAGAGAGAGACTGCGGAGACGCGGATGAAAATAATTTCACTGTTTTGCATTAATCAGACGGATGCTTACGGAACATTCCTCCGGGTAATCTTAACGGTATGGATCTCCGTGCTCGCCCGCGTTCTGTATGTTTTCGAAAATCCTTCTCGCGTAATTTATTCTTCCGCTTAACGATGCAACGCAGATAAGCATCAACCTTCGCAATCATTATAATTAGAGGCATAGAAAAAAAAATGAGAAAGAAAGAGAGAGAGAAAGAGAAAGAAAGATAAGCCAGGGTCTCTCGCAGCGGTAAAAGTGTGCAATCTGGTCGGAATGCGGAATAGCAAAACAAAGTCGAACTCTCCGGAAGATTTAACTCGTGCCACGGATCGGTAACAGGCGCGATCGTGCGCACATTTCGCATCCGGTTGCGAACGTATCGCCCGTCTCGGCGACGTTACAAATTATTTGCCGCATCCTGCTGAGTTTATTAACTTCTTGTAGCCGCCGGCTTATTAATTTCTGTCGAAATTAAATCGCGGGAGAGAATCGCGAATGAAGCATATCATTGTATCAAGTAGCGCGATAAATCCTATAATTTCGCTTGAACACGAATCGTATCATTTTCCTAATTTATTTTGTAAATTTTTACACAATATTATATTTTAATTATATTATTATATTATTTTATTTTGCACGATCTTATATTTTAATATTTTATAATACATGTTTATATCGCAAATATATTTACAGACGAGCTGTAAGCGAACTTTATATAATGTTCGAGAGAGCTAACGTCCCGGCACGTGCCACCGCGAGCGAATAACTGTAATATCACTGCACTCCTTCACGTGCAGATGGCTAATTAAAACGTACGCACATACATGTCCGAGTGAGCTCAAGACCAATTAATGCGCGGTCCCTCGACCTGCGTTCTGATGACATAACTGTTTGTCCATCTCGGCGCACCGAGGAGATCATTACGACGGTGAAGGAATTAGGACGTTAAATGATGCGAATAATTGCCAACTTTTCGAGAATAATTCACTCGAGGTTAATTTCAACATCTCTCGCGGTCTCGCGGTTCGCATCGCTTTTTTGCCTTTAATTCCAATCAAGTTTTCTTTTTCTTGCGCTTCACTAGGTTCGTAATAAAAAGTTCGAACACGCTTGTCATCCACGTATTTTATGGTACCGCCTATTTTTATAGCAATCAAGTGAAATTGAATAAAAGCTGCTAAAATATCTACAAAAAAAAAAATCAACATATATCGATGCTAAAATTCTGATACAACTATTTTATTAGCGCCGATCAGCTGATTGTGAATTTACGCACACAGGCACACACAGACGACTTCATGCACATTTGCTGCAGACGATTAACAATTATTACGCTACTCGAACGGACAATTACTTGATGGAGGGCCGATTCGCAGGAAAGCCCTTAAGCGACACTCGAGCGCAGACAGTTCCATAAATTCATCCTTATGCGTAACATTCGGCTAACGGCGCGAATTCTCGATAATTTAGCCGCGAATGGCTTTAACCGGGACCACGTAATAGCGAAAACGCGCGCACGCGGGCGTGTCCCGGTATGTTACCCGGCATCTCACCTGCCCACACACACACGTGCGCATTTTCTGCGTCTGCCTTCCTGCTCGGGAGCGCATCGCGCGATGCACGAGAAACGCGCAGAGGCGATGATAATCGTATTGTATTGTCTATTATGGGCCGACCCCCGTCTCTCTCCGCAAACGGATAACTTTTACTAAACGGCAGAGTTCGCGGTAACGCGCGTCTTTGATTTCTTTTTCCTTGCACCGTTGTCGCTTGACAAAAAAAAAAGACGTTGCGGTACACGCAATGAATACTAAATTATTATGTCAATTATTGGATTTGGTAAATTATGGACAGACGGGAAATTTACATATTCGCGACTTACAACTTACGTTGATGATGTAACAACTGCGTCTCCCAAGTCTCGCGGATACAACGCGAGGAAGCGGATGACCTCGCGGAGTCACAGACCGCGTTACTTCCGTCGTTTGTTCGCTCCTCTCTCAAGAATTTTTGCGCCGGCAAGTGTGATACTGTTTTCTCAAAATCTTTTCTCGTAGCATTATACAATCGCGGAACGCGTCGGTGAAGAACGCTGATGATAAATGAAACCTAACTCTAGGCGCTTGTAAGCTTCAAAGCTACGCGCATCATCGAGGATTTATTAGCATCGATCAAGTAATCGTTCACGCAATTACGGAAGATAAAGCGAGGCTTTCAACAGAGATTTTTGCGGTTCAAATTATCGCGATTAGCAACAACACAAGCCGCCAGTAATTCCTTCTTGTTTCTGCTTTTAAAAGAATGGCTTATATAATTCTCGTTACTCCATACATTTTTTGCGTCATTGTAGTAAAAGAGAGCGAGCAATATTTCATTAGATTAGTGATTAAATCTGAAGATTGTGTTGAGGATGTACTTGCAGAATTAGAACTTTGGTTTCATGCTTATATATCGTGCTTTTAATTAAAAAACTGACGATTCAGTTCCTGGTTACTTTTGCATAATTTTCCAATGATTTTTGCTTTTGCAAAGTTCTGATTTTGAAAGGTAGACAAATAATCTGATCAACCATATCGTGAACTGATTATTGCAAGAGGTTGACTTTGTTGTCCCGAGTAATTAGCGGTGAGAAATTTTATTACGACTTCCGCCTTCAAATTACGCACCTAATACAAATTTATAAGATTAATTCCTCTCGCCTCAAACAAATTTCTAATCTTTTAAAAATATATCAGCAGTCAAATTTAATTATCTTCTTTGAATGTCATACCTTGTCAATATACAATTGATCGATGTATTTTAAAACGTACAAAAAGAAACAAGAGAAGAAATGCTAATGTCAATATTTCATAATTAAAATAAATTATTGCAAAAGACAAACGTAAAATCTGATGAATTAATTTAGAAAATGAATAGAGAATACATTATAGAGTTTATGACATTTTTCTGCTTTTCAATTCATCCTAGATAGTTCTATAATTGAATCGTTATGCACCTGGATCGACGAGTT
Organism: Prenolepis imparis; assembly: GCF_030444845.1. Lineage (NCBI taxonomy): Eukaryota > Metazoa > Arthropoda > Insecta > Hymenoptera > Formicidae > Prenolepis > Prenolepis imparis. Next base: position 9,095,369 of record NW_028141171.1, on the reverse strand, counting down.
GATGTGTAATTTGTATTCCGTACGTCGATTGTACATATATACGTATAGCTGCACGTGAAAACATGTGTCCGTTATAGTAACACAGTGAACCGATCCAGAATCTGGTCCTTGTTCCAGACATCGATTCGATACCGCCAATTCATGCAATAAATTTACGCTAATGACTTACGGTCCCTCGAAAGTAGAACACCGCGAACTTTTCGTACTGTCTGACCAATCGCTATCGGTTTCCACTTACGTCACTCATGTGACAAAAATCGACAATTTCTTGAAATTATTCTTATGGATATTATGGCTCGTATTTTTCGCGCTGAAAGCCTGTTATTACCCAAAAATTACTATAATTTTAACTTAACTGGCGTTTACATTTCAGAGAAAACTTTCAGAGAAAACAGTCCGAATCTTTAATTTATCGATGTCGATCCGGCTGTCGCCGATACTAGTGTCTCTGCGAAAAATCATCATCTCTTCCTTTGATCTCGCGACGTTGCAATTTCGCGGTTTCGCGCGAACGTTACCGTTACTAAAGTACGTAACGTGTGTACGGCACATATGTACGTAAGTCAATCGCGGTAGCGCCGGTTGACATTCCATCTCGTGCCGTTATGTAAACGTCCGTAGAAGTCAAAATCTCTCCTTTGCTCTGTGACGCTGATCTCTCAGCATTTGCAATTACGCAAGTCACCGGAGTCGCGCGCCGGTGACTTTTAGAGCGGCTGCGAAATCCGACCGCGGACCCGGCCGCGGAAATCATCATTGGCCAGATATTTATCTATCATTCTGTACTTTGCTTGCAATTTATAAAATCATTTTACCCTAATTAAAAAATTTATGTAACAGTAGAATCGAAATTGCCGCGCATCTTATTTAAAGAATATTTTATTCCATTACTTGTGGATGATGTAAATAGATGTAACTGGGTGTTATGTCAACCTATCCTATCCTTTTCATTATCATTCTTAATTTATTCGGTTACTTCATATAATTTTTATATAACGCAATTCCATTGAAAACAGAGAAAGAGGAAAGTCACTGTGATATATAAAGTTATATATAAAACGAAAAAATTGCAACATAAGTTAGTCGAAATGAAAATAAATAAAGATTCGATTGCTCGCTTCTAACAGCCTCCTGCTTGAGAAAAGCGCTCCTTAGAAGAAAACGGAGATGTAAAATTAACCGAGATACGGAGGGTACACACTCTGGGATTAGTGCAAGTCAACGGCCGTCGTGATGTGGGAAAGACACACGTGCTACACAAGTACACACCGAACACAGCCCCGCGACAGGTTTGTGCCTCCACCGTCGCGGCACGATTCACGGCAGTAAAAACGGGGCCAAAATGTTAACCACTTTCTAGACTGTCGACGTGTATTATCGAGTCACGTACATACATACAGTCGTGCCGTATCGTTTCCCACAATGTAATGTGTAATACGAAACACTCAGTCATGCGCACCCTACTTCTACGCTTAACACCTGATTTGCTCATCGTAACAACGCGATTAATCAACTTGCCACTTTACAACGTAATGTATGAAATTTCTCTCCTTGTAATACCCGCGTTATATCGATCGCCTTGAAAGCCTCGATGGTAACATCCGTTACCGCATCCACAGTGTCGGACAATCTAGGTGTACAATGTAATACATAATTTCACTATTATAAGCGATATCGTTCTCAATTGCGAGCGATGACGCGAGCACGTTGGGCGAATTAAGGATCGATTGCGTCCGAGACGAACGTCCTGGTCAGGATATTGCTGGGTGTTAGAAATCGGCCGTTAGAGCATCTACGCGATAATGGAACCAGTAGTTACCCGTGAGTATCCCACCTCGTATCCTACATTCAGGTAACAGTACAGTCGGGTATACGCCGGTAAGAGATACGCCGGCACCTATACATGCGTATGTGTGTGTGCGTGCGCGTGCCTACTTACGTGAAAGAAAAAAAAAAAATAAACTCGGCCACCTCGGGCACCTTCGCGACATGCTTCGTTGACAATTACGGTGAAGGGACGAGCAGCAAATAAAATGTAGCGGGTTCCAATTCAAAAAGCAGGCGACGAGATTGCGAGAAATTACAGTCTTATTTATTCATTTAATTAATTTCTCACGATATGCGAGGGACCAAAATTTTCGAGAAATATATTTTGTCCTCGATCGTTCAATTTAAGAGCGCCGATTAAGAAAATATCTTTATATACGATACGTGATAAAATGTTCGCGAGTTGAAGAAAAATCAATTTATTTGTTATTCAGAAAAGGGGACACGTTTTTCTCTCTTCCGACTCTGAATTGAGTAAATATTTAAACAAAAAAGGTGCGCGTTTTTTTTCGCTAAACAAACTAAACACGTAAATGCATGCGTCACGGCGAGTGAGCATAAAATTACAATCCATTAGCGTGGAGGTTTACTCGTGCAGTTAAAAACGATAGGCGGAGAATCGAGTGACGGATGTGCTCGCTATTAAATGCGGGTATGAAGTTACTTACTAGGAAGTTTAATCGGAACTGGTGAAAGCATAGAGGTGGTGCTGTCTCTTTTTTCTTTTTTGGAGAGCGGGTGATAGTAGTGCTTTATGCTATACGATTAAAGCACTCGACAAACCTGTCTGGACCGGGCGTAGGTGCTGGCTCGCGCACGTTGGCGGACAAATCAACGACGTCGTTGAATAAACCGATTAAAGATCGACAAAAATCATAAAGAAAAATGTGCTCGTGACAGCGAACCAGATACCGAACTAAGACTTTATTCTACATGCAATAAAAAGCGCGTTATTTGCGTCAAAGTCGATGGCATTTGATAAGCGTACTATATATAGTTACGCTGAAAAACAAGAACGTGAGGGATATGTCAAAGTTATAACTTGGGACTCGATTTTTAAAATTTTTCTTTAACGAAGAAAAATGCAAACAGAATAAATATTGAAACAATTGCGTCTTTGCGACTTTATAAAAATTATTTCCGTTTTACCGGAAAAGATATACGATTGAGCGGTATTTAAAACTGATATCAATTAACTTGTTCCTATCAATGTAATCGTGTTATTTTCGATAATTAAATCCAGATACAGCATTATTAAAATTTTTCAAATCACTTTACGCGGAAATGCAAGCTCGTTTCGTCGCTCTCGATCGAGTTCCACGACTGGAAATTAGATCGAATGAAGACGAAGCGCCGGCGAGGAGGTTCCCAAGAGCGGGTCGGCGATTTCGCAAAGCGCGCGAACAAGCACGCTGGGAGGAGGAAAGCAGATAGCATCTAGACCCGTTGCATAAGTATGAAAGTACCTTGTAGCGACTGACTGAGTAAATAATAACGGTTACGTGGCGGCGGAGAGGACTCTTCTTCACTGAAAACACCGTAATGAGTGAGCCATCTCTCTCTCCTTAGGCTGGCTTACCGTGGGACCCGCGCGCGAAATCAGCACAATTGATCATTATACAATGTGTGTGCTGATTATTGCTGCCCGCGTGGAACAATTATTTCAACGACGCGCGAGAAACGCGGCGCGAATTATTATGACAAACTCAACACCATTGATACTTTACCGCTATACATACGCATACAAAATTTTATCAGTGAATTTATGAACTCCGAAAGAAGTCGATTGTCTTTTCGCCTTTGATTTTGTTGCCTCAAGTTTTATAAAACTTTGCGATAAATTATATATCATTGTTTTATTTTATAATGAGAGTGATTACTAAAAGAAAATAATTAAATAAATTATATCTTAAAATATATATGCATAAAAATATACTCTAAATAATAAATGTAATCGCTTCTTATTAGACAAAAATTCTACTGTATTAGAAAAAATAAAAACTCCATCCTGCTAATGTTACGCATTAAACATAAATTAATTTCTCATTTATTAATGTTAGAGAAATGTCATATACATTAATAAGAATTACGAAACACGCTGCTTTCTCCTGAATACCAGCGCGTTCCCGTAATAACGTTCCGTAAAATCTGATTATCATTTCGATCATTGTTAAAGCATCGGAATGAACGGGTTTTCTGCGACGAAAGAAAGATTTATCGTAAAAAGATTTTTTTTTTGCAAAGAATGCAAATTGCAATTTTGACTTTTCTTCTCTTTTTCTCTTCAACATATCGGCGAAGAAGCCCGCGAAGCGCAACGAAATACGATGAAGATTCGATAAGATCGCGAGATGCTCCGCGAGCCGTGTAAATACAGTTTTACACGCAAACTCACGAGATCGCACGCTACGCGTGCACCGGGGGCAAACTCGCAGCTTCTCCCTTTTATTTTCATCATCACTTCCTTTCGTTTTTCTGCAGGCTTTCCCAATACCGTATATACTTATCGCGTCGCTTTTTCGGGATCGTGGGATCGGTATATACATATATTTCGGGGGCGAAAGCCAACTTTCTTAATCCGTTGCCGCTGAATACGTCTATCAATTAAAAGGCGCGTCCCCCTTTGTTGGATACCACGCCTTTTCATTCTACAGTCGCATTGTTTTAAATTCCATCCGGCGAGCGCGTGTGCGTGTGCGTGCGAATATCTAATATCGTGTATTAGCGCAACCACCGGAGTTATCTAACCCGTCCATTTTCCATTCGACGTGATAAGCATCATTTTAAACTTTCGATGATACAAATTTCAATCACACAGATCGCACAGAAATTGCTTCGTAAACTGTATCGTTACTCTAGAAGAATTCTAATCTACAATACACTCACATACACGCATACGCGATGAGTACAGTTTCTTTCATCATTTTTATAATGCAAACTTTTTCTCTGTTTATCTTCGTTTTTTAAAATAAAATATATTTAAAATATTTCTCTCTCTTTCTTTTTCTCGCTTTATTCTTTTTATTTTGTTAAGCATTCTTTTAAAAGTCACATGTGCATTTTAGAAACTTGCTATAACTGTTTATCATACTAGTAACAATTTTAAATATCAAGCCGCTTGAGTAATAAATTAAATTTCCTAGAACATATATCATGACACACAAATTGAAGTTTCATTAGCTTAAGCTTAAATATCTACTTCGTGCGTGAGAGAATTCGAACCAAGAAAAAAAACACGTTTCTTTTCTTTTTTTTTTGCGACTGTGTGTCCGCAGGCAATGTTCGGTCCGATCAAGACGATCGATACAGTCACGTCCCCGTAAGCAATCTCATTTTATTTCATGTCACGCGGTCTGAATCCGAATTACCGTCAGAGCGAAAGTGATTTATGTCTAATGCATAGTCAATAATATCGATTTATTATCGAGTATTCGGTATTCCGGTTAAATACACGTATTATTACCTCGCGAGCGACATAACGCTCACAAATATTACCTTTTCGGAGAACAATAATCTCACGCGGGTACATTTAACACGTGTGAAGCGCCCATAACGGTGTACGATGATGTAACGTACACTTACTTAATAAAACCTTTCTTTTCCTCAACCGCGTCGCTCTGCAAGTCTTTACGTCATATAAAAATGAAGATCAGATTAATTGAGATAATTTGGTATTTTTCCCTGAGAAAAAATAAAACTATTCAACGCCTGCATGTATAGTATATACACGCATTACACATACACAGTGGGCCCTTAATCATGCGAGAAGCGCGATACACACAATTTAGGATGAAAGATCGCGTAGAAAGTGTCTGATGGGAAACTACGAAGATCTCCTCGGCAGCAGAGGTGACGCAATTCCCGTGCTTTCCCTCAAGGCATCATCATCACCATCCTCACTATCCTTCTCTCGAAAGACACGGCTAACATTCGGCTATCGCGGAGATGTGTGTTTTAATCATCATTTCGTATTTCGAAATGTTCCGTGATAAAGAATGAAACGACGACAAAGTTGCGAGAGAAGTCGCGCGATGATTCCCATCATTGCGCCCGAGGTGTCTTCAAATTAGAAGCGAGCAGAGAGCGCACGATACACAATAGAAGTTATAATTTACAACGATTGCGACGTGGTGTGCCAGCAGTAGTTATGCCAGGCATTCGACTGGAGCGCGATGAGATGGATTTACGTGTTCTCATAGGTATGCGTTTCGAAAGTGCAAGTGCACTTCGGTTCCTTCGGGGATGCGTCTCTCACGTTATTGTTACGCCCCAGCCACTGACATTTCCATATCGTCGATGTAAAATGTGAACGTGATAGCCTCTGATTCACCGCGGGATATAGCACGTAGACTACGCGAGTGGTTCAGAGAGACAGGAGGCATGATTTTGCAAAACGGAGACTCTCCGTTGAATGGCTTGATTATGCGCGCAGTATATATAGGCAGACGTTTTAATTCAATTTTCTCTTAGATAACTCATCCTCAACTAATCTTCTCTAACTTACGACAAATTACTTCTTTTAATTTAAAGTAAATACCATTATTTATTAGGCAACTTTTATACCATCGTGTATAAATCATGATAAATTAGCACGCACACCTTTTTACAAATGATGATTAAAACGCGCATCTCTCTCCGTGTGTCTTTTTTACACGAGAGAAATATAAATGTTAAAGGAGTATGACGACTTTTCGGGCGTCACACGAGATATATTCGGGATTTACAAACCGCCAACGCATTAATATTTCGCCGGCATATTTCGAGCCGCTCACCGATGAATCGCCAATGGAAATTTCTCACTCGGATATTCGTCACGAATTCCAAGCGAATGTTATTGCAAACTCGATTTCGTAGGCGAGGCAGGCTTGAGAACGCAGAATTCTTTGGCTTCCAACCCATTCACGGAGATTCAATCGGTTTTACTATTAGACTCTAACTGTGCGGAGCGAGCTAAATATAAAATGAGTAACTTGTTGTCTGGAGTTCGTATATAATTTTGTTCGTCAGATGCATTTATGTAGTAAAAGTAAAATGTAATGCAAATTGCACATCGCGATTCGTGATGTTCCTCGTAAAACATGATTTGACTTAAAATTAGTTGCATTGAATTATGCATAAAATAAGAGAATATACATATACGCATATAAAGAAAAATATTTAAAAATTATAATCGTCATTGAAAAGTTTTTTATGCACAGAGATTAAAAATCAGCATTTTCGTAAGTTTATCTAAGTAATAGTTGTCGCGTATACTTTCTTCCTGCAAAATTTCTGCTGCGGAAGGATTCTGCGCCTCAACAAACAACAATAAATCTTAGTAATCAATGTACAATCAATCGTGCAATTAAATAGACATTTACACGAGACATGTTTGGAAAAGATTAAATACTGCCGTGATGACGAATGAAAATGTTGTAACATTGTAACATCGTGTATGTGAGAGTTTTAATTAAACTAATTTATCAATTTCTCAAGAGAATTAAGAGTAATTTATTATAATTTTCCCATTACTTGTGAAATTAATATAGATTAGATAATTAAAATTCTCACACGCGTAATATTATAATTCGAGTTTATAATTCGCAATGTTGTAACAACGGTCCCCATTCGTCACGGCAAAAGATTTGCACTTTCATGTTTACACCTCTCGACGGAGAGACATTGCCCTCGTCGCGACGTCCAACAATTATCGTGTTCTTGCGTGTCTAGATATACTCCGGTGAAATTAATAGCGACTGTACGTCGCTTGCACAACGGGTCGAGTCGGCCACCAGCTCTATCCTTTTTTGCCATACAGACGAGAATTTCACACCCGGACGTATATATACGCAAATGCGTATACATCGACGCGCTCCAAGACAAAGTTCAACCGGTGAGAAAGTTTCGAGACGTGAAAGCAGAGAGTTGAAACTTTTTTTGCCAGCGGATCGCTGGACGCCAAACGCGACAACATCTTCGATTGTAATTTCTCAACCGTAATCTCACTCGCCTGAGAATAATGAACTCCTCGAAGCGACAGGTGTCGGTGGAATTTTTTCTTCAAAAAGATACACCGACAATTACGTATATATCTTTACGAAGCTTTTCAAGTCCTCGTGATCACGAGAGATCAACCGTAAATGAGTCTCAATGTATAACCTAGCTAATATTAATTCTTAATTCGTGATCCGTTAAAACGAACGCCATCCGAGAAGTAGTTTCGAGAGATTTAAACCGTCTCAATCACTCTCACGTCTGACATTTTATTTCTTTAATGATCGCAGCTTGTTTCTTAGCACGTGTATCGGCACGAGAGGATCGATCTTTTCTGCTATGAGAAATGACGACCTTTGACAGTATATATAAGAGAGAAACCATACGCGGAGATGCAACTCGTACTACTTTACAGCTTTCCTCCCGCATAAAAAAATTCACACAGACGGAATGCCGCACAAATGCCGCACAATAATATACTTCTGAAATAAAATACACAAGCATCGCACATCTCTTGTTTCTAAGAGATTCTCAGAGATTGGATATATAATAAAAATGCATCAAGTTTATATAATAAATGCATCAAGTTTATATAATAAATAGATCCTCCTCCCCCCGGGATTTGTGTTCGTCGGTTAACGGTACGCGACTTTATTAAAAATACGCATTTTCAGACAAGCAATGTGGGTATGTGTGCCATGAATTTCTTTTACAACCGGGAATGGCTTCGCGGAGGCGACGCGGTTGTTTGTAAAAAAGAATTTCACAGCCCGAGATCGTGACTATATGTCGAGAGAGGACGAACCGCCATCCGAGGATCCCGGGAGTCGTGGAATTTAAATGATTCTCGATAGAAAGCGTTTTCACTTCAGGTAGGATGCACCGGGTAGTGCTCGGTGCACATCGGCTAATATGCACAACCGCGTGTTAATGAAATCGAGCGCGGTTTACGCTGCGGTCGACACTTCGATTTCTAATTAAGAACTTTATTTCAAAGTTTCTCCCGGATGATTATATCGCGAAGCGTCACAATTTTCGGACATTTAAAATTATGACGAAAAGTGGTATTTAAAAAAAAAATAAGAAGAAACAGGCCCGTAACCAGGGGGGGGGGGGCAAATGGGGGCATTGCCCCCCTAGCGACTTTATTTGTCCCCCCCCCCCAACGATATAAATGAACTACAGATACAGGAATTTATAAAATTGAATATTAAAATTCCGTGCAAAAAAGAGCTTGTCTGTGTAAAAAGTTTTTACAAGAAAATAATATTAAAAAAGAAAATTATTTTTCAAACGTATTTCACCAAAAAGTTGCTTTTAAAGACACGTACAATTTGCTGGCTGCAGTCTTTGATTATAGTTCAATCACTTGTGAGGCCTCGTTTTCTGAATAGAGTACTAACGCCACACAGACAAGTTATGCTGTTTGGTCGGGAGGCCAATCTGACAATATTACATTTCAAAAAAAAAAAAAAAAAAAAAAAAAAAAACAATCAATTGATCAAAATGTTTTCCTAAGAATTTTCAATAACGAGACAAATAAAAAATTACAATTATTTTAACATTTTAACATTTACTTGATTGTTATTTTATATTACTGATATTTTTTATAAAATATTGTATTGATATTTAAATAATAAAAAATAATGTATTTTGTGCATTGGAAAAGAGTTTTTGAAACTGCCCCACTAGGATTTTATTTGCCCTCTCTAACATAACGGGCTGATTACGGGCCTGAGAAGAAAGACACGTCCGCGTAATGTCTCGCCGTTAAGAACGAAATATCTCTCTATAATCTGAATGTCAAAATGCAGCTCGAGCTTCCTGCTTGCGTAGTACACTGCATGCGCGAGCGAGCCGCGCCATACGTGAAAGTGGCAATTTACTCGGACAAGAGCATCTATGTAACGGAAGATCATCGTCGGCGACTATCTATTTCCGGGATCCGGAATTATGGGCTCTTTACTTTTCCGCCTACAATGTTGCACTGAAATCACTCTTGATTTGACGTGTACATTGCGCGAAGCGCGTGCGGAAGTGTCTCGCGATGACTCTAGTTTTTGCTGCTACATTAGCCTTATTAATACTATTGTCAAAGAAAATATGTATCTTGTTTGCCATGGTAAATTGTGCCTCCTTGAGCTTTCGTAATAACGAGACATAAAGCAATATTTATCCATCTAGTTTTCTGCTACATTAGCCTTATTAATACCATTGCTTTCGTAATAACGAGACATTGAGCAACATTTAATTGATATCTGTCATTACAGCTGTCGTACTATAAAAATGAAAAAATAAGATGCTAAACGTTGTTTGTTTTTTACATGCCGTGCATTTATCCTCCCTGCTACCTCTAATCATCGCTTATGGTAAAGAATTTCCGATTGACTTGATTATGATCGGTTAGATCGACAAGAAATTTCAGCGGAAATTCCATCTCGATTCGCCTCGCCAACACGACGGAAGCGTCGCCGTCTCCGCAAAAGATCCTGCTATTAGAAGCCTTCTATGGGCTTGGTCCATGAATGGCCTACTAACACAAATACCGCGCCTTTCTACGTTCTGGGCGATCGCCATCAATGTGAATAACGAACGAACTTGCCGTCAGGCTTGTTTCAATGGCATAGGTCCCTAGAGAAAAATACACTTATCGTTTTCACCTCGTGATCATGTGTTTGCAACTTTGTACATATATGCCTAGCGGGAAGGAGGAGGCAATGTCTCTCATTTTCTATCGGTCCTGAAGAAAGAGAAAGAAAGAGAGAGAAAGAGAAAGAGAGATCACGCTTGAGAAAATATCTTGATTACGTTGCGCCCGCGCCCGGAGAAGGCAAGAGTTTCTTCTTGAGAACGTACGAATGAAAGTCAACACTCTGACGTCCATTCCTTTCCCATAGACCGCGAGGGAGATCGTGGAAAAGTCTTCGATAGATACACCTTAACCGTCATAGCTTTTCCGTGAGACTTAACAAATGTGTTGAATGTGAAAATGTTTTAATAAAATTCTTATTGTATGTAGGGTGTGTTCACTTCACTTGTAAGTTTCTTGCGCAAGTTAGAATCACACAATTTTTTTCTTAAAAAATGGTAAAATATAGATGATTTTTATAAAATATAATATAAGCGATTCGGTGAATTTTCGCCGAATAAAAACGCGATTAAGAAATCAAGTGTCAATTTTTATTTAATTTCAAATAGAGCTTTCTTCATTAAAATCTTTAATTTGACTTGATCAATACAAGATATTAAATACTAAAAATTATAATTTAATAAAAAAATTACATCTAATTTATGTTAAATTCTTCAAAGAATTCATAGATGAAGTATGATAATGACATTTATAATCGGGACAACTTTTTTAAAAGAGATAGAATTAAAATTATTTCCTTATAAGTAATGGAAAACGGGAATTTAATCTTCATAAGTATAGCTGTCGCATTAATTTGCACGTCTACCGTAGACCGGATCTATTTGCCGCGAAATTAGCCACGCCTCGCGCATATCTATGCGGATGCTAATTATCTGTCGCCTCGATAATCGCTCGAGAAATCATCCTCATCTCGATCGAACGATTTTGCTTTCGATTCCGCGTCGTATCCCGTCTGGACGCGGAGAAAGCTGCCGCAGAAAGCGGTGTTTTATCCACGTGCCACGAATTACCATGTTGGACGCGGATCTTGGTATAATTGAATTGATCTTTGACTGCGATCTGACATTTCCGCCAATAGTTTATGGTAGAAGCCTAAGTAACATGTGCCCCACAAACTCGATGTAAATTACAAATGCCTATGTACGCACCGAGAAAATACAAGAAGCCAACAACTACATGGTACACACAAGCTGCGACACGAACGGATGTAGGATGTAAATATTTGCATTAAGCAATTACATGACGCGCGAAGAGAGAGAGAGAGAAAGAAGCGTAGAGTCCATGAGGAACTTCTTAGTGTGCCGATCCGTTATAGGCCCGAGGCTATTGAGAATTCGGTGGAACATTCGGCCCACATCGGCCCCCGTTGTCGGATGCGCTTGACGAGTTAGGCCTTACTCAGGGCCGAACTCTTAGTATTTGACAAATTTGGAAAGGCAATGAGATAACGATACTTTGAGACGCTTTAGGATTGCTTTCGACGCGATCAAGGCCAGACCAGGTGAATTGCGCCTTTCGCTGACAGGAGAGGAAGATCGTTTATATGCATAACTCGTCTCTCTCTCTTTCTTTCTCTTTCACTTCTCTTCGTTTCCTATCTCTCTCTCTCTCTTTCTCTCTCGATCCGATCCTGGTACAGGTGGATTGCCAGTATGAACGGCCGATGGGCCTGCGAATTGGGTCAGCGAATCGAGGAGGTTAAGCTCGTGAAAGAACAATAATAAGATTCGCGTCGGGTTCTCGTCAAGTTTTTCACATACAATTCCGTTTGAAAAATTCGTGAGACGAAGGTTCATTAACACCCCAATTAGATCATCTACTGAAAAAAGTGCTGAATGGAAAAATCAAATTGGAAAATTTTTAATTGCATTATATAGAAAAAAAATAAGTGAGAAAAAAAGTTTCTATTTCTTCTAGCTCTTATGCGAGAGTATCAGATAAATTTTGAAATGAAAAACAGTTATCTGAGATAATTACTAATATATAATCTTCTTTCAACGACTATAGACTGTGTTCGCGCTTGTAATGACAAATGCCATTAGAGTAGAACGTCGAACTAGATCTTGTAATCTCTTTGCGAGAATTCTTTAGAGAATAAATTGTAATAAAAATAAATAGAATATATTTTTTCAATTATCGTGTGCAATTTCACATTATTTTTTATCACATGCGTTTCTGATATGATACGTGTTGTAATTAACATCTCGTTATGACTAAGCAAAAGTATCGCGACCGACAATTTTTTTACAATTCGTATCACGCAAGTACTTGTGCACACGAGATGCACTTCATAAGCCGCTTCACGTTCTCCGTTTCCGTTTTACGTTCCAATTCTACTTTCGTAACCTGCTACTCTCGAATAGATCGTTTACGAGCTATTCGTTTTTCTAATCTTAATTTTCTATCTAGACATGCCATCCGTTTCAATTTCCCCCTAAAAAAAACGAAGGAGACGCTAAATGATTTGAGAGATGACGCGATTTCATGAAGATACAATCGCGCAAAATAAAATCCTGAAATAAGATCGGGAAAATGAGCCGTAGATCAAACGCAGTGTGATTTTAGTACGCGAAACTTTCGAGATAAACTGGTTCCCCGTATGCAGATCGGAATTTGTCCCCGTTACATCTCATTAACTGCACACATCCTACTCAAGGTGGCGGTATCCTTTCTCATAATATGCAATCTCATAGTATGCAAATATCAACGGAATTTTCTTGCGCTGACATTTGTCTTTTCACCGTCGCAATGTTAATCTCTACTTTCCGCATTTGAAAGCACAAGTATCAATTACGATTTACGAGTCCGTCGCGCGCGATTTAAAGCCGCTGGATTTTCCGCGATGGTACGAAACCGGTCAAGTTTAATCAAGAGAACTGATCCACGTTTATTGACGACCGTGACTCTTGCCATTTCAGATATATAAAAGAGAGAAGACATATAATATATGTATATAATATATGCATACACATCGACGAAAAAGTTAAAAATTCCGCATTCTTTCACGTTCTCTATCGGGTGCGCCTTAGCTTCATTACTGGCCACCGTGAAAGACCGCCAGCGTAGTAGGCTAGTAGGCGGAAGAAATTGCGGAGTTAAGTAAACGTTCCATTAGACATTGTGTTTACATACTCATTGACATCCGACACACCGCTAATTGTCCCGAGCGAAGAAAGTCGTTTCTTGGCGCGAATGCATATGTGTACCCACTGTCTGACATCGATCCTGACCCGACTACTTGCAGCGTTATCTTCCGAGGTTTCCGATGCAAATACACGGCGTACAATTTTCGCGAGAGTCATCATCAGTTTGTCCCCCCTATCAGTGTTGTTAGAAAAATTACATAAAATTAACCGTAAATATCATATCTCGCAAAATTCAGTTTTTATATTTTATGCGAGGCGCATGAGAATCGGGCCGCGTAACTTGTGAGAATATACGTCGAATAAGACGGTTCACATAAAATTCGCTTTTGCATATCATTAGTTGCAGATGAAGGACTTTTATGTGAGTAATGTATGGCTATTACGTGTATATTCAGACTACGTTTTTCTTTAAATAAATAAGAGCGTAAAAGACGTGCCGGTATATAATATATGAATATCGAGTTAATATCTTTTATCAACTCTTATGCTTGATAATACACTTATAATTGGATAACGGGGAAACTAAAATAACTATAATTATCCTACATATGATACGATAGTTGCAAGCTCTAATTTTATATAAAATGACATCGCTAATTATTTAATTTTTTCGTCAAGCGCCTTACATATACCCGATATTTTAACAATTCGTTGAAATTTCCGTGCACTTGCATACGGTACTTTGTTAATATGCTACTAGTGAATTATTGAATCACTTAAGACAGCGAGTTATTTCAAAGCTGACCGACGATGCGATAGAGCGTGAATATCGCACGAGAGTATCTCGCCCGCGCGCGCATTTCTTCGACTCCTCTTTCATTTTCTGCCGTGTACAGTCGGCCTTCTTCTCGTCTTTTTTCATCGTACGTCTCGTCACATGAAAAATTAGTTTACGGTACGTTACATATCCAGCGCATGGAGAAGTGCCAAGAGCAACGCGACGGAAGCGGGACTTTGCTTATGTGTATCCATTTGGAATACAGGATACTTCCGAGTGAGAAAGAACAATGAAACAATGAGGCGATTATGCGTATTGCAGAAGAAAGAAACGCAATTATTTTATAGCCAAGTATTAGTCTGAATATCGCGGCCGAAATAAATTTGAAAAAAAAAAACGAATATATACAAAAAATATTAATTCGATATATTAGACAAGCTTTTAAAAAGATAAATCTGATTTATATGTATAATCATTTGCGAGTTCTTTATATTTGTTAATATAGTAAATTTTATTTAAAGAATTTAATAAACATTTTTAATATTTTAAAATATTTCAAATTATTATTTTAAAACGCGACACATGTAATATTTTACGTCAAAGTGTTGATACTTTATATTATAAACTGGTTACGGATGCACTACAAAATTTCAGTCTACTTTTATATATATATCGCTTTTTACTTCTCCTGTGATAATATACATGTAATACTTCAGAAGTTACAACGGAGATAGTAAATAGTCGAGTTTAAAGATTATAGAGTATTAAACTCAGTCTATGGCGGTTCTACTCTCTTTCCTGAATTCTTAATTCCCCGCAAAAAATTATTATAGGTCAGTTAAACGAAAATGGCTTCTTATTATCATTATTATTGATTGAAGTCATTATATTATTGATTGGTTCCGGATCGTTGAGATATATCGCGATTTATTCGCTTATGTCATGTCCGAATTATGAAACCGCTAAAGTTAAAGCATAAAGTTACGAAGATGCGGAAAAAATAGCCGACATTTACTTATAACATAGGCCATCAAGTTTCGCGTCTGTCTGTGCGCGTGAAGCCTTTTCTGGTTTATTATACAAATAAATTTCAATATATAAATAGCTCCTCTATACATCTCACATTTTGTAAATATATGACTAGATCTGGCCTTGACCGGCGCATTGCAAGAGTTATTGCACGTCAGGATGATTTTCACTGCTACAGAAATATCGAGTATACGTTTATTGCCTCCGGAAAACAATGGTCGATATTGGATGCAATCGCGAATGAAGATCGCTCGATACTAGACGAAGCGGTTCTCGTTAATAATCCTTCGCCATCCGCGTGCATACGCTTTTTCTCTCGCGTCGCGATTCGCCAATGGCGGATTCTTCTTAAGGAATTAGAAAGTGAGATACTCGAAGAGGCTAATTCCACTAACATAATAATGAATTTATAACCGCGATAAAAAGCCTATGTTAATAGCAACACGAATAAACGTATAATGTTGCCTTTTGATATTAATTATCATCGGATCCAATTATCGCCCACTGTATGTTTAATCGATTACTTCGTCGTTAACTTACGTAGTAGATATTAATGAATATTGCGAGAGGTGGGTAATATGTTATATTTCATCTTGTGTGCATTAGAATAAGTGTGTTAAATAAGTAAAGGCATTTAAAATCGAATACACACATAATACAATACACAATTAGAAATATTATAAATATAGGTATCTTTGGAATATGAAATTAATAATTATTTATCCATGAAGTTTTGTTTTTATTCATATTTATGCAATGATTTATTTTAAAATAATGAATTTATATGAGATATTATATTTATATAATATAATATTTTATCAATTTAATTAATTTTAATATAATAATAATTATAAAAATTCATTCAGATATTACATACAATTTGTATGTACAAATGAATAATACGCAATATTTTATCACTATCTATTATCATTATAAATTTAAATTTATTTATACTAACAAACGTCAAGGAAAGATTAAGTTTTAATTTTTGATTTATTTCAGATATTTTTTAAATTTATATATACATGCTACATAAACATGTTATATATTTAATATAATTTCCATACAAATCTATTACCTTAGAATTCAAATAAATAATAAATAATTAATAACTCACCGATGCGATATGCAACAGTGTTGTGAAGCTGTCTAGTGCGCAATGTTGATCTGTAACAAATAAATACACAAAAATTATATAATGTTCACTTATTTAAATAAAGCGATAAAAATATAATTATTAGATCTTATTCCCTATCGCTTCGATTCATATATGTAAATATATCACGCGAAATATTTACATACTTCGATAAATGGCTGTCGCTTATTAGAGTCATTAATAGTATGAGTTAATTAATCGTACTGATTGATAATTTTATCCATAGATAATAATCGCATTTGGCATTTTTTAAGTACTTGTTGCGATCGTATTTCAAAAAGTAATAATAATACACGAAGTAGCTCACGCTCGCCCTGCTCGCTCGAGTGTCACAGTGTAAATGACAACAAGGCCACAGCATGCAAACAATAGTTCTTTATGCCATAAAGTTGAATGCTAAATTTTCCGGAAGCTATAAAGTATACATTATATATATTAGAATTAGAGAGAGAGAGCAAATCATTAATCGGTAGAATTAATTAATTAATACACAACTTATTAACCGCTAATAATCGTAAGAAATAATCGCGTGTTTAACATTTTCACTTATTAATTATAAATAGAGCTATTACGTGTATGCTTGCGTATCGCGGGAATTAATTAATCACGCGAGTTTATAACTGTTGCGTGTTTTATTAAATACCTACTTTTCGCGTTTCGAGAAATGATACGATGAGATACATATATCACGCAGAGCGACTCGCACTACTACCTGCTCATTCGAATTTGCCCATGTGAATGACAATATACATGCCAGAGTCGAGACCAAGTATCTGGAGAAGATATAAACACAAGGCAAGCACCGCTGCTCACGTGTATGTACGCAATGTTTGTTTGTGTTTGTATCCCTTTCCCTACGACTTGGAGTCTCGAATTTGACAGATGACCATCACAATGAAAATCGACTTATGTATAAATAATGCGTTATAAACAAAAAATACCGAGCTCTCTTTAAGACGTGCTCAGGAATTTATTGATCATTTAATATTCGTAGCGTATTTGTATCAAGTATTAAAATATATGTAATTCGGTTTTACACACTTTTTATACGAGGTATAATATACGACTCATAGTTATGACAGACAGAGATTAATTAAGAGGCGAACAACGAAGTGAAACGTTTTCCCGTCTCTTTCGTGACGGGATCGAAACTTCTCTCGCACTTTCACTCTCGAATGGGCGACACTTTTACTCGAGTGTTAGGACAAGTTTACGTTGTACGTGCTGTATTTATCGAATAGCAGATTAATGATAGCACTTAGCGTATGATTCAAAGCACGATTTCAGTTGTGTCAGCTTTTCCCGCAAATTTATTCAGTTTCATCACTGCTGACTTTCTTCGCAGGTTGAGAACAGGTCCGTTTAGCGCAATATCTTATAAAGACTTGTCGTTCTTGTTAAATTTCGAAATTTTGTAAAATCTTACAAGAACTATTATTTATACTTTCCACTTTTCAAAAAATTGTCTGATAAAATCTTTGTATTATAAGTATTTTAAAATAAAGATTATAGATCGAAATAAAAATATTTCTAAAGTGAAATAAATTCGAATATTTATATCTTTAAAATTATTTAATAATAAATTTATTATATTATTTGAATTTTACGTAAAATTCTGTAGTATTATTTGAGTTTCGTACATGTATGAATATTTGTTAATCGCAATGGCGAAATACTTTTATATTCGTAAACTTCGTATCCTGACCAAGTCATTAATTTAAATGAAAGTATTGACAGAATATTGCGTTAAAGTTATTGTACGTACCCTAAAAAAATTACAAGATATCTTTAAACTGTTGCGATAAAATACTATCTATTTAAATAATAAAAATAAAAATTATGCTCTTTGACAACTAAAATAATGTAGTAAGATTATTACTTTTTTTATTTCAAATGTAATATCACACATTTTATTTTAAAATAAATCTAATAAAATAATGAGAGAGAGAGAGAGAGAGAATGAGAACAAAATTATGAGAAAGTATTTTATAAAAAAAGAATCTATAGTTCATATTTGTGCTTTGCAATATTATTCAAAAGGCATTTATAGCGATTCATCGAATTCCGACTTATTGTATAAAATTACAGTTATATGATGATACTAGATGATATTACAAGTATACAGTTATAATGATTCACACATACATATATCTTTTAATTGTAGTTTCACCTTTTAAACGTAGAGAGACGTATGAAATAAAATAAAGAAATAATTAAAATTGTTATTATTTATTATTATATAGAAGAAAAATAAGATCCTTGCCCTCTCTCTCTCTCTTTCTCTTGGCTCTTTGATATTTCCTATGTTTGCTCTCACTAGAATGATTCTTAGAAGTATGCCCAGATCATTCTTTCAAATTTAGATGTGTGTTTTGAGCACACAGTGTCCGTTTTGCTACTTCATCGCCGATATTTCGCACGCTGGCATGACGCAAACCATCATGCACTATGTACAGTGATGTAAAAGGTGATCCTTGTAATAGCAGAAACCGTATATCCGTTTGTCCGGCCATTCTCTCGGACACGCTGTCGGTCACGTGCGTCCTGCCAACTCACGTGGCAGCAGGCGTGTGTTGTACGCTAGAAGGTATAACGTCTATATGTTCCAGCTTAGTCTCTTTCGATCCTTGACCGGATTGAAATTCAATTTTGTTTTCGCAGAAGTAGATCGCATTTAAATACCGTCTAAATACCGTTAATTTTACATGGAAATTTTAAATTGATAATAAATCAACTAATCAATTGCGAGACTTAAAGACAGGAAAATGATAGTGTTCTCTCTTTCTCATTTTCTATTTTTTTCAGAATGTATTGCAGCGTATCGAAAGTAATCGATCAAGCGTTGCCGTTTTACCTTTTAAAGTCGAATGTTTAACGACGACCTTTTCTGTTTAAATATATGTACAGTATCGATTGCCCGCGACGAGTTACAGAATTACTAGTTCGAATTAGCAACCGTGTAATTTCAACGGCCGTGTAATTTCAAATGCCACTGGATAAACGGGATAAGTAGTTCCATTGAATGAACTATGAGCATAAATAAGAGCGAGAAATAAAAATCTGAAGAGCGACACATGCGACAAATATTATAATTCAAGAGTGTAATTCGTAATATAGAATTTAAACTATAAAATCAACGAGTAATTCCGATCCGTTACACTGTTATTGGATCGCTTGGGAACATAAAGAAGAATTTTATCGGCTTCAGTGAAGCAGACACAAAGTAGAGTAGCGAGCAATACCGTTACTAGCAGTCGCCACCGCCTTTTGCCTTCGTCTCTTCTCTTTTGCGATGGCGGGACGATAATGCGATCGCGATTCCGTTTCTCTTTATCGTAATTAATTAAACGAATTCGCAGAATTTAAAAAATGCTGAGAAGGAAAATACATAAAGTGGCTACATAAATATCCAGTCTCATTTTAAACGACAATTCTCTTTAAGTAAAGGAATAAGATTAATCCATGCATCATAATAAATAGCATTAACGCATTAACGCATTTCTTTTCCACGCAAGTCGGTTCACTTTTTTTCACTCTCGCACGACTCAAGTTAATAGGGTCAAAAGACATTTATATACGACATCAAAGAGCAAGAAGGTTGTCAGATATTGCGGAAGCAGTTTGTCATTTTCCGCTTGGTTGACTGGACAAAGCTACTTAAGTGATGGATATTGGATTCTTCGGATCTCACTGTGGACTTGTCGCGTGAATGGTGAGTGAACATGATGTTACGCATGGCAGAGGTTACCACGAGTAACAGCACTATCTAAATAGCAATTGGAATTCCGTAAATTTTAGAAAATTGTTTCTAACTTATGCGAAGTATTCTGATCGTGCAACGTCAAAAATGGCGAGTACCTGTGTTATTCTAGCAAGGAATATTGGCGCCTGTTAAACGAAACATTTTAACGTACGTAATTTTAAAGCACAGCCTCAAATGTGCATGTATGAAGCTGATTGTTAGCGTGTGGCCAAACTGATATTTTAAACAATTTATATCCGAGAGACTGTAGCTTGGTTCGTACCACTGTTACTGGTTCCCACGATTGAACGCTTTCTCTCTCAAACTCGTTCCGTGCGCCTGAAGTCCACGAGGTTTCGTGAACCTCGTTGTACGCGAAACTAGCGTGGAAAATCGATACATTCGCAATTAATACGAAACAATAGCGTAAAGTTGCGAATCAATTGAAACATGCGAAAGTTTTGTGAAAATATCATATATAATAATACGTTGGAAAGTAAATTTAATCACTTGTATATTTCCATCAAGAAAGAAACAAACCTCTCGCGAACATTGAATATTTCGCGGAATTGCCTTAAATCACAGAAGATGGACAAAGATATCGAAACGTCGCAGTTATTGCCGGTCGGTTGCAAGAAATCATTGAGCAAGTGAGAGTAATCATCATTATTCTTGGTTTACCACACGTATCCACGCGCGACTCGGCTCAGAGCAAACGCGCATTCTCGAGTGGCCGCATTGACTATTACACGGCCAGTTAACTCGATGCAACGTGAGAAATTAATTCATAGCTGCCACTGTAGAATCAGATTTCAACAAATTGCGCAGAAGGTTTACTTCCTCATTGCACATTTTTTTTATTTCTTTTTTTTGGGGGAAGGAGCTTTCACCGGAAACCGTAACAACGCGATGGTGTTAACGTGATTCGTCATGTTTGACGCAAGCATCCTGAACACGCGAAACATGATTTCAAAAGACATAAAGAATTCGATTTTAATAAGCAAGCCCAATGTAGGGACCGATTACTTATCTTAAGTCGATTCTTTACTCCATTTAAACTCCATTTAATTATTTACTTGTCTTTTTTTAATGTTTCAAGAGGTTCTCTTCAAGAGCTTTCTCGTCGTGTATCACATGTTCGAGTGCCATGCTATTGTCGTCTAACTAGTCGTGGATTTATAGTATATGATATCGCCTACTATTGAAAGTGAGATTGAAATCGTGTGTCATGCGTTGGTCGATGACCAGGTTACCTTGGTATTCGTGTCGCTCTCGCAAGATAGTTAATTACTTACGACACTCATATCGTCAGGATTGACACGGACGTCCATCGAATGCACAGTAGAGTATTCATTATCTTGAGCTTAATTAAAAATATTTAATAATCAACGCGAATGATAAATAAACCCCAAATTACTAACGCAAGTTATGTTGAAATCTCGTAAAATAAGATGCGTCGTTAAAAACGAAGATGTAATTTGTAGAAAGCGGTGAGATCAAGCGCATTTACAGATTCGCAGCGCCCTTTTTTTATTACGGAACGTTGACGGATCTATCTATTCGTCGTCGTGGAATCTC
The DNA here is from genome assembly GCF_030444845.1 of Prenolepis imparis. Lineage (NCBI taxonomy): Eukaryota > Metazoa > Arthropoda > Insecta > Hymenoptera > Formicidae > Prenolepis > Prenolepis imparis. Next base: position 9,073,550 of record NW_028141171.1, on the reverse strand, counting down.
GCGTTGATGCAATACCACTTGTCGCCGCCGTTAAACAAATCTCGCCGAGAGCAATCGTAATTCCGATGACGAAAAAAATGTTTTGGGCATTAGCAAGTCGCCAGCCGCGCGACATGAATGGACGAATTGTTCTTACGAAATAAGCGTAATCCCCGAGGGATTTCTCCTCTCTCATATCGCGCGAGAAAACGGGCTCAAGGTAGCCGTCGCCTATGCAACCACGATTATGCAGCTACGTACGTGGAAGTCGATCGTCAGGTGCGTCTGTGTATATCTCGATCAGCTATTCCCTTGCGGTTGTTCGCATTCGCCTTCGAATACCAGAGACGCTGGAATTACGATATTGTACGGCCACGGAAAACTATGCGAGAATTATGCGTGAATTATGCAACTCGAGAGTAAGAGAAATGGTTCGCCGATTAAACACCGCCAGCTGCAATGTTTTCGCAATTTTACTCGACGTATTCACTCGATCTTGTATATTTCTTCAGCAATGTCTCAAAAAAAATATCGAATGTACAGTAAAAAAAGTAAAAAATGTATACATGTATTTTTTTTAATGAATCCGATTACTGAAAGCTCCAGCTGGTAATGTTTGATATATATATCACGAATCGATTTATTCTATTTACTCGACACCTATCCTCTCTAAGTTTAATATGCATGATGTGTGTGCACGAGGTGAGAGATTGGCGTAATCGCGACGCGGCGCATTTCATAATGCGATTCAAGTCATGCATTAAAATATCGTGTTATACGCGATGTACGATGTCGAACGCGGGCTCTCCCACGTATGCCACGGATGCGGCTGCGATCGTTGTCGATTGTTGGGTAACGTGAGGCGACCGGTTCGTCGAGGGCCGCAAAACGGCCCGGTTGGCCGGAGGCCAGACATGGGAAAGAAGGGCGACGCGAAGCGTCGACCAGATGACCCAATGTGCCCGGACGAGGATGACCTCGAACCGCCGGGTACATCGGTCCCGGTTGCCGCGGTACCGAGAAATATAGCCGTCGTCGAATAACCGGATGTCACCTGCTCCGGTCATCCCCGAGTTCAACGTCACTGGATCACGCCCGAGGGAACGCGATTGCAGTCCGATGCACCAAAAATGGTGGCAATCGACGTCGATAAAATAAATCGACAAATTATTCTCCAAGAATTATATAGATATTATATAACAATTCTATATAGTAATAGAAAATGTCTTAGAATTAATGTAAATTAAATTTGTAAATTAGCTCTTTCTCTGAATAAATCAATTCTGTCGTAGTTAACTAGGTTACAACAACGTTATAATGAGAAGGTGTGCAAAATTGTCTGTCAAGATATATCGTGCGCTTAAAGTCACGTGCGCACGCAAGTGTATAGACGTTCACGTGCACGCGAGAAGAAAACAACGTGGAAATACTCCTCGCGAGAAGAGGAGTCGGTCAGATAACTGTACGTCGCGGCCTCCGGACGACATCTTTGGTGTCGCCGACGTCTGGCGTCCTTTACATGTTCATTCCATATATCGGCAGATACGCTCGTTTCTAAACGCATATGTCTATCTATCTTCGTTATCCTCTTCTCTCTTTTCATTCATTTTTTCTTATTATTTTCTTGAGTTGCGAATAATATGCAATCAAGTTGCTGAGAGAGATCCGCGGAAAAACCTTGCAAGTGTCATACTTGAAGCTTCAATTATCATTCCTTATACTGTGTAAATATCAAAAGAAATTACTGTTACGATATGAAAGATATCTCTGTAAATACGAAGTGAATGTGACGACATCCGTATGACGCATAGCAATTATTTCGCGAAGAGCCTATGACCAAATAAAGCTTCTACTATCATGTGTGTGTATGATTCTTCAATAAATTTCCTTTCACCACCCACCATTTCCTCTGTCAAACGCATCAAAGCGACCTTATGCAGTCAACATTGCGTGCAAAAATTAAGCATACTAATCAGATTTAAAGACGTATCATGCGCTAAAATATGTTCTCTTTCTTTTCTTTCACAGATGGAGCATTATCGAATAATATTAGGGCTCCCAGAATAGAAAGGGATCTAGAGGGTAAGTCTTCGCAAATATTTATGTAATGTATCTATTAACAAATTGTATACTAGTCGTGACACATTACGACACCTGAATTACACTGATACACGCAGACAAAGATTGCACTCACTCAAAATTGAATTTTCTCTAAACAATTCGACATAAAGTGTTTAATTTTTTATTATTTTTTATTATTTTTTATTGTTTTTAAATTCAAATATAGCGTTTCTGTTAAAAATTTAAATATAACAAAAAGTTTGAGTGCAATCTTACGATATCGAACAATCTTTCCGCTTTGTTCTTTGTCTCTGCTCTTTAATTTCTTCTCACGATACATCATTTCTCGTCTCAATTATCTATGTGCGTGTTGACGCGAGGTGCGGCCGTGTAAATAAACTTCTCTAACGGGTAATACTTTTCTATCGCTGAATTGACTACGATATGTATATGTCATTTCATTTTGATGGTATCTGGCCTTGAGATCTATCGTATGATTGCGAAATGTACCTTCCTAAAGACATGAAAATTCATCACGTTTCACTGAAAATATATTTTAATTATTAAATATTCCTTCAAAAAATTCGTGCGACTCGAAAATAATAAAATAAATATGCTATTTAAATTTTTGAATATTATTTTAGACAGTAATAAATTATTTTTTGTTACATACAAAATTGCACAGAATTTTCAAGATCTAAGGGCTGTGTTACATAAGCAATTAATGGCTAAACTTCTCTTTCTTTTCCTCGCATGCCTGTGTTGTTTCTATTCAAAAAATTATTTCTTTTCTTTTCTTTTTTTTTTCAAAAAAAGTAGGGTAATGACGCAAATTAAGCAGGGTACCACGGATATAGTATTACAACAGGTGTCCTAGGCTACGAAAGAAGAAAGCTAGTCTATTAAGATCGTCTATCTCTTTTTTTCTGTTTCTGTTTATTGCTCCCGTCTGCTCCCCGCCTTCAACTCTTCTCAACAACTGGATGCCGTCTGCCTCCAACGTCCGTCCGCCACTCCGTCTCTCCGACGACCTACATTACAATAAAAAAAAATAAAAAAAAAAAAAAATAACAATATACGTGAATTGCATCGACCGTCGATGCAAACGAACGCCGACGCACTTTATACGACGATTACGACACGGACGGACTCGCAAATGCGAAACGTGGCTGAACAAATCAAATTCGTTACACACATTTGCGCTTGGTTTCGAACGGCCAAACATATTTTTGACTTCGTGTCCCGTTCCACCGATGCAATTCCCCCGCTTCCCTCGTTTTTGCTCGTTCTCGGTGATTCTATCGATAAATCATCGACGTGTTACGATGCCGCATGTTCTACGTCATTAATAATTTTATTAATACCACTCCGGATATGTTCTTCACTTTCGAATTTGACTCTTCAGGAGTGACCACGGTCCTCTTGGTTTCCGCACATCCCGGAAAGTCCATACCTCCAGTTGGAATATTGACAAAAACAGCACGAACGTTCGTGCAAGATGGTGCGAGTACCGAATTCGCCACTCAAGTCCTTGGTACGACTTTAGACAACGGTCGCCTCTACGCAAGAATTCTATCTACATCCAGCAGAGTGTTCTACGACAAAGATCCGACGCCAGATCCATCGAGTCCCTACGTCGTTTATCCCTCAAGAGCGCCCGAAAATGACTGGCGATTTAAGGTGGCCCTCGACAACGCGCCAATTAAAACTATCGAAGGAATAAAAGTGCCGAATGACGATAGCAATGCGGAATCGAGCGATTCCGAGAGACAAGAAGAAGCCGCGAGTACCACGAAGCTGGACGAGTTGTTCAAAGAGAACGATATATTCAATAAAAAAGAGCTAAATGTGGATGCACAGAGATTCAAGCCGGCAAAGGTACGACCGGCCGACAATTTACCCACTTATACCGTTAAGCACGAGTACGTGACGAGCAGCTTCGATTCGTTCGACGACGCGCAGTCCAAGAGTTTGAAGCCGCGAGTGCCAAAAATTTTTAAACCGCAAACGAAAGCTCCGCCGCAAAATAAGGCGGACACGAAACCTCTCGCCACGGTGACTTATCACGGTTTCGCGGACTTTACGACCACGGTCGGCGACACCGTTATCGTCTTCTCGCCGAGCACGTCACCGGTGCCTATGGGACGTCCTGCTACTACGATCAAAGGCGACGCCACGCTTCGTCCGGACGATGGCGTGGCAGTGCTGAAGATTCGTCCTACGACTGTGATGGAACAAGCGACGAGAACCAATCGACCTTACGAAGGAAATCAAAAGCATGCTTCGGACGATCGGCTATTGAGCGCAATCAATCGCGATAATATTCAACCGAGCGTCACCGAGGAGATCGAAGGCGAATCCTCCACGATATCCACGGAACCGTTACTGCTGGTACCCGATGTCGAAACGGGATCATTGAAGCCGACGGGTCTTCTAAAAGTCATCGACTCTACTACTTCGTTGGACGGTACTACGACTCAATACAAGAGCTCTATTTACGGCACATATATTGGCACAAATTATGCGCAAATTATTCACACGTCTTCAAATGTATATTTCTTCCCGGATGAGGCTACTGTAACGTACGAGGCTGACGATACCACGGTGGAATACGGTACAACAGGAACGGAAGCTGACGAGCAAGATACCACTGTCGAGGCACTGCCTTCCACTACGCCGACGACCAACGAAGAAACGCCGCTCGAGATGAATGAACTGACCACTCCGTTGAAAAGCACAACAGATAGAGTCTTTACGACCTTGAAGGATATTTTAGAAAGTGCGAGAAAAGTGTTAGGAACAACCGAACGAGTGCGACCGAATATAGATTATGAATTTCCCAATGATATCGCGTCGGGAGATCCTCAGGGTCGTAGTATCAAAGGCGGCTCTTCTCTGAATAATCATCAGTCCGGAAAATACAAGCCGCATGGATTTAAATCGAGTAATACAGAAGAGAAAGTGACATTAGCGACTAGATTATTACCGTCTACCGTCTACAAGACGTTCACATATTTCACGACTTTCTTTATTCCAAACAACGATCAGACTACTACTTCGATACGCTCTCGAGAAGTAGTCTCTTCCGAGGTAACCTTCTTGACGGAATTAATTCGACCTACCTCGACCGATAGTTCGATTAAATCTACTTCTTTACCAGACACAAAAACACTGAGTTTGTCCGGCGAAACCGAAGAAGAACAGACTACTAAACAAGACGAAGAAATAGAACTCATTTTCAAAACTTTGTACACGACGTATACGTATCTAACGACATTCTTCCAAGAAAATACATCAAGTGTATCCAGTCGACAAGTCATCGAGACTAACGTTATCACGCAGACTGTTGGACCAAACGGCGTTTCCGCCATTGTCGCTAGTCTGTTTGACAAGGACGAATCCGTTTTAATTTCACCGACAACGATATCGCAGAATATCCTCCCATCCGTAAGAAACGCTCAAACTTCTGAGGAACTTAACAAAGGTACCGAGCCGATTTATAAAGTTTCTGACGAAACGACAGAAGAAAATTTAACTACTTTCCAAGAGCAGGATACTACTGTACACGAGAATATTCCAACGGAATCTATCACAACCGTTGATGATTTTGAGACGTCGGATGGATGGATCACTGATTTAGAACCGAGTCCCACTCCGGCTATAGCGAGTCAAGCAATAAAAGAACAGGTGAAAACGTACTACACGACTTACACGTACTTCACCACTATTTTTGTGGACGACGAAACAGAGATCGAGACACGAACCGAGGTCTTCACTAATGTCATCACGGAAACTATTACGTCCACAAACGTTCAATCAACTTCGCAACAAACGACTCAATCAGCGACGCCAAAATCTGAATCTGCAGTTCCTCCTCCGGAAATCTTGGCGTATTTAGAAGCTCTTCAACGTCAAAAGTCTCAGGAAGAGGCGCTCTCATTGGCAAGAAAAGTTCAGCAAGCTAATACAGATCAAACAACGCATGCTGACGAAACCACAACTGAAAACATTACCGAGATAACGACGGAGTTGCCTACTACCTTGGAAGATCGCTCCACCACTGAGAATCTATTCCGTAATTTCCAAGTAGGCGCGCAAGTAACACCTAATCCTCCGACTGACGTGGAAGTTCTGGGCTCTATGGTTACGGATGTTGTGTCATCTTCCAGTTCCGGTGGCGGTACCGTTCTGGATGTGATGGATAAGAGAAATGCCGTTCCCGAAGATCAAGAACTGTCAGAGTCGAATAATCACGAAGTAGAGCCGGCGCCGACGTTGCTTCTGCAGACTAGTTATACGACCTTCACGTACTTCACGACAATGTACAAAGGCGACCAGACGAATGTCGCTAGCCGTCTAGAAACAATTACGAATGTCGTTACGGAGACTTTAAGGCCGTCCCTCGTGGTGCCGGTTCCGACCAGCACGCTGCCTGTGACGTACTTTACAACCTTCACTTACTGGACGACATTCTACAAGGGCGGCGATACTATAACCACTAGTCGCGAGGAAACGGTCAGCAACGTCGCCACGCCAGGAGTTTCGCCTACACCCACGGTCGAAATCGGCGTAATAATGACGTACACGCCAACCTTGAATCCGCTGTCAGAGGATGATTCTTTTGTTGACGAACAAGAATCCAAGATTACGGCGGATAATGAAGTTACGCCTTTAGACAAGGCTGTTCCTGAAAAATCAATTACCGAAAATACCGACGCATTGTCGAAAGGAATTATAACCAGCCCCGACGATAAGAATGTCGTGAATACTTCGCCGATTTCGCCCGAGCCTACGACCTTCTATACTACATTTACTTACTTCACTACATCCTACACCGGAAATCGGACGATTCTAGCCAGTAGACTGGAGACGATAACCAGTGTATCGACGCCAGATACTATGACGCAACAAGCGACCGGACGCGCGATTAACGGCCCTGTATATCCATCGATTCAAATATTAAACACCGATGAGAAAGTAACCGTGACACCTTCCAAAGTATCCGATAATCTGAAAACGGGTTTGATTTCGACGATACGTTCGAGTGAAGTTCATGAAGATACTACGACTCATTACACGACGGATATATACGGCACTTATGTAAATGGATATTACGCACAAGTGGTAAAGAGCTCGACGAAAATAGAAACGCCGCCCTTATCTTCCTCGTCGATACCTACGCCGGTTCTTCCTACGGGCGTTTTATCCTTGAATAAAGGAAGCGTAGTAGATGCCGATGAAGTCACTACCGTTTATTTCACAACTAAGCAGATCGGCACCCTATTCGAAGGAACTTACGCCAAAGTAATCGAGAGCACGTCGAGCACCAAGATAGATGAAGAAAAGAAAGCGACTATTTCGCCGATTCAAGGTCATCGAACTGGACTGGTGCGTCTGATTAAAGGTCAAATCGAGAATAGCGGAACCACTACATTCTATCAATCGAAAGTTATTGGCACTAGTATCGAGGGTAGATATGCTCAAATTATCGAAAGTACTTCCAGCTTCTTTGCGAATCCCACGGCACATATTTCGCCGACTTCTACTCTACCTCCGAGCCGGTCGACGGGTATTCCAGAAATCTCGCCCTCTCCCGCCGTTATCCAATCTTCCGAAGAGTCGACAGAATCTCTCGATCACGACGAAGACCAAAACGACGAAGAAGACGACGACGAAGACGACGAAGAAGGCGAAGACGGACAAAGTTCTAAAAAGAAATCACGATTAACGTTCTCGACTAGGAAGAGAACGTTCACACCAGTGATCAGACCGTTTGCCTCGAGGAACAGACCGACGTTTAATCCGAAACGTAAAGGCGCGCAAGCCGCGACGACTATCACCAGAACGGATATAACGCCCACGATAACCGCGACTTTAGCCGGTAAAAGTAACAGATTCGCTTCGTCGCGAAGTCGCGTCACTTCGCCCATCGGGCCGTATTCATCGACATTGTCCCCGTCAGGTTCTAGACGATTTTCGAACAGACGAGGAACCACCGCTACCTCGAGCTCGACATTCCCATCGAGCAGTACTCGAGCCAGAGGACAAACCAGAATAACTCCGTCGTCCGTGTTTCCAAGCAACAGACGCGGACCAACGTCAATAAGAGGATCTTCTTCTAAACCCGCAACTCGCGCTTCGAGTTCTGTATTTCCCAGCGTTTCTTCGAGATATCGACCCGGTATTCGACCATCGTCGACGTTATTGAGAGGACAATCTACGGCTAGGCCTACCGACGATCAAGAGAACGACGCTAATGAATTCACTACGACTACGATCTTCACGGATGAGACGTTATTCACGGAATATCTTGAAGACGAAACCGCTACTACTCCTTTGCAGACTACGACAGAATCGTCCAGAAGATCTACGAATCCTCTCTTGCGATTCCGCAGGCCTATTAATTTAAACGGTAGATCAGGAACTACTGCACGACCACCGACGACCACAACGCCGAGACGATCGGGAAATTTAAATAGACCGAGCGCGCCGACAGTTCCCAGAGCGACGAATGGACGAACAAATACCCGGGCGACTCCTCCAGCATCTACAAGAAATCGACCAAGTAATACAGGCCTGTTCCCTCCACGTGGATTTCTCAATAGAAAGCAAGAATCAGCCACTGACGAGCCAACTGAAGAACACGAAAGCGAAAACGGCAAAGGTATCGAAGACGAACAACCTGTTGAAGAGATATCTGATAATGATTATGAAGGATCAGAACACGAAGACAAAAGATCGAATGCAAATGTCAATCGCCGTTCTGGGAAAGCTGTCAGTTCCGCCGTACAAATCAGACCTTTCGGAGCTAGAACACGAAGAGTTCGTCGTCAAGCTAGTCAGTTGAGAACATATAACAGTCGCTTCTATAGACCCGGTCAATCGTCATTTATAAAAGATGAAGATAAATCTGATTTGTTAGACGACCCAACGAGTAAAGAAGACATTACAAAAATAGCGCCAAAACCTAGCGCTCGATATAATAATCGAGCGCGGAGTTTGACGTCATCGCAATCACAACAGAAAATATTTAATAATTCGGATCAATCGGCGGAAACATCGGAGTTTGTAAATCAACAGAATAAACCTAAGACCAGAACGACTCAATTTACTAATGGAAATAGAAACGGATCTGTCAGAATAAAACCGTCATCGATCTCGAGCAATGGAAGACAATTTACGTTAAGAGAAAAAGATGCTGCTTCGAGCAGGTCGGATTACAAGAGACCGACTTCAAGAACGACCAGCAGATCATCAAGCAGTAAAACGACTCAAAACGGAAGAGTGAGACCACCGAGAGTACGAAACGGATCTTCAATCGGGTCTACAAATTCTCGAAGAGTACCGTCGTCCCGCGGATCCTCAAGGACGACGAACGGAAGAAGCGGAAGTAGCAGAAGAGGTCCTACAAGAGGCAGAGGATCTTACGAGGATATCCGTGAATCGCCGACCATATATCCGAACTTTGACGGCACGATAACCGTGACGCATTACGTGCCGACGGAGGTCACGATTCCGGTCGTAAACAACGGCGTCACAGAACATCGTAATATCATAACTCAGCAACCAAGCACCGAAGTTCTCAGGCCCTCTCAATATAGCACGGTGACAGCTGGAGACGGCAACTCGCTTGTGGTAATCGTCAGCGAAATTACGGGTACCAACGGTCAAGGTCAGACCGAGGTCACGCGATTTTTACTCCACGAGACACCCACCACACGTATCTCATATACTCTTTCGAGCCTCGGTGGTCGTCGCGTCTCTCAATCGATTATCGTACCCACGACAGTATACTCCGTGGAAAATATAGTTTCCACGATACAGCCGTCCTTGTCCGGCAACGCTCCCCTCGCCAATATTCTTCTCTCGCAATTACTACTCGGTCAATTAGGTCCGAATCCTCTGTTACAACCTCAAGCTACGCCCACCACACAATATAACACACGCACTACTTCCTACGTCACTACAATAACGAAACATCAGAGCACTGTCATTCCCCTCACTTTCCGCGGTAAAGAGATCCTAACGACTCTTGTCGACTCTTCGACCGACGTTGTCACCGCGACGGAATTCATAACGGACACCGTTGTAGTAACTCCGACAGCTGCGATATCGGCGGCGAATATAAATTCCCTCTTGCTGTTGCTTCAACAACCACAGTCGCAAAATTCTAATCCGTTGCTGGATCCTCTGTTTGCGCCTCCTCCGTTTACGCAGAGTAACACTTTACCGGGGGAAGTCGAGAGAAGAAATCAGCCAGCCGATTCCGACTACAGACACGACAGTTACGAATATTCCGAGGAGGAAGGCCAAGTGGAAGAATACCAGAAGCCGTCTAGATCGCACGGCGGACGTGGTAAATCGAACGACAGAAAAAAAGCCTCCGCGGCTTCCAACAAGGTCGAATCCAGCGTAGTGACATTGTACGTTTCCGGCCGCAGACCCGGAGAATTCAGCACTGTTCTAAGTACTGTGAAGGTCGGCGATTCCGTGACTGCATCCAGAAGACGAAGAGATGCCTTGGAGGGAGCTGTCGAGGTCCAACCCTCCGTACCGCCGTCATTGCACGCCGGACCGGCGGCCGTCGCCATTTTAGCGGGAAGCGAAGATCCTATCGACGCACACGCACCGACACAAAGTCTCGAGAGCGTAGTGGGTGACGTCGGACGGCATATTTCCACGTCCATCTATACCTAATCTTGTTCCCTCCGTTGAAAAAAAATTTTTTTTCACTCCTCACCCCTTCTTCCCTTTCACCCTTCGTATTATAATTATCCGTAATTTTATCGAAATCCACTTAGAATTGCCCGAAGGTTTAACTACCTTTCCTAAATCTCTATTCCATTCGGAGAGCGTTAGTTTAGTTTTTTCTTCGGGCACGTCGCAGTGGACAATAAAGAGCAACGTTGATGAAAATCGAGATTGTTGCGTAATGTAATATAGATAATAATCGAAACTACCGAGATCTCTTTTCTTGAAGCAATAAAGAAAGAATCGAGGGTAGTTGACAGCTTCGGTAAAAAAAGAAAAGCTATCCGCGAAGATGGCTATCTCGTATGTCCGTTTTGCAGCTCGCTCTCTCCCAAGCCCTCTCTCGAATCTCTTCTATTTCCTTCTAAAAATTTTCCCTTCGAGCGTCGTTCCACATTTTTCTCCTACTAACACAGCCTCGATCTGCCGCCGCACGCGCGCCCACACGACAAAGCCGGACATGATACTCTCTTCCGCCGACAACATCACAACAAACAAACACGTCTTCCGCCTGTTGCGGATAATGTCACTAAAAACGCACAATGTACGAGGCGAAATCCAAAATCGGACGTGCATACAAAAACAAAACATCAAACGTCAGCGTAATTTAATTTCAATTGATTAACGCATCACACAAAAAAATCGTCGAAAACGAGACATGATCTAAAGACTTTGATATCGATTGCGGAATGAATCTAAGCACAAGATGGATAATATATGTTTAAACAGACGAGTGGAAACGCATCGCCTTTGCAGGTGATTTCTACGATGAGTCGGTGCAATATGGAAACAGAAATGTCGAACGCGAGAGAGAAGGCACCGTCGACCTGTGGTCCGCAAACGAGGATGACGTAAATCTTGGAAGACTCGTCGAGGAATACGAATCTCTTCAGGATGTGCCGAAAAAACGTGTCAAAATTCGCGTACCCGTGGTGCGTAGCAGAACCGCTAGACAACACAAGTTTACGATCGTCAAACGTAGACCTTTAACATCTCACACGAAGGATCTCGCGTACGTCACATCTACCGAACCATACGCACCACGAAGAATCGTGGTGACGCGCGTCAGGACTCTCGGATCGGACAAATCGATCTATCCGGCCGATACTCTAGACTCTGTCAATCATGAGTCTACCATCGGAAAGCACAAAGTGACCATAACCAGACGCAGAAAGCTTCAATCCACACCGACATTAATCAAGGATAAAGTTAGAGTTACCAGGAAGAAGCTAGTTGCGGTGAGACCGATACTACCAACGCCTACCGCTGCCATTATCACTACCGGATTCTTTACCGCACCTTCCTCGGAGGATCATGAAGAATATTCAGACGTGGAAGATGAGGAAGAACACACGACTGTTAAAAAGGAAGATCATATCGTTACGCCTAGTCTTGAAGAAACGCCGAATGTTATTGACAATAAACCGAATGAAGAAACGACGTCATTGAAAGTTAGTTCGATCGTGTCTAAAGAAAACATGCCAGACACGCCAGTGATAATTACCGACAACTTCTTTTACCCTCCATCTGATGACGAGAAAGATGAAGAATACGAAGATGATTATTTCGACATGAGTACTACAACTGAAAATATCGATAACATCGCCATTTTAATGAAAGACGAGCAGCATTCCACGAGCAAAGTAATTTCTGCAAAGGGCGAAAATAATGTCGAATCTAATAAGAGCGACGTTGAGACGCAAATAAAACACGATATAACAGAATCTAAGACTGCCGTATTAAATGAAGATGTACCAGCTACTGAATTTATTCCTATAGAGAAAGATAATGACGATAAATCTGCAACGAAAGAATACACTACTGCTAATCCTGAAGAACAAACTATTATCATAGATGACGTCACTGTATTAAACACGCCTGAAACCACCGAATCTACAAGCCTTTCCGACGAAGAAGATACTACAAGACCTAACACGATGGAGACAACAACACTCGATACGGAAAAAGAAAATCAAGAATCTCCCGAAGATACGAAGCGCGACACGATACCGGAAACGATCAGCGAAATCCCGGAAGAGCTACTAACAGTACGACCCATACAACCGGACGTTAAAATTGACAGCGTTATACCACTCGGGACCACGAAATTACCGTCGAATTATCCCGCCGATTCGTACATACCCAGCGTGATACCCCTCGGCGCGAATTACGCTCGCGAGACGAAATCGTTGGTTCGCGAAACCTCCGTACTTGACACAATTCCCGCGACCAAAGTCACGAACAAGATCGCTTCGCCCACGCCGGAGGAGATCGAGGCCGGACTAGCGGACGATCTTTACCTGTCGCTATCCCGCCTCGATTTCCCCGAGATCTTGCCGTCGAAACCGGCCACGATCGGCTTAGAGATCAAATCCACGCCGGATCTCACGTTAGAGCCAAGCACGAGTGTTTATTACACGGAGACGGTAGTGACGTCGACGCGACTAAGGACGTACACGTACGTGGTGACACAACAGAACGGACTGGAGACTAAAGTGACATCGTCGACGACTGTACGACCGAGAGTGACGACACTTACGCTGACGGTGCCCGTCACGGTGACTGTCACTCCTACCGTGGAGTCGTCAGCCGGCTTCGTATCGTCTGTGTATAATCCAGTAGCCGGTGAGTAGCCCTTTTACCCATCTGAGACCTCTTTTGCGACAATCACCGTGCTCTCGAAAACGTTGCAATCTTATGAAAGAATCTAATAATTCTATGAAAAATATCATTAAAATATATTATTGAAACTGTCATTGTATTGCTCGAGATTCATCAATTTTCAAAGTAAAGAAGAAAAAGCTATAAATAAAGATAATAATTTTTTATTAACGTCGAGTGCACACGGTGTTTGTCGCAGTGTAATATAATCCTTAGACTAATAAACTTTTTTTTCGCTATAGATTTCCTTATTCTCGATTACGTGAATTCGATTAGACGAAACGGACTGTATAAATACTGTGTTATAATTGGCTTTTGGTAATCTAAATTTTTCCTGTACATTACAACCCTGTATATGAAATGTACATATTGTATATGACAAAATGACGCTGTACATATCTAAATTTGCGTTTTTTCTTGTACGATATATATATGAATATTAATCACACTGTGTAAATTATATAATTTTATCGATTATATTCTCTGTAAAAATTTTTCGTACATTTGATTGTATTCCGAATACGTGATTCTTTTAGTAATACAGACATTTAATCGGGCGATTGATTTATGCAATACGAACGATAGATAAGCTATTAAAAAAAATTATTTTATATATGTATAATATTTTTCGAGAAATAATATCGTTATATATATTGAGATAATTTTTCCCTTCACAACACACTGTGATATATCGTTGTTTATGGAATCGTAACGATAGGAGAATATGAAGCAAAGGACGAGGAAGAGGGACGCAGGTTCAATCTAGCGACCCGCGTAATGTCAAACGGCGTGGAAGTCATCGTCGCAGGGCCAACTCCGGCTCTGCGATGGGAGAACTCGAATCCTCAACCTACCCTCACCTTGTCAGACGCGGTGGTCATGCTCCTGCCGCAGGATAAACCGAACGAGTTTGTCACGAAGACTTGCACAACAACTTTCACATATCTCAACACAATCACCAAGAATGGAACGACTACCGTCACTACAGAGCAGCAGGTGCTCTTACGCACATACATCTTTATACATTAATTTTTTTAAGATAAAATATTAAACGTATTCAATTTTTATTCTTACTTTTACCGTTATAAGTTAACAGTAATAATTTTCCACCTCTCAACAGAATGTTTTATCTAAATTTGACTATTTGAAATAAATTTCATTCCTACTGATGAAATATGCAAAAATATATAAAAAAGAAATCATGGCGTAAAAAATATGAGTAAAGAAAGAATCAATGTATTATAAGTTGTTCAAATCATTTTTTGTCGGCTAAAACACACAGTATTGATAAAACTCACATTATTTATTAAAAAAGAAAAAGAAAAAATATAAATAATCTTTGTAAAAAAAATAATCGTGTGAAAAGTAATTTTAACAAAAAATTTTAGTTTCTTTTCAAATGCGATAATATCTCTCTTATTTTCTCGTATCATGAATAGCAACGGAAATGCTTTGCGGATGTTCAAATTTTTACAATATCCTGTAAAACTTGTTATTGGTAAAAATTTTATATTTCTTTTTTCTAGGTTATAGCAAACACGGCGACGGAAGAACGACATAGAAAACCTGGTTCCGAAACGGCAGCTGTGACTCTAGAAGCGTCCCCGACTCTACGTACCGAAGTATTTAAAACGACTTACACATACCTGACCTTGAACACGGATCATCCGGATGTGAATGACGCTTTGGAAAGTAGCACGAAAGTTATAACAAACACGGTTACCGCACCGCAGCATTACCTAGACATGATTCTCGAGCCATCAGAAGCTCCGCGACCGGAAACAAATACATATCTCAGTACTAGAGTGTTGGAAAAGACATTTATGGAAGAAGGTCGAACGAAAATAGATACGGTCAGCGACACGATTACCCAGGTTAGCCCGCTTTTCCAAACTCTACTATTTAATATCGATGTTTATTATTATTACGTAATTTGTTCGCTCTTTTTTTTTGTTTAGCTAATTGTAACAGAATCAGCACCTCCGCCACGACCAACCAGTGTCACAACTACCTTGACTGCCTTGGACAATACCGACGGTAGCGTGACAGATATAACAAAGACATATTACATCACGTATACGTATTACAATACATTCTTAGAAAAGGGTAGCACGGTAGTTCATACGAACGTAGCCACATCGACTGACGTGGTATTAGAGAAAGTGCCGGTGCGAAAAACCACCATGAAAACCGCTCCGATTAATCCTACGCAGGAACCTATACAGATCTTTGCTACCAAAACATATCTTACAACTTTCACTTACTTTACGACGTTACTGCAGGTAATTAAATTTTTATAATACAATGTATTAAATATATATGTATATAATATATTATATATCTAATACATTATATATTATATAATTATATACATATATAATATAATTTAAAATTTCTTATTTTAGGCTGGCCCAGATGGAGAAACGTCAACCACCGTAACGTCTCGTTCACATATTGTTGAGAATGTCGTAACGGAATCGATAGCGCCGAGTTTATTAGATGCCGATTACATGAATGCCCTATTGACGACTGCACATCATTCCGATCCGGTGAAAAATGTTGTCACGGGCTCGACTATTATCTTTTTCGACGAAGAGGATCAGATTGATCCGACAGCGACCTCAAATCTCCCGGAATCAACCTCTTTCACGGAAATAAAAAAACACGAGAAGAGTGTCACGAGCACGACAGTTATGTCGACGGATACGGTGTCGGAGAATTTTAATTCTGATATAAAACCAATAGATTCAAATAAACAGGTACCTTTTGTTTCTTACATGTAATATATGTATCAAAATTTAAATATATATATGTCAAAATTTTCTGCATTTTCCTATAGGATAATAATGACACACTATCGACTGACGAATCACAAAACAAACGTCCCGATTCTCAATCCGGAGAAGATCTTCAAGTCAGCAACCTTCTCAGTCTAGGTTCTTTAGGAATAAACAGCTTGTCTGCTTTGGGACCGGTGATTACAGCGATGGCTGGATTGCTGCAGGGCAAAAGCACTGCCTCCCGCAGAAACGACACTGTATCTATTGCCGAAACTCAAGAAGTCACAACACAGCGATCGCCGATTTATATTCCCGTCGCAGAATTTGCTGACGGTGATATAGAAACCGCTGAAAGTCAAAACATCGGTAAATGTTCTTTTCTATAATCGTTATTAATACTTTAACCGATGTCTTATAAAATTGTTTTTTTCAGCCGCTCATCTAGCAAATCTCAATCACAATTACATCGCCGAAACGCGTCACAAGGTAACCAGCAGTCTTGCTGATGGCATACCGATATCTCCGGGCGAAATAATCACGGCAAACAGCGATGTTATCATAGGAAAACCAGGCAAAATGGCACCAAGACCACCGCAGACATTTTTAAAAGACGAGAAGCACATCGGCATGAAACCTCCGCCATTACCGGTGCCGAATATTTCGGTGCATCCTGTGTTAGAAGTCCTAGAGAACGATCGCGACGATGTACAAACTCAACAAACCGTGCAAGGTCCGCAAGTGCAGATCTTGCCGGCTCATCAGATTTACGAGGAACATTTGAAAGTTCCGGTTTCAATTCCTCTTGATATTCCGAATCATTCAACAGTTTCTAAACAGCCTCAAAAACTGCTTCCCGTTCAATCATTACCGCCGAAAAGAATTGTCTCGAAACAAGATATCTTGGAGAACGATCCTTTGCTAAAGCCGCCTGATAGACCGAATGTTGAGCAATACGCGAATCCTAATGTGAATCATAAAATTCCGGAGTGGAATCCGGAGAAATATAGAAGACCTTGGAGTGCCAAGGATCCTTTAACACCGCCTTTATCACCTGCGAGATTTGACGAGGTATGTTTGTTCTTCGTGTATTATTTTATGGACATCCGGAAAAAACCATATATAATCAAATATAAATAATATAATTATATATAAATAAATATATAATTATGTAAAATATATCCACATATATGTTTTTTTTCTTTCTCTTTTATAATCTCTGTTCGTAGGGGGAAATACAGGAAAAATAAAAGAATAATTTTTTAAAGCATATTCGTTTTAGAAAGAATAAAATTTTTTCTTATATTTACAATATTCTTATATCTCTACTTTTTCCTTATATCTTCAATTTTTATTTTTTTAAATAATGATTTAAAATGATAAAAATTACTTTTTTGATTATTATTCAATTAATCTTTTTATTTTTTTCTGTAAATAAGGATAAAGATTGTACAAAAGAAATAAAATATATATAGACATTTTATATCTCTCTAATTATATATATTTATATTCGATTATAATTAATTATATATTTTTTTCTTGGAGAATTTGTAGCATATGCACACAGCAATATATGATAATTTCTTTCAAGATTCATCCGGATAAACCGATTGAAAAACCTCGTCCGCCTTCGGAAGAACAGAAACGACCGCCGTGGGCACAAAAAGATCCTTTATTACCCGATACTTCCATCATCATACAGAGTTCCGAATCAAAGCCGATTCCAACTGAACCGATAGTTCATCAAGTCCCGCACGTCATTGACAGATCGACGGGGCAACCTCTATTGGTCAATATTCAACCCAGTCAAGTAGCTAACGTCGTGATTCCTCAAGGTGGCACGCAAGCTTTGATTTTTGGAGATACTAATGAACCTCATATAAGTGGTCAATATTTTGATGATCCTTCACCTTATCCGGAACCTGAAGTTGGACCTGGCTTCGTCGGTATTCAGAAGGTACGTATAACAACTTTTAAATATCTGTATCTTTATTATGCAGCTCAATTTTATACCGCTATATATGCTTAGGTCGAGGACTTAGTGCAATATGCAAGCGAGAAAAATCCAGCTGATTACATGGTTCCTCCGTCACCACCGACTAGTTTCAAACCTACTTCGTCGAAACCAGGTTTCTCCAATCATCCGCACGCTATCTTGTTATCGCCCGTACGCGGAAGACCGCAAGAAGTACCAGAAACGTCTGTACTACGACCCGATAAAAGACCGTCGGAAGTTCACTTTATAAAACGTCCTGACGGATCCGGAACTTCCAGTCAGGGCCACGTTCATACAGAAATTCTTGTACATCATAAACCAGAGACAGTAAACATTCGACCGCAACCCGCTCCTCATCCATCTATTCATTCCGTCCATCAATCCGCGCCAGTACGCGGTCATTTCTCGAACAGTCAGAATCCGGCGGAACAAGTTCCACCGAGACGCGCAGAGGTCTCGACCGAAATTCCACATCGTTATATATTCCTTGGAAAACCAGATTCTGGAAACGAGGTAGCCTTAGGCACCAACTGGAAATCCGATAAAAAGCCAATTAGATTCGCGTTAAACAATCGACCGAGACCGCGACCGATATTAAGACCGACGACTAATCGTCCTCTGGATAGACATGTCTTTGTAGAACGACCAACTGGATATCCTGCGATCAGGAAACCAACATATTCTGGACCTCAAAGACCTCCGGTAAACACGCAACATAATTTTGCAATATCACATCGTCCGTCAATGAATACTCAGTCTTATCAAGAACCTACTCGAATACCGCCTAAAGTATTTACTCTTCAGAATGAAAATAGACCGTCGCATATTTATACAGATAAAGTACATAATATCGCAACGTCAAATTCACAAACCGAACAGAGCGATGATGTACCTACTGGAGCAATAGAATATCACAATCCTTTACATCCAAGTTCGATACCGAAAGGAAATGAACAATCTCAAATATTTCCTACGAGAACGCCAGATCATTCTGAAAAATGGCAGCTAGGAGAGGATACTGATTCTGACATCGGTGCTTCGGAATATATCAATTATCAGAATCATTATCATGTAAAAGGAAACAAGAGCCAAGAAATTGACAATCAAAATAAAAAAGATACGAAAGATTCTACGTATTCTCAAAGTACGAATCAGACCTTGAAATTACAAATTCCGTACGGAACAGTCATTTCCGTCAATACGAACAAGCCGCTGGAAATCGAGCAGGAGTATGGCATAATTTATAATAAACACGAAATAAAGGAAAAACCATTGTTGCAAGGACCTTACAGTACCAATATTTACGACACGAGACCTTACGAAACACCTATAGTACAGGGCAAGCCTTTCGGCATTTACAATGGTTACGACCAGGTCACTTCTTACGGTTACAAACGAAAAGAAAACAAGCCTGATTACGAAATAGTTCACGGCATACCCGCACCTCACAGTGAAAATATAAAACCGATTAAGAAGAACCAAGACGGACAAGTCACAACGTTAAATTCGCTTGAGCGCGACGATACTATCGATCTGAAGCCACCCGCAATAATATCTCAGTTCGGTGTGGAAGTAGACAGACCAGGCAGACCGTTCTCCAGACCAAGGCCTGATTCAAGGCCCGTTCTATACCTCAAGCCGGAAATATTAACGAAATCTCCGATTAAATTGGAAATCAGACCTGATTATGTCATAAAACGTCCGGAAAATGTCAAACCGAATGCCGCGGAAACTTTTATCAATCAGACATTAAATTACGGAATAAAATTGAATCACGAGCTCCAAAATTGGAACGCAGATGCAATGATCCCGGGTAAATCTCAGCAGAAGATATCGACGGGACATAATTCCCGAATTCCTGAGAACGTGAAAACAGCTGAGAATAAAAATGTCACCGCATCTCGTCCAATTATATTCGGAAATAAACGTCGACCGGAGCACGGAACGTATACGAGGATACATCCGGAATATCCTCACATTTTGACAAAACCGAAACCTCAGGTGCCAGAGCCGGTAATCATCTCGAGCGGTACCGCGGGACTAGAAACGCACGATCGTCCGAACATCAAGTTCTCCATGTCGGTCGAGGCTACGGGCGAGGAAGTGGACAGCAAGACGCAAACCGAAAGACCGCCCAGCATGCTAGTCACGAAAAACAATTTGTCGCAAAACAAGAAAGACGAACATGAAATATTGAACACAGCGTATCAAACAAATTTCGCCTCGTCGGATTCCCAGGACGAGGTCAAGACGCGACCGGTTAATAATAAGGAAATGAATGTTCCCTCCAGAAACATGATGCCACCACCCTTGAATGCCGGATCGAATAAATCGAACAAAAACGAACAACAAGGAGTTAAACTTTCGCCACCGCCGACGCCGCCGTCGAGCGATGTACTCGGATTGTCACCGCCGCCCGTAGACATCACTACCACTCATGTGCCGCTGGACGATAGATTCGCCTTGGTGACGACTAACGAATCGGGTCTCAAACCGCCAAAATATATACCTCTAAAAGAATCGACGACAATTGCACCGCCACTGCCTAGCACTAATATGGTTCCACCTAGCCCGAGGCCGTCACTTACAAGACCTTTCCTCGTAGAACTGCTATCACAGGTAATAGATTATAAATGTACTAAAAATTTTCAAACAATTTAATTTAAGATTATATAAATACTCATCCTTATATATTTTATATGTATATATAAATATATTTGATAATATTTATATAATATATAAATATAATTAAATATATTTTATATGTATATATAAAATATATTTATATATAATATGTATAAAATAAAATATGAATAAATAATATCTAATGTATCTTAGGATATGGTACCGCCACCACCGATATTAACAACGAGACCGCTCGAGATCGCTACCGTACGACCAGCCGTCGCCGTTTCCGGTTCTATACAAATAGCAACTGCTGTTGCTACGTCTCATATTCCAGTAGTTCAGGATATTGAATCTAAAATACCAATTATTCACGGCACTGTTGACCTTCCGGTCGTAGTCGACGTTCCCGATATTCTCCGATCTGCAGAAACACGAAAGACCGAACACGTTAGCGTTTACACTGTGCGACCTTTCGATACAAGACCTGTGTCTAGGTAAATTATACTTGATAAATTTCAATTATATTACGAGCGAAATAGAATAGCTTATAATTTAAATAATTTATAACATATAATTTATAATCTATAAATTTATAATTTATAAAATTTGCTACATTTCAGATTCTCCATTCAAACAACATCGACACTGTCTACAAATATGGTAATACCAACAAAACTAAGACCACCTCAAATCAATTATATTCAGCCGAGCAGATCATCGACGATTCATCGCGATGTCGATCCGACGAGATCGCATATATCGAATATTCCTCCAAATCCTGTTAAACGACCTGAGCATCCAGTATTCTTGGAATCTAGTTACGAAAGCATCTCACCGTCGACAAGGGTGGAACCCACCGAGTCTTTAACATTTATTATAGGAACAGATCAAAAGAAACAACATTCGACTGTCTCGAATATCAAGACACAAAAACCGCATGCAACCGAATACAGCACAGTCAGTAGAACAGCGAACGAAGAATCATCGATAATCGTTACCAGGGTCGATAGTTCGATCACTAAAATAACCAGTACATTGATACCAACGTCAAACAATAAGAAGCATCCTGAAACAAGCGATTCGGCTGTGCAATTTACAAAGAACATTGAGAAAACTACACCTAGTGTCATCGCCAAAGAGGAATCCAACATTACTATACGTACGAAGCCAAAAGAGGTACGTGAGATATTTATTATTATTATTAGCGTCTTGATATTTAAATGATATGTCTAGATATTTATATCATTTTTATCTTATCTTTCGAAGAATTATACGGTGCTAATTATGTGCATTAATTAGGTGACACGATTCAAGACATCGACGGTAACGAGAACTAAGACATCGGTACTAGGTTCGCCACCAACAACGAGAACGCTTCTACTCACGCATACGATGACCACAACGACTGTAGAGACAGTGACAGAAACATTGGTGCGTCCGACGAGTGTTGTATCTACGGTAACTTCGACGATCTTACAACCGATCGTTACAAGAATACCTTCATCTTACGATAATGTGGATAAAGACTCGATATTCGTCGTAATGAGCGATCAGAAACCACCCGCGCCCGGAGCGGAAGAGGTAAAAAATCCCGAAATAAATATCTCTATCAATTATAATATATATAAATGTATATACGTTTAACCTTCTGTAAAATACGGATTATTTTCGCCCATTTTAAATCAATCTTTTCTCTCAGCAAGAAAATATAAATAATTTTTAAAATTAATTAATTAATTATATATTTATTCTATTAATTAATTATATATTTATTATATAATTAATTATATATTAATTATATTACATTTTAATGTAATTACATTAAAATATATAATTTAATTAATTAATATAATTATGACAAATGCGCAATTCATATATGCATGGACGGATTTATTTCGCTTAAATTTCAGGTTGAGGCTGAATACGGAGATGAAGTGTCTCGCGACGAACAGGATCCGGCAGGCAATGAAATTCACAGAGTATTAGCGGGCGGAGTATTAGGCGCACCAACGGTGCCTCTTACACCTGTCGCGAATCAATGTACACCGGAATGTAAATCATCTAAGTCAGAAATTTGCGCCGAAATAGGAACAGAAATGAGATGCGTTTGTCGGCCAGGTTTTGCGAGAATGTTTCCGGATAGGCCTTGCAAACGTAAGTACTCATAAATACATTTCTATATAATACAACATATTTATTATTTGGTGGATATATGCGATGGTTTAATATATGCTATGCAACAATTTTCAGCGACTTACACGTATACTTTACGCGTTGGTCTGGACCGCATCGGTCATGAATTCGTGGCGTACGAAACTGCCTTAAATGATTCCGCATCGGCAATTTACAAACGTTTGGCGGCTCCGACGAAGGAGGCTTTAGACAGAACTTTAATGCAGAGTGATTTGAGAGACGTGTACAGAGGACTTAAAATTGCCGGATTCGCTCCGGATCCTACGAAAGTCGAATTTCACGTGCAGCTCAGCGATAACGCTAACGAGACCAGATTAAAAGAAGTCCTTCGAAAATATTTAATTGGAAGTAATTACAGTTTAGGCGGCACGGAAGTTTACGCTTCAAAGAATCTTGATTTGGTGAGTGTGAAATAATAATGATAATTATTTTTTTTTGAATTCTTATTTCTATTAATCATGAATTTTTTATATTTTGTTCTTGAATCTAATTTAGATCGAGGCGATCGATTTTGATGAATGCGCTTCTAAAGAAGAAGGTCCGCACCATGATTGTTCGCTTCATGCCGCGTGCTTCAACTTACGAGGATCCTATCAATGCTCTTGTAAAGAAGGTTGGGCTGACCTGTCGGAAAATCCAGCATATCCCGGAAGAATATGCTCGCAAGCTCCATTGGGATGCACTGGTTGCAGCAACAAAGGTCATTGCGTCACCAACTCTCTCGGTCAAGAAGTGTGCGAATGCTTTCCTTGGCACAGCGGCCAACGTTGTCAAGTTAATCTCAAAGGTAAAAATAGCGTCGTCTATGAAACGGTCTTACACGAAAATATAACCGAGCCAACATAAAGCAAATGATGGAAATAAAATAATCTCTCAATTAATTAAACGTTTCTATATGTTTACAGTTTTGTTGATAGCTCTGGTGACGACTGGAGTGATCTTGTTAGGTCTCCTAGCAATTTGTGTGGGAATGACATGTTTCCGACACCCAGGACGCAATCGAAAGACCGGCGACAGACGAGCGATGATTCCCAGAACAAGTGGCGATACCAGTAGCGAGGGTAGCGTCACCGACTTGGCCATTCCGCATCATGTACCGCATATTTTACCACCGCCGCCGCAAATGATTGCGCCGCTGCCGCCAAATAAACGACCAGTTCGCAAGATTAACGCAAAACCTCGTCAACCGCCCAGAAAAGCTACCATGATTCCTGCAGCTGGTACGTTTTGTCGTGTTTCTCATTTATCACGTATTTTAAACAATTTCTTTCGCAAATTAGATAACATGATTGATTGCAAAGGAGAATCCGTATTAAGAGAATCAAGCCATTCAGTCTAATAAATTTAATTAATGCTTCCGCAGCAATACCAATGAATGACGATCAGCGCGATCGCTCCTTGACGGTAATGATACCGCGCGCTAAATATCGATCGGCACCGCAGTCGCCGCAAAATTACAAGGCCGGTATGAGTACGTTCGCCGCCGAGGAACACAAACTGATAAATTATCTCGACAATGGCGCGAACTGCCTAGGAAATAGGAAACCAAGTATATCCAGCATGAAGGACTGCAAGGAGGCTGATCTGCAAGGAGCAAGAAATCCGGTGACGCCCACGGGCGCTCTCGTTAGTGCCGGTTTTCAGGTACTGGTTCAGTTTTTTCGCGACATCATTTTCGCGACAAATCTAAGGAGTACGAGTGTAATGGGACTTTAATTGTCGGTAGGTATCAGCGACAGTGACCCGTATTGTAGACGCCGAATCCACCTTGGCACGCTCCTGCGGCGAAACGACTGTAGAACCGGCGACTAAGGTATTGAGGAGCGAGGACCTTCAAGTTGACCTTGACTCAACTCTGGCGCGCTCGTGTGGCGAGACAACTATCCAGGCTCCGACCAAGCTTCTTAGATTGGATCTAGGCGAAGCTGGCTCGACCTTGGCGAGATCTTGCGGCGAGACGACGATCCAGCCGCCGACAAAAGTCGCCGCCGCGCGAAGAAGTAGCGTCAAGGACAGAGATACCAGAGATAACAGAGATACCAGAGACAGCGCCAGCGAAGGTCACACCATGGCTGAGCGAGATTTAGGCAGCACACTGCGACTTCCGGCGCAGCATCCGCCGTTATATAGTCCAGACAGGGTAAGACAATTCATATCGAAATATTTCCTTAATTATTGAATTATGAATTATAAAGATTTGATGCCTCATTAAAAGCGATCGGAATGTTGCTAAACGATTCTTTTTACAGACTAGCGATCGGGAGTCCAACTTTGATTCGCTGTAAACGCTCAAACGAGTACGAGTCACGACGTGCGAGAAGATTGGTCGCGGACAAAACCGCTGGACGGTGTTCTCCGTAGATTTATTAATCATCGTTTGTCGAAATCTATCGTAAACGAAGCTAAAGATATCATATGTATTATTTCATGACTTCGTCTTATTTGTACGAGTCTATGTATGGTACTTATTTGTTTCACATTTTTATTTACTAATAATTCGGTATCGCATCTGGTGCCAAAATTCGTCAACGAAATCTTTCTAAATTAGAACTTGATCGACAAATGCTTCTAAGATGAAAATCCTGCGCGTAAACTTTGTAAAGACGGAAGATAAGCGCGCGTGACTCAACCCCGTGCCAAAATACAACCAATGAAATAAGGAAGGCTCCTCGAGGAAGTTCCTTTTCTTGCCTTCCTGTGCATGTCGTTTTCACGAGATCGAGCAACTCGTCGCTGCAGGTGATTGAAATATTCGTTTCACCAGATAGAATTTAAATACACTATATAAATATATATATGCATATATAAAATAATTCGACTGATTGGTGGGCTTTAAGTCAAGCCATTAAAAACATTAAATTTATCACCAAAGCACATCTTTTTATAGAAATATTTATTTAATTTAAAGCTGGAGAAAATAATATTTCGATCGACGCAGCTTACCATGCGTGTGCAAGCATGGTGCAACAGTGTCATAAATAATGGTGGATGGCGTCAAGCCGTCGTGCTATTTGCACGACGAGAAAGCTCGATATGTACATTGAACACGAAAGGAGAATATTTTTTTATTATTGTTGTTATTGTTTGTTTATTTAGTCTATTCTCCGACGAAACGTGTTATGTTGCCCGGCTTCGTTACAAGGCTTTATTTCGGAAATTTCAAATTTGCAATTACGAAAAAATATATATATATATACAATATATACACAATGCCAAGAGCAAAAATTAATTCAGCATCTCTAGTTTAAAAATTTGTAAATTAAGATAATCCTAAGATGACAGTAATGTAGTTCTACGTTTGAGAAACACATGCTATTATTTTGGTTCGAAGCCGAGACGAAGCCGCGGCAACGTCGCTGTGTCAAACTCGAAAGAGAGCATGTGAGACGCATTACGCTGTATTTACTGTTAGCTCAATAGAGATAGCATAAGTAAAAATGTAACGAAGGACAGGTGTATATCATATATCAAGATTTTTTCCTAAATTCACGTTTCATCAAAAGATCGTTCCGCCCGTACGTGACGAATTAAATTTTGCTGACTTAAGAAACGAAAATGACGATGCTCATATTTTAAGTTTTGTTACTAACTTTGTCCTCCTTACGTCCAAATAAACCTTCCATTAATACTTATACACATATACATATAGATATTAAATATATATACATATATATATATATGTATATATACATTACTTTTTCTGTTGTACATAAACTCTCCTACAGAACTTCTTCTACATAATGCTACTGTAATTTTGTATACTTAGCGCATGTACACTTATACGTACTTTTAATAAAAGTCAATAATATAATGGCATGTCTTAAAAACGTACCTGTTTGACATACTCAAGAAATTATTATCAACTTAAGTTCTTAAGCTGATTTAATAACAATATTTGTGCACGGGAGATATATTTATCCGTATTACGCATTATTATTATAACTGCGAAATCTATTACTGATATTTCATCTATTGCGCAAATTATTTGTTTTAATCCCGATATCTCTTCTAACTTTCAATTATCCGTATAAACTTTTCAAGTTTTGTAATACTTGTAATATTTAGGATTCTTTAGATATAACACCGACTTTGCAATTTTTATTTCGCCAGAATAAAAATTATAAAAAATATTACTAAGAGCGAATTCGAAAAAAAAACACGCAAAAAAGATATACTCCGGAAAAAAATCGGAAATTTAAAAAAAGGAATAATAGCATCATGAAATGATGAAAAAATAATTAAGCAAATGCTATGTTACGGATTAATCTATAATCATTGTAGGAAATATCACATTTACTATAATAGGCATGCATCGATATAAGTTTACTAAAACGTTTTTATTAAAACATTTTATGTAAATCCCCTACAGATAATATATAATATATATGTACTAATTATTTATTCTTGTAATAAATTTTTAACGTGTTGTACGTAAGTTTTGATATCTCAACCCATTCAGCATTCTCGTATTCGCGTCGACGACATAACGTTTTTTCTCGCGGCCCACCGTAAAATCATAAACAGCGACTTGATTAATTTCCAATCAGCGGGTTTATTGTTTCGCAAATTCGATTATGTGTGCTCAACATTTATGGAAGCAATTTTCGGGCGCGGCCCTTCGCGGCAACATATACGGCCCGACGACTTCTTGCCGGGAGAAAAAGCGGCGACGTGCGCCGGTCCGCGTTTCGCGATTCGTCGCGGGCCGCGACTAAAACACGAGCCTAATCCACAAAACAAACCGATCCTCCAGAGTCCCATTCGAGACGCGATCCTTGACGTACGCGATCCTTGACGTACGCGATCTCTTCCGTACGCGATGAAAGGCCCGATTCGTCGAAGGGTTCCCGACGCGACGGCAGAAAACTATCGTAAACGACTTTATTTATAACACCGGCTCTTATTGAAATTTCGCCAACCGTGGTAGCCAGTCCAAATTGGCGAAAAAATACAATATTCAAGATATATATAATATACAAAAATATTCAGTTGATGTGCAGTTTTCGATGATTATACTTTTTTGAGCGCGACAAAATATATGCAACAGTTTAATTTTTGGCGGACAGAATACATTGCCATATAATTGTAATTAATGATTCGTCAACGACAATCCACACAACGCATTGCATACAAGATTATAGTTTTAATGAAAAAAAATTGAATGCGCATAAGAAAATAAAAGCCACATGTACGTTGTTAAACCAATTAAACCAACATAAATGCATATAGCGCTATACGGAAGAGTTGATTCGATAAAAAACCATGAGCACAACACCTACCGTAAATGACTTTATTTACGCTGCAGGTCCTTATTAGGGTTTCTCCATGCGTGGCAACCGCGACAGCAATTTAAATCGCATTGACCGCTCCCTTGCTTAACCACTTGTTTTTGCAGTCCGAAATGCAGTATTTGCAAAATGCCTTATGTTTTTTTACTATATAGGACGTTATATATATAAAATTATATGCTAATTTTTAAAAAGAAAATAAGAGAAATTGTAATTTTTTTCAAAACAGCGAATATTAAATAACTAGACCTATATTTCTTTTAATTTATGATATATGTTTGACACGCGAATATAGTAATATATGTATGCGCATATGCACCATATAAAAACGTTAAAGTGCTAATTAACACATGAATAAACTGACAAGAATATTTTTCGAAAATAAAACGCCGAAACAAAATTCTTGACCACGGAACAAAGTGAAGTGGATTAATTTTTAACGTGAACTATATTTTTCGTTATTTTTACAAAATCCATCAATCGTGAAATTCTTGCGACATGTTACAAAGTAATTTCCCGCGTTTTTGTTTAAGAATTTTTTGATCGGTGTTGTGCATGGCATTTCTTTGTCAACTCAACATAGTAAAATAAACTTATGTCATTATTCTGTTCTATAATCTTTATCTGCATTGCGATAGAAAATAAATTAATTAAACTTCACATATATAATATATTATCAAAATAAAAAAATAGTATTAAAGAAGGATATTCATATTAATATAATTTTCATGTTTATCGATATAAATTAAGTATTATGTAAATACAAATTTCTATAGAAGAACAAATGTGGAAAACAAGTAAAATGTCCCTTCGCAAGTTGCACGTTCTTTGCAATATTTTAAAAATCGCGGAGTTCTTAAATTTTCAACGTTCTAAAAAACTGAGAGATCCGGTTTATAAAGGATTAAAAACAGATGTATACTTCAGCAGTTTCTGAATGAATTCTAATTAAAAATGTAAAAATACATTAATAAATTCATCCGAAAAATAATAAATATTAATTAAAATGTTACCATTTTTATATTTTCAACATATTATATACACCTCCATATTACCGCTATAAAAATGTTATAAAATAAATAATTTCTTACTCACCGATACGTACAATAGCGGAGTTGTAGTACACAGCACACATTGATCTGAAAACAAAATATTCAAATTATGTATATACATATTATATGTGTGTGTCAAATATCTCATAAACAGTTGCAAATGCAGTTTAGAAAAAATATTTTCATATTGCATACCTCACAGTTGCTCCACTGTCGCCCGATGCCTCCCCGGGCCTCCTCCTCCTCTCTTGGTCCATGGTAGCACTCACGACACTCGCGAAAATACGAATAATTACGATTGCCCGACACTTTACACGGCACTCCCGACACGAAGCGTGAATCGCACTGTGTATCACAATGCTACCTGTAACAAATAAAATACATACATATATTAGAATAATCTTATTATTTCGCATTATAACATTAATTAGCAAATTTTCGCTTTATTAATATTTTTTGACAGAAATCAGCTGATTAAAGCGTTAATTTGCTAATTAATTTTTAAAATAATAATATGTTTTAAATAAAATGTTATAATACTTTAAACTCGATTAATATTTTTGACAGTTATCAGCTGATTTCTGTCAAAAAATATTAATCAAGAATAAAATATTATAACATATTATTTACAACATATTACTATTTTAATTTTTTAATATATTATTATTTTAAAATTTAATTAGCAAATTAACACTTTAATCAGCTAATTTCTGTGAAAAAATATTAATCGAATTTAAACAAACTTTACATTATTTTTTTTTAATATTGTTTTTTTTACATAAAACTGAAGAATGGTGCGCGCATAGCGTGTGTTGTTCCAGTAAAACTTATTAAAAAATGAATAAGCGCGTTTAAAAATATGGGAAAACATGAATAAAATGATCCACAGTTCGATAATAAAAAATATTTAAAAAAGACGTGTCATGACCTATCTAAATCGCGACCCTAAAATTTCGAAAAAATTAATTATCGCCGCTAATGACGAAAATTTATTAAAAAATGAAATAGCGCGTTTAAAAATATCGAAATACATTAATGAAATAGTCCTTCGAGAGATAATAAAAAATATTGATAAAACACCATCATTCAGAATGAATTGACAGAGCGCGTAAATGTGTCGGTCCACACATGGAAACATGCTATTTAAAGTGAATCGTTAGAGCCCGCGCGTCAATTGTGAAAGAAATCGGAAATGTTATGCCCACCCTCCTCCTTCGACCAACGGTCTTTTTATGCCATTCCGTCGCAACCCTTTGGAAGACCAAAAGCAGGTGACGTATACGCGAGTGTACGGCGCAGAAAAAGCACGTTGAGGAGAAACAGTGGGGATGTTGTTTTCGTTGGCGTACGCTCACCAGCCACTACTACCATTCGGATTGTTATCCCCCTCTTTGAGACACTTTACCCCGTCTCTCTCTTTCTCTCTCTTTACCTCGCCACTTTTGCCAAGTCATCGACGTTTGGATAAAGGGACTTTCTCTGTCGGTCAAAGGAAGAGAGGATGGAAGGGAGTTCGGAGTGACGCCCCCATAGAAATAAGCCCTAGAATTGGTGGGGATGAATGTTTCATCTTTCTCACACCCATCCCTTTCCACGTTCTTTCATCTTTGTTAGCAACCAGAGCTTGCCTTCCCTCTCTCTCCCTCCTTCTCGACTTGCTCTTTCTTTCTATCTCTCTATCTGGTACCGCCGGCTGCTGGCAGCGCGGAAGGGATCCAGGGCGAGGGGAAAGCCGGCCGTGAAATTAAAACATGATGAGGGGTCTAGATTGAGATGCGAGGGAGAGAGACGCGGTGAAAGAGTAAAAAAGAAGAAACGGTGAGGAAGACGGAGGCAGAGCGACACGCGAAGACGGAGACGGCACTAATGCCAGGGACGCATCTGCGAGCGGAACATAAATGAGAATCGATTTTGTGGGTGGCGATCGCTATAGTCTTTGTGTGCGCACGTCACACCTCGACAAGTGAGAGATTGCTTACTTGTTTAATTTTTTTTTTCTTCTGAAAGAAATATACCCATTAAATATATTAAGTCTGTTTTTTTTTACTTTTCAAATATTTGGAAACATTATCATGAAAATAATTTAATGGAAATCAATATTTCTTGAATTAAAGATATTGCCTATATTTTTCTTTATATTCGCATCAACTAAACATCTTTTACTCGAATGAAAGTACGATATTTAATTCTACAACACGTTCGTGTTTGTAGATTCATCACTTTATTCTAGATAGCACAAATATAGATGATCACAATGTTCGCTACATCGCCATGATCGCGCGAACGGTCTCCCTTTTACGCATCGCATGCCATGGAATAAATTGTCCAGAAATTTCTAAGATCGGCTCGCTTTGTAGGATTAGCCGAGTGCGACAGGCTACCAGCTACAAATCACCGGGTACCAGTCGCCAGTTACCACCTATCACGTTGCCTTACGACCGGACAGATATATATACGTATCTATGCAATTATTACGATTCACTATTCTTCCCGTAGAGCTACATCGATGCGAACGAATCTGTGAAACGGTCAACCACTTTATTGTACTGTTCCCCCTTGATAGTCGTACAGTTAGTAAACCAGGCGTGATTGCTCATCAACTATTTATAACGATCCTCTTGGTGTACCGTCTCTATATTCGCTATATTCATTCATTCATCAAAATGTTACATCAAGCTTGTCAGAATCTTATAAAATTAGTGTCAACATGTTTTAATATTTCTATAATCCATTAAATATTACACAACCTCTGAATACGCGAAGCAAATATAATTTATAATTAAATTCAATTTTATAATTTATAATAATGATGCTGTTTAAATATATATTTATAAATAAATGATAAAAAGCTCTCGACTCGAAGCTCGTCAAGGTTCTGAAAGATAATTTTAAAAAATTCACAATCTTTCATTTAACTTGAAGACAGAAAGGAGGGAAGAGGGAGAACATACATTCGCCGTTTAAAATTGCATGGTCTAATAAACAAACGAACAAAGTCATACATCAAGATATATCCCCGGGATATTCGCAGGGGCGTAACTTGTAAGTATTGTGCAGATGCTCTTTAGTAAAGAGATGAGAGAAAATTTTTCGTATCATCCATCCGCGGGTAAGGATCCGAATAGCCATAAACCGACGACGTCCTTCGTGTTTGAATTTTCTGTGAAATCCTTTTCACGCGATTGGTTACGCGGACGATCGGCATTGATGCGGGACGGATAGTTGCGGCGGGGGTGAGAAGGGAAGAAGGTGACGGAGCGCCGAGTTCCTCTCTCGGTTCTCTCTCTTAGGATACGCCCGATGGCACGAGATTTTGGTCCATAGATCACGGCGGGTTCGCTCTCTATCCTCCTTTTCAGGAAGCGGCACAATGCTGACACCGATGCTCTCTCTGCCGTTATAAGTAGA
Source organism: Prenolepis imparis (assembly GCF_030444845.1). Lineage (NCBI taxonomy): Eukaryota > Metazoa > Arthropoda > Insecta > Hymenoptera > Formicidae > Prenolepis > Prenolepis imparis. The sequence goes on along the minus strand of NW_028141171.1, from coordinate 9,040,756 downwards.
GCCGACCTGGTCGCGGCCCTGTCTCGACAAAGGATGCGAAGTCGGCCATTGTGCGGGTGATTTGGAACCTTGGGATAGAGGCCTTCCCTCTTTCTGCCGAGTTACCGAGATGTCTTCATTAGGTCCCACTTCGCCGCTTCGGGATATAGAGAACTGCGGCTCGTTACGATCCGGTGAAGAGAAACAGAGAACATCCGAGAGAGGACCAGCAGGACACTAGATTGTTCGACCGTATAGAATGGATGGCGTTAATACGGTGCGAGAAAAGTTGCGTGCGTTCTGAAGAGATTTTTCGAGATAATGAGGGCCGTATAATTGTTTAACGCGGTAAAATCACACTAAAGACGCCCCTTTTCTCTCAAAAGCAAATTTCAAGGAGCGTTTCGAAAGGAATGCACTCTAAATGCGAAAATTAACGACAAGATTTTCTCACGGCACAAAAAAATATTCTTGTGATTTAATGAGCGATTCCGTTTACTGGTGGATAAAGTTATCTATTTTCCAGAATATACATAATGTCGCATTTGTCAAATGTAATCGTTGCTACTTATGCACCGCAGTAGAAAAAAAAATCTTTAGGAATAAAATCAATCATTTGTGCGATTTTCTTTACAATTTTCGAGTTGCAGCGTGTGCGATTTTCAAAGGAAATGTGTGCAATTTGCGGATATTCACGATGAACGTCCGTGCGATGAATGGTACAAAGCCAGGACATTAGCCGGATGGATCCTGTCATTTGCCGGGATTTACCTGCCTTTCGACCTTTTTTCGTACGACATTTAGCCCTTCTCGTGCCGCAAGACGTCGCAAGTCAGGCTCGAAATGACAGCTTCCCTCCCAACGGCAAAGCCGACAGATCCGCCCCGGCACGCAATTCATCGCTTCCGTCGTGAACATTACATTTAATCGGTACAAAGTTCGTCAACCTTGTTCAATTTTTCGCCCGAAATGCGTCATATTGAACGCAATAAACATAAACATAAACATAAACATAATCGCATAACATAAATAGCGATATCATTCTTGCACAGAGTGTATCAATTAGATTTAGAAGATAATGTAATTAATTTTTCATATGCTATACATATATGTTTATTTTATCTTTATATTTCTTTTATATTCTTTCTACGTTTCTCTTTTCCTTTTTAGATATTTGTCTTCCTTTGTAATTTAATATTTTTGTTATTTTATTATATTATATAATATTTAAAAAATATTATGAATTAAAATATATAATATATAAAACACGAAAGGCTCTATAAAATTAAAATGTTAGAGTGTAACGGCTAATGAGAGCCACCGTAATTAATGATAATTGTCAATATCGACAATAAATTTACAAGAGTTCTCTTGTAAATTTATTGTCGATATTGACAATTATCATTAATTACGGTGGCTCTCATTAGCCGTTACACTCTAACATTTTAAAATATATAAAATCTTAAATTATTAATTTTTTTATTATATAATAATTTTTTAATATTTTCTTCTTTGTACCATATACCTACTATTGTTCTTTAAGAAAATGTTTAAAAAAACAAGATGCTATTATACTATTATTAAATTTCGAGCGACATTTTAAATAAGCAACATACACGAACGAAACGAGGCTTTCTCACTTCGTAATGTTCGGAATGTCGCAAAACAATTTCAAGGATCCGAATAATTAGCATCAATATATTTTAACACTTAAGCTGTAAACTCGCGCAAACATGTAGGAGAAGCTTTGTCACACATCTAATTAAATTCGTGGCGAGATACCATGGTCGAAGATCGCCTAACCGATCGGACGGTCTTTTGGCGGCATCGCCGGATTTCTGAGAAACCCACAGATGGACCTTCGAACGGTCGACCAATCGAAACAGGAAATACCCGAGTCTCCGTCGTGAGACCAAACACGACAAATCTATCGTGTGATCGCAAACGTCATAAATTTCACCGAGATAAAAATCGGTAGAACGCAACCGCGCGATAAATTGTCGAGTGGTCGAAAACAAATTTATAGCCCATAATCTTTAGGGCTATAATAAACCGTTCGTTAATAATAAAAGAGCTTGTTTCCTATAAAGAGTTTACTTTGTAATTTAAGTTCATAAAATAGTTCTTCTTAATTAACGAGATCGACAAGATGTAAGATAATTGAACATGACACAAAAGCACAAATATTTAAAAAGAAAAAGAGAAACGTAAGAAGAATAGAAAAGAAATATAAGGTCGAGCAAACATATATGAAATAAAAAATTAATTATATTTTTCAAAATTTGTCTTTTTCAAATAGGAAAAATTTAGAAATGTATAATCTTAACTGCCACATAATTTGACGCAAATCACGCGCAATTTTAGTTTAGAATGCTTAGATAAAGTTAATGTTCCCTTGCGATATCCGTTTCGAGATAAATGTCTTTAGTCAGAGATGTCATATCGATGGGACCATAATAAATAGCGACAAAATTCGATTTTTCACGGTCATCTATAACATTTAGCGCCCCTCAAATTGTGTGTATGCTGAATTTTTCCGGTTTACCTTCCGGCTTACGTTTTGCTATTCTTTTTTCTTTTCTCTCTCTCTCCTTCTCTTTCTTTCTCTTTCTCTCTCGGTTTGTGGAACGTGTCGCTCGAGCAAGGACCCGTGTATCTAGCGGGGCTGATCAGCCGGGAAATCACGAGGCGATCGGGAGGCGTAACAGAACCCTATACGATCCATTCGTTTTCCTCGATTTTCACGCCCGAATCGTTACGACAGGTTCGAAACCGCTTCGAATTTTCGAACGGCGATAATTTCCTCGGAACGTTGACTCGTCCACTTTATAACCCAGTCCATTCGTTACAGTGGCTTCGTAGCGCTCGTGTCCCGGGACCACGACCCCCACACGCCATATCGTGTATAAGCGGACAGCGGACGTAATTAGCGCCAGTTCGATCCCTTTGTGTTATTCACAGGGCGTCGAGAACAAGATGATTACCGGTTCTCGGCACAGCATCCTAGCATAGGCGTCGCCGGCCTGTTTGAAAATGAAAAATCGCGTATCCACCCTCGCACTCCCTCCCTCAATATGCTTGGCTTTCTTTGTACATTCGAGAAAAACCGAAAATATCTCCCTACGAACGTTTCTATTTCGTTGTGAAATAATTATCCTAATTTCGCATATATGCGAATGTTATAATTTGTGAGACGTAAGAAGCATGTGCGTAACGAGATATTCGTACAAGATTAGTTAATTAATTAATTTAAGAATCTAAGATTTTCCGACGAATATGTCGAAGAGTATTCCTATTCACATACCACGAAACACACACATATATATATATATATATATATATATATATATAATGAAATGAGTCGAATAATGAATGATAAAGCAGCGCCAGTAGCGTGAAGATCCTTTTGCTACTACAATGTGCGGACAATAATTACGATATCGAGTTTGCAAGCAGGACAAGGAAGGACGAGAGAGCGTGGAGAAGTCGGCGAAATGAAGGATGAGAGCACCGAGCCAATAAGGAATCAAGCGTGGACCCCCAACATCATAATTCATCTTCATCGGCTGTGCCAGGTTGCCCAACTTTCCGGTGGATTAGCAGTCCGCCTCGCGCACATAATGATCGTGTCGACGACGGTAGGTACAAGGAAGGCAGCAGGTAGCGGCGAAGGCGAGAAGCAAAGAAGAATCAATTTTGGTTTTTCTCATCCTGATCATCGTCGTCGTCGCCGTCGTCGTCGTCATAGTCATCGTTGTAACCTTCGCAAGAAGAGCAACGGCAGATAGAGCAAACAAGGAACAAAGGGTCCCTCCGGGTGACTTGCGAAAGTCCCCTACGGCGGCTTCTTACGCTCCTGAGCATCATGGGGGCACGTTGGACGTTCATAAAGCCCGCTAGGGGCCTCACCGTGGAAAAACAATGAGGCGGCCCGATCAGGCTCGGGCTCGCTCCGCGGCCTCTCTGATTCGCCATGAAGCCAGCAAGAAATTGACTACGATGGCTGCTCTCGCTTTTACCGTCGATGTGCCAGCGGCGCATTCTCCTTCTTCGCGTTCTCCATCTCGTCTCGAGAAACGAGGAGGATTCTGCGGAAGTTTTACCTCGCGAGCTTCTCTCGCGACTAATCGTCGCGCGATCAAAATAATTCCTCGACGTTCGACTCTAACAAAAATAATGAACAAAGCCGGTTGGACGTAAAGACAACAATCGAAGAAATCTCTCGCAAATTTATTGTCCGCGAAAGAGATATCGCGAAAGCGTTTCGAATTTCGTAGCGCGCGATCATGCATGCTGTCAAACGGAGTGTGAATCTCGCGAGACTTCTTCCGAAACTTCGCCGACGAAACTTTTTGGCTCCTCACTAATTCGCAAGCGATCTTATCTCGAGATCTCACTTGGGAGCAGGCTACTAACTCTCGACACCTCGGTGGTAACTTCTCGGTCGTTCCCTGTCTGTTTCGAACGCCCTTCGCCAACGCTGTTACACTCTTTCTCTTCTTCTTCTCTCTCTCTCTCTCACCGAGATACAGTGAACAAGACACGAGTAAGAGATAGAGAAAGCTTCTCTCGTGCGAACATATCTCAACCTCCACCGTGCAGATCGGCCGAGCAGATAAGCAAGAGAGGAACCACCAACGTGCAACGTTTTCTTTGCGACGAGCTTCGGCAAAGTCAAAAGTGTTCTGAAAAGCGTCTCGTGGCATCGTAAATCGTAATTCATCGGCTTTTCTGTGATGCCGCACGCGGAATGTAAAAATGAGATGCCCCCCCGCCGATTTTTCGGCACTTTTCTATTCGGCTCCTCATTTTTTTTCTTTGACTGTCGGTGTCTGTATATATCCAGGAAAAGGGAAAAAAAGGCAACATATACGCGAAGAAAACAAGAGTCAGGAATGCGGGTCGAGCGAACGAGAGAAGGGAGAAGAACCCGGTAAATGGGGCTGTAAATCTGGCGGGCAGACCTATTATAAGTTTATTACCGACTTTCCTCGACGCGCGACACTTCTTCGGATACGAGCCAAGAGTCCGACTCAAAACCTGTTACACTCACGCGCGGTACCTGCCAAGAAAGAGGAGAAAGAGAGAGATGGAGAAATAGGAGGTGGAAGATGATGTTATGTATCAGAGGCCATTAGTTATCTTAGTTTACTGAAAAAAATTGTTATGGCTTTCGAGCTGTTTGGCCAGTATCCGTCGCGGACAATAAAGAATCAAAGTTAGTTATACATGTTTATGTCATATTTTCCTTTTAATCTATGTATATGAAATAATAAAGAAAACGATCTTAAAGACTGGAATCAAGAAGCTATATATTAAAATCATATATGTATATTTATATATATATATAATTATAATTCTCTCTCGTATATTATTATTCTATTGTGAAAATTAAAGATATTAAAAACAGAAATGTCTTAAAAAACGCATTGCTAAAAATTGCAGAGCCAAAGCTGCCGTTTCTCTTGATTATACGGAAGTAGCTCGACCCCCGAAACCGTTTGATTTTGTAAATCACGATGCAGTAATTATTCGGCATTGACTCAAATCGAATTCTCTCTGCTCGCGCGGCTACTTCGATTCACGGCGCGTTGAGTTTTTCGAGCATGCCGGATATTCGGGCCCCACTGACGGCCTCACCGAGCGTTTCCCCGTGACGGAGGTGGAGCGAGGGGCCCCGAGGGTTTAATAACACCGTGAGTCCCGGCATAACCGACCGAGACCGACCGAGCTCCTCCCCCCAACCCCTTTTGGCATATATATAGCAATTAGGCCGTGGAACGTCTCTATCCCGAGCCGCGGCGGCCTTCCCAGCCATGATTAGAGGACATACGCACGCGGTGGGGGCCCGGTTGAGGGGCCCTATGCCGTCCAACCACGAGATTAAGGTCTCTTCCACACTACCTCCCCCTTCAACCGCCTTTCCTTGCCTTCCTGTGCGAAGAGCACAGCCTGCAGCGGCACAGAACGCGTTGGTTTGAATTTCGACGCGTGACAACCTCGTAATACCCGATATTTATGCGACGCTGGTGATCAACCAAGGACAAGTCATGTTTGCGAGAAGTGGATAATTGCGTAATCCATCCTTTCTTTTTCCTCGCACGGGAGAGAGCTGAATATTTTTTAGAGCTTTCGGATCTACTTAAGTCGTAAAATTAAAAAAGAAATAATGAATAAAAATCATTGACGAATAAAGATATCTAACGAGCGACGTATATTAATAATTTTATCCGAAAAAAAAAAACATAATTCATAATAATTTTAGGACTATACGAAGAATGTCGAAATTAGCTATGTCGCCGCCTTAGGAGCGAGTTAACATATGAAAAAGACATCATCTGGTAAAGGTGAAATAAAGATGAGATTAGGCTTGCGGTTAGAGATCCAAAGGAAGACGTAAATAGGACCCCGATGATGCTAGAGCCTACTATCTTTACAAAGATACCGATACAAGCGACCGTAGAAAGGAAACATAAATAAGACAGGTGCACTTTTCAGTCCTTAAGCAGGATAATCCATCTAGGATGAATTCAGCAATTTTTCGTGTATCGATTTGACATTTTCCATTTTAAATCACAATTAAAGACACTCTCGATTTCTATCTCTCTCTCGCTCTCGATACCTGTCTCTTATATTATCGTCAAAGACCGTGAATCGTATACAAAAAAATAAATACCATACAAAAAAAATAAATTACTGTATGAAATTAAAATTTATAAAATAATGAAAGGTTTAAAGTAATTATCGTAGATGGTATCAACGATCGATTAACTTCCGTGCTGGCTAAATTTCAGAGTAGAAGCGCGCACGAGAGTTTTATCAAAGATGTCGGCAGCCTTGTCGAGAAGAGTAAGCGCGGCTCTCTCGGGCTTCGTCTTCGGGAGGTCTTCGCGTGGGGCGAGGCCACCATGTTTCTCCCAGACTCCGGCTCTCTTTACTTCTCCGTTCTTCCAACGACAGACCACTCGCATCATCCTGCTCTTGGGACCGGCGTGCGAGCATCGGCCACCTTGGGGCGCCCCCGGGTGGCGAATGGACCAACCGGCCTGCCTGCTCTCCGCCACCTCAGTTCTGATCTTCCCCATCTCTCCCTTTTTTTTCTCTCTCATTTCATCGTCCTTTTCTTCTCTCTCTCTACCTTACACCGAAAATTATTCAATTTTTCTTCGATAATCGAATTAAGTGGCCGTTCTCTCGTTCTTGCCCCCCTCAAAAGTTTTCTTACAATAACTTGGCGGAAATTTTACATAAAAGCCAAAGAGCTGCTTCGTTATACGTACTTGTCTGAAACTCGACAGGACTAATCGCTTAATATCGCGAAATTGTTCGTAGCGTGTTCAGCACACATTACTTTGCTTCGACAATCGATCCGATTTGAGTCACGTCCGACACAGTGGTCGAAACGGCAGGAGAATGCTCCTGTCGTTTTCCCACGCCCAAGTGTCGGTGTGGCCCTGTAATAATAAAGAGGCGCCGCCGTTGCGACCGCCGCATGTACATCGACGGCTCGTTTCGTGAGGACCCTTTCGGGGGGGCCCGTCGTGCCGCCGCGCTCTGCCTCCATCCTGGAGTTCTGTATCGAGTCTCCCCGGCTCACGAAATCCCAGGAAACGAGGAACAAATTATCTCGTCAGACGGCGCGGACGCACACCGGTTTGAAGCGACGAGAGGATCGGGGGCTCGTTGGCTCGGGGCGTCGAGGGAACGAGAAGGGTCCGCGCCCCCTCCTATACGAATATCGGCTGTCCCGCTTCCTTCCGCGCGTTCCCTGCGAGAAACCTCGGCTGTCCCTTTCTATCCGCATAACCGTCCTCGATAACTAACTGACCCAACGCCTAGCGCCCCGCGTGTCGGCGCAGGCGGCTCCTTTCTTACCTGATGAACGCGTACGGGCACACACGCACACTGTTCGTGAGCCCAGCCGTCACGCCAACGACGTGCAGAAGAGGATGATGAGGTACGAGGGGGATGAAGGGTGGGTGCCGGTTAATGAGCTAGAACCACGGGGGGCTCGGAAACGGGCCTGCGAGGTTCCATCGGCTTTCTGGGAAGTCACGAATCGCAGCCTCCTCTCTGGCCGCTCGTGTTACGTTTCCCGCGTAAAGGCCCGCCACTTCTTACGGCCCTCGCCTTCTGTCGTTAAGTCAAGCCGAAGGCACGCGTGATCTATAGGAACCATAGCACTCCAGCATTTTTACCTCCTTTACGACTTTGCCGAAATCTTGAATAATCTTGTCCGCGAGACGGCGATATTTGCTTCTCTCTCATAGTCCTTTTATATTTAATATTTTTTTATTTCGTTTTCCTCCGATAATATAAAATAAATAATTATAATAGGGCTTAAATATTGCACATTACAATAATAATATAATTTTGACAAAATTAAAATTGTATCATCACAATCAAAAAGGAACAATGAGAGTTTCTTCAAAGATGACATATATTTTGACGAAAGAATAAGACTGTTTCGAAAGAACCAAACGTGCTCATTAAATTTTATTCGGTATTAAAATATTTTACCGGGACGGCAGAGTGTCGAAAGATCAATAACGATCTTGGAGAAAAATCTTTACAAAGTTACGGCGCGTTCGTAGCTAAGATTTAATGAAACGAAATGAGATAGGCCGCGCAAGAGAGAAAGAAGAATGGGAAAACGTTGTCACGAAAGAAAGAATGAGAGAAAAGATCGGTGTGGCAAGAGTGGGATACACCTGACCAACAGGTACCCAGTGAGGTCCCCCATAAGCAATCCCATCATTGGCTCGGCCCACTCTCCCACTCTAACTACGTGGAGACTAAAGGGTTTCAGACTCTTCCCTTCCTACAGTCAGCATCCAATATCTTACTGCTAGGATGCGAGCAACTTGAGATGTAAATAAGACTTGATGTTACGAGATATCATTATTTTATTTTATTTTATTCAATTTTTCATAGCATTTAGACACTCGAAAACTTTTTCCACTTTGAACGTTGAAACAATCATTGATTTTTTTTAAGTTTTTTTTAAGTTTTTTGTAAGATCTACACGGAAAAAATATTAGTTACCAAAATTTTAAGATATATATTACACCTGAAATTTAATTATCATGTCTAAATTTTAGCTATGGTAATTAATATTTTTAACTATATAATTTCATATGGGGAATTAAACTATAGCTTAGAAATATTAGTTACCATAAAATTTAGACATGGTAATTAAATTTTAGATGCGGATACTTAAAATTTAGCTATGGTAGCTAATATTTTTTTCCGGTGTACATTCAATAATAATATTAATTAATAATTAATAATTTGGAAAAAATTGTAATATATTTTTAATACATAAATATATTTCAATGTACCTATTCAAAATATGATAACGATTTAATAAAAATATTATACGATAAAAATAATTTCAAAACAAATTGAAAAAATATCTTGTGACAAAATTTGCAAAGATTTCTTTTAAACAGGGAAAATGATTATTGTTCCAATTTCGAGTAGTAATAGCATCTCGATAACGCTGTCGACACAGTCGAGAGGTGTGGAAAAAGATGAAAACCAAGGCGAAGGAGCTGAGAGCTCCTTTGCACTCTCGCGCAAAAGGAAACCCTTATAGCAGGAAGAAACGTAGGGTGATCCTCTTATGCGTCGCTCGTAACGAGCACAGCGTTGTTGCCGGCTCGACTGTACTCGCATATAATGCATGTAACACGCGTCCCTTTTTGTTTACACTGGGTAACACGACTACCATGAAGCGAGGTAACCACTTTTTGCCGCCTTCTCTCAGGAGCAGTCCTGTAAAACGGATCGATTGGACGTAGCCGCGCTCGCATATCGGCACTCTGTCGATTTTAACGACCGCACGGTCCATTCACTCCAACCGGACGTACAAAGCGCTCCTGGCTTGACAATTCTATTTCTTGCCTGTTCTCTCTACGCCACATCTAAATAGCCGGCTACGGCGATTCAAAAAGTCGACAAAACGTATCGATCGGACACGGCCAGAGAGGAGACAGGAAGTCACGCTTGTCGCGCGATATTCCAAAGTATACGTTCGTGGCTAATAAACGTTTTAACGGTTCGATATGCGCGAGCATCCCTCTCGAATTTCATACTATTTATACACTCTTTTGGCAAGAAACACATGTGAGTCGGGATGTGACAAACATATTCATATGTTTTCGTAAATTGGGAATTTTTCTAAAAAAAATATTTCAAAAAAATGTTTAGAATTCTATTAGCTTGAATGAACGTCATTCTAATAATTTATAAAGCCAAAAAAATTATGACACAAAAAAAACGCGATTAATATTGTATATACATCAACGCTTATAAACGATGAAGCATCGACATTATTGGTCGCCGGGAGCAGGATGATTAGGGCGGCGCTGATTCGCAAGAACAAGCAAGCTCGAGCCGATACCTAAAAGCCTGCCGTAGATTGGCCGGTCGTTTGACGATAATTAGGTCCCGCGGAACGTAATCTTGCCTCTTCGACGCTGCCGAGGAAGCGACCAGCAAAATCAACAAAATAATGAGTAGTCACGGGTGTTTGTCGGCAAACGCGAACGTAACGCGGTACACGGCTGATGAGGAGGGTCCTCGGCGGAGAATTACATGGACGTATGTTGGGGGGGACAAACGGCTAGCAGGTTGAAGAGAACAACCACAACGAGTCGACGGCTAGTTAATGACTCTCTATGCACTTCATTCCTTTCTCACCGGTGATTATCGGGGCGCACGTCATGTCATCCTCAAGGTCGATATATATTTAGCGTTACGACGATGTCATTTTCATTTTCAAAACTCATAAATGATCGCGATTATTATTTCTCGTAATGTATCGATTATTTTATCTTTTGCGTAAAGCAACCTGATATTTCAAAAACTATTCGTAGATATGTCTGATTATGTCGAGATGTTTAGTTAATTCATGCTATTGCTTAAAAAAATTTGGACTCCATAATAAAAGCAGAGAGAGAAAGAGAGGGAGAGAGAACATTTGTATCGAAATATAAGTTCATTAATCTCGGACAAAATAAGTTGTTATAAGAACTGATGAGATGCGAGGCGCACCCTCGCATAAGATCTTCAGTTGTCTCACACGTGCTGCGCGAGAACATGAAACCAGAGGACCGAAAATGCGAAGAAAGGCATGATATGCTGACAGTAGGCGGATAAAATCCATGAAATTCTGGTTGCCGGGTGACCAGATTTTTTTCTGGTTAGTTTCAAAAATCTGCGACCGTTCTAAGACAAGGCTCGCTAAGAGAAAAAGGAAACACTCGATACCAGGCATATGGTGAAAATTCATACGGAGCTACCGGAAGCTAAACATTCTAAAAAGTTGCGCCAAACACGTGTGTTTTGTTCGTCAATAGATTTTTTTCTCGGTAAGCAAATTTTTTATGGAAAATCAAATTTTAAAATACATATAAAATATGATATAGTAAAGAACAATAAATAAAAAATCTAAAATAATTTTTTTTTTTTCGAGAAAATTAATTTTTCAGTAAAATTATTTTTAAAAAATATAAGATTAATATCATAAAAATATAAATGTGAAAGAAGACAATTGATTGCTCAAATAAAGTATTATTAATAAATTACAACGATATAAGAATGAAATTATTTCATTGCAATTCAATTTGAATAACTTTGAATAAACGCATATTATAATTTATTTCATATAACACGATATAACATCGCGAATAATCTCGAAATAAAAGATAAGCTCAATTTCATCAATTATCATTTCCACACGATAATTTTTTTTCGATACTCGTTTATAAAAGCGCATTCGAGAAAGAGAGAAAGATTCGTCTTTTTCCGATGCACCCACGCGTTTTCCTTCGCGGGAACGAGACGAAAGATCTGAAAGGACCGAAGGTGGGAGTCAGGGACGGCTGGTGCTAGTTGAGTTGTCGAGCTGACACGCGTTCTCTCTCCTCGTTTCACCATCGCTGCACCGATCGTCTCTCTTCAACTTTCATTCCTGAACCCGTACATATACGCTCCCTCTCTCCATCCTCTATCCTTCCCACTATTCCCGATAGAGATCCGCCTCTCTTTCTCTCTCCAGCATCATCTCTCGACGTTTTTCCCGTAGCTTTTTCGTTTCCTCTTTCTCTCTCGCTCTCATCTCCCTTCTACGCGACATACGCCAGAAGCATCCGTTTATCCTCCTCGTTCTCACATCGAATTTTCCTCTCCGCGTTTCTTCACGGCCTCTCTGTCGCACGCCTACCCGACAACACAACCGCATCTACCGCCACACGCCCGACTTCTCTCCTCCTCGACCATACCATGCTCTCTTCCGATGGTTATGGTAGAGGTGGTAGTGGTAGCGATGGTGGTGGTGGTGATGGTAGCGATAGTAGGGTGGTGGTAGAGTCTCAGTACCGCCATATCCGCCAAAGCACAAGCACCGTGATAGGGTTCGCATACACGTTCCGAGTCGCGTCTTTCCAGAGAGCGGACAACCTCGTCATCCCCGTCGTCAGAGAAGACGGCGAGCAAAAGGGACCAAGGGAGATATACAATATATATACACACATTCACCCTGAAATCTAATGTCCGAGTGTCTCGATTCCGGGATAAAATTATTAAGTGTCGCGCGTGTTATCAGCAGGCAGCGATCGCCCCGAATGCGATCGCTCGTCGAGGGTGGTGATCAGGAATGCGATCGCGAGGACGTTTGACGCGCCGCCGGAAGCAATCTGATTGCGGTGAACGTGCTCTCGATTCGCGCGAACGGTGGGCGTCGTCGCGCATTAATCGCGACGATGGTGATCGATTGACGCCGCCTTATCCGATAGATCTGTCGGTTCGAGGTCGCTCGTGTGACGATAATACGTGACTTCGCGATACGCACCCGGGGATTATCAGTGATCGCCAATCGAGCTTGGCCCGCATGGATTAACTAACGAACAGTGGTGAGTCACCGTATTCGACGGCCAGTGAAAGGAAAGTCTCTCTCGTGGACGAGTGGTAGCGAAGTTGTTGGATATAATTTGGATCCGTCGGCGAGCAACACCAGGATTGCTGATCCAGTTCGTTAAAAGGCAAAGTGAAAACAACCTTTCCGGACGAGGATCTTTACGCAAACATTACAAAAATTAAAGGCACGAGGTTCCATAAGAAACGTGCGACCTGTACGCCGTTAGAAACTCAGCAGGATTCGACCCTCTCAGGTGCCGACGGATCTGTCGACGCAAAAAGATACGTTCGTTTCCGCCCCAGTTTACAGCCACGACGAGAAAATGCAGACAATTTGAAAATTGCGCCGCAGGAGGCATCAGGTAGAGATAGTCGATCTACCTACGATTGCTGCAAGGACAAACGACTGTTAATTGCTGCGAAAACGCGTTAATAATCACAATCTCCCTTCAAGGACGAGTGGTTGGTTCCCTTGAAAACGGACTATGTCCACCGTTATCGCTTGTTTTTGCCCGTACCATCGGTACCAACGTAAGCAGAGTGCCAGACGGACCGATTTGCCTTGATCCTGGAAGAGGAGGGTGGCAACTTCCTGGCGCGACAGCTGGCCTTGACAGCGGCAACAGCAGCAGCAGCAGCAGCCGCCGGCAAGATGCCGGAGAAGGAGGTCGCTTATCAGGAGGCATTCTCGTTGCTGCCGCCACCGCCGCCGCCGCATCATCCGCATTCGGCCTTCCACGCGACCTTATATTCGCACCCTCATTCGGCGCCTCATCCGCCACCGTTTCATCCGCATCACGGGCCGCCGCCGCATCCGGTCACTTGGGAGCATCATGCGGCGGCGGCGGCTGCTGCAGCCGTTGCCTTCCATGCACCGCCACCTCACCCGTAAGTTTTCGTCTTCATTTATTTCAAACGATTCATACAAATGTTAATATGCTCCACTATCATACGCGAGTTCGAAAAAAAATAAAATGTCAAAAAATTGTACTGAAAATTCGAGTTTCATTAGAGAATTTCAATAATCTGGAGATTAAAGCAAACTTGACAGAAATATTCCGGGGAAGAATTTCTAGATTTTTATTTCAGCCCGTTTAATTAAATGTTATAACAAATTTTTAATAAGTTTATTATAATGAAATCGATCTGTACATATATCTCTCTTTTTTGCATATCTTGTCGGAATTGCTCATAAATGTTACCTCGGAGTTACCCCTCGTGATTATATATAATTTTTCCTACCTATAGTTAAGTGAAATAGTTACAATTAGATTTGGCTCAAGATATTATAGTTGATATATATAGCCATACACAAGTTTTCAACTCGAAGCACACCGCGATCGATTAGAATTAGAAGTTTATGTTTATATTGTACATTATCCCTTCGTGTGAGATAAGCCGTAATATTGGTTCGCAGATTTCGATCGAACCACGTTAATAATTAGCCCATTCTCGATATGAAGTCTCGATATGAATTTCCATGCAAGCGAAAAGACATTAATTTACCCTTACTCTATAATTTGCACGTGCAAGCGTGCACCGACAATTGACTCCGTTATATTTTGCGTAACGTGATCACGTATAACGAAAGATCAATGATTTTACACGTATTTGCATAAGCGGCGATCCGCGTTAATCGCCGCACTGACTGATTGTAAGTAATACCTACATCGCGTTGCTGCGAGCGAGAAGTGTTAACAAGAAGCTTCGCGACGGGAGAATTGGCGCCGATCGGGATGCTTCGGATGAGTCGGATCGAACGAGAGGAGCGAAAGAAGGCTCGGCGAAGAATCGCGTTACCCCGGACGGAATAACGTCTTAATCGAGTTAATTAAAGCCTCCTCGCGTGTTTTCACGTTCCGCGAACACGAGACACGCGATTGCACGCAACGAGATTACCTCCTCGAGCAAAAGGCTAGCCTCTCTCTGGGATGTGGAAACGGAACGACGCAATAATTAGACGCTTCGACGCGGCGCGAACAAAGCTGCGGTTTCCTTCCTTTCAGCGCTTCATTTCCACCGTGGAATTGCGGTACCTCGTCGAAAGGATAATAGAGCCCCGGCTCTATTATTCGCGATAAGAGACTATACACACTGAAGGTAACTGAAACTTGGTCGAGAGTATACGGCATACGCGTACGTGCGAGTTACAAATTGCGTGACGCGTATTTGTTAAAAATATAACAATGTTTCGATACACATGTATGAGTTTATAAACGTCGGACGTTCGAATGATACGAAATCGCTGTTAAAATTTACGTCACACAAACCGCTGAATCGTCGATCAATTAATAATGCACAATTAAAGTGACAATTATGCAAAAAGTCGTTCGCTTAATCTCGACCATCTCGGACGACACGAATATTTTAATCAGAGGCAGAGAGAGAGAGAAACGAGGTGCATTAAATGTGTTGTAAAACTCACGGCGCCGATTCTTTCATACGGCATTAAATCAGCAATCGTAGCAGGTGTTTCGGGATGGCAATCACGAAGCTTCAGTATGTCGGTCCAATTAAGCATTTAATTGCAACAGTTGCCACCCTCTCGATCATCCGTAACATCGTATCGGTAAAGGAGAAGGGAGAGGATAGGGCGCGCCGATGACCGGCATAATAAATCGTCGGTCGACAATTTTATCAGAGGGGGACGCGAAATTGCGCGATCGCGCGTAGAATATCGATTATTGTATCAGCGACTATTCGCAGAATACAGGATACAGTCAGAATTGCCGAAATCTGTTTATATGTAAATGAAGCATAAGAGAGAACATGCGGGTAGATTCGTATTACGATGATATTTACAGACTCGCATGACAGCGAATAAATAAATATCCGTTTGATTATCATTGTCATCATTACGATTGTCATACTCGTAAATCTTATTTAAGATCCAAAAGATTAAAAAAGAAGGGAGAAAGAGAGAGAAGTGCCTAGAATATATTACAATCTTTTATTTAGAGGATCTTTAAGTGTTCATTCGACATCTCGATCTCTTTTAAAAAGATTCGCACGTTATTTGTTTGCTCGAAGCTATAAATGTATCAAGTTAAGTTTTAAAAGCTTAAAATGTAGAACAAAAGAGGAACTTAATTCGATGCCAATTTCGCGGTTCTTCGCGAACAGGCGATTATCGAGTCTCTCTCGCCTCGCCCTTTGTGTGTTCATCCGCTTTCTTTATTCATTCCACGATCTTCGGGCTCGCAGTAGGAGGCCGAGAAGCGAATCGCGTCAGCTTCGTCGCGGTCGCTGCGAGCGTATACGCGCGTGTTCGCCAACTAAAACGAATGGCGACGTCGGCGTGAATGGAACCGGCAGAGAGTATAGAGGGTGAAAATCTAAAAAGCGAAGAAAAGACGCGAGAACGCGAGGAAGATGTTCGCTGGATAAAATCGCCGCCGCGCGAATCTAATTCGTGACGAGGGAGAGATGCGCGTCGGTCTTTTACGAGGGTTCGCGGTTTTACAGCGAGCAGGACGCTGTAAAACGTCGTAAAGCCACCCCGAGTTATGTGATAGATTGGACAAGTAGCACACGCGTGTGCGTGCGTGTATAACAGTTTGTGGTAAAAGCCGACAACTGTGCATCTGCCTATTCGACGTATCCATCCGCATCAATATAAAGGGATAAAGATATTTTTCATTGCTCAATTTTCATGTCTATGATAAATAACACGGCAAAAATATCAGCTACCGTAGCTAAATTTTTTAGCTGTAGTAACTAATATTTTATAATTTAACGGAGATTCCTTATTAAACTATAGCTTAAAAATATTAATGACACAGCTAAAATTTAGGCTAATTAGGATAATTAAATTTTAAATATAATATGGGGTATCTAAAATGTAGCTATGGTAGCTAATATTTTTTTTCGTGAAAAGATGTATGATTATTTATTCTTTTATATTTTATATAGACTAAAAAAAAGAAGATTATAGCTGAGAAAATGATTTAATACCGCTGACGTTTTATTGCTGTGCATTAACTCATAATTTATTTAATAATATCACACTTTTCGCAAATGCTGAAAAATATATTCATAGAGCTATCGATTATAGAAGCAATGCAATAAAATATTACGACTATCATGTGACTCATTGCTTGATGTATAAACCGGCTGTGCTAAAATGACGAGATTAAGATTTTCGCGCAGCGAGAGATCTTTCAATCGGAGATTGCATCTTTGAAACGGAATTCATATAAGCGTCTCGGGATCGATAATAATAACGTTGACCCGTGAATTTTTAATCGATTCGAGCGTAAAATACTCTATCGCGACTTGACAAGTGATGGCATTATCTCTCGTAATGCTCGTAAAAATGCGAAACGTCTCCCATCAATTTTCACGCCACTCTCGCACAACGTCTTCGTCTGATCCCGTCTCTTGGTGATCGCGCGCGGATCGTTCGCGGATACGATATGGTCAATCAAAACTTCCGTTCCGTTGCCACAAGACAGGATAGAAGAACGATGGCGGGTGTAAAATGTGTGTATATGCTGCGCGCCGAGCGTCGTATTCCCGTCCCTTTCTTCTCCTCTCCACCCCGCTTGTCTTGAACAGATATTTTCGTCTCTTTACGAGGATGCGAGACACGCCGTGTATTTTTGCCTTCGGCGTTTCGCCTCATCACAGTGAAAGATATCGCGCGCCGCGTTCTTCTCCGCCCGGCGTCTCCGCTGACACGCCAAGTCTGACATTTCGATACATTAAAAAACTTGGTTCTGCTAGTAGTTAATGCATCGCAAACTGTACGGGAGGAGACGGTATCTCGGAAAGACAGAGGACGGTGTCTCGGTTCGCGTTTCGAAAGGAAAAAAAAAAAAAATTCGAGTATTGAAAAATCGGAGAACCACAGTTTCGACTTTTTTTTATCGTAATCGCGAACTGTCACCGCTGGTTGTTATCCCGCGATCGTGGGAGGAAGATTTCATTTCGCCGCGAAACTGGACGCAAACAATGCGCCGCGGGATCTCATCTCATTTATGAATCTCTTTAGGTCCGCGTAGGCTGTCGCAAGAGAGGATCGGGAATGCAAAGGGAGTCTCCGAAGATGCGGGTATCGTGTGAAAACAAACGAGATGCAAGAGAGCTACCAGACATGCTGGTATTCGTCGGACTTCTTCTCTCACGAGGGAGACCTCTCATCGAGAGAGATGGTCCAGCTAGAGATCGGATCTCGCGCGTAAAAATATCGCGAAAAAATATCCTTTTACAATGTTCCTTTTTATCGGCGCGAGAATTCTTCGATTCTCGCCTTTGAAAATCTCCTTGAACCTTTGTTTTATCGAAATATATTCGCCGTGTAATACGCGAATATCATTTCTCGCGGGCGTTCTTTAATTCGCACGACGTGTCCCCGGACCGTTTCTCTCGCGCTTATAAGGCGCGCGTCCGCGAGCGCTTTCGGTTTATCGAAATACGCTCATGGGATCGGGGCGAGATGTCGCGACACTTCTCATTCCGCTTGTCGCGCGACTTTTGCATACTCGTTGGTTCAGATTTCATCTCGATGAATACGGATCCGAACGGCAAATCGTGAAGCGCGTCGCCGTTCCGAGATAAATACGCGCCTTCTTCGCCTTATATCCCGAGGAATGTCGCGCGTTTATACGATTGTTTCGTTTAATTCGCAATACGAGAGAAAACGAGCGCTATCTCACGGAGATGTAAACCTTGCGCTTCGTATACAGTTTACAGAAGAATCGAAAAGCTGTCCTTATCGCCTATCTCTCGCGACCAATTATTCGGTACTCGTATTACGGCGTAAACACGACCGAATGAAGTGTACATATATATACATATATACGATATCGCATACGCCGCCGGCAACGTATCGTACGTAAAAACGAAGACCGATTTGTCAGCGCGCGCATCGCGATGCGCACGGTAGGAACTCTCTCTCGTCGAAGGAAGACATTCCCTTCTTCCAGCTTCGGGGCCCGCGAGTCTCTCTCTCTCTCTTTCTCCCCATTCCCTTTGCCGTTTCGCGCGAATAGAGAGAGCCGCGCTGTCGCGATTTATCATTGGCGCGCCGTCCATTGATAAATTCCACGCATTCATAACGCCGCGACCCACGTTTTGTACCGGGAGCCCCGGCTCCGCCAGCCCGCAGGAGACACACGATACCCAGGTACGATACGATACGTATCGCGCGATAGCGCGTATACGATTCCCTTCCCTCTTCCCTCGCTCGCGAATCGCGCGAATTATTGCGCATCCGGAAACAAATGCGAGGGCGAATCTCGGACCACATCAATTAAAGTGTAAAAAAATTTCAATAATTTTCTTAAAGAAAAATATTTTTTCTTTTCAATTCTTTTCACTCTACATATGCGCTTTTAAAGCAATTAGGATTCAAATCAAATTTTTTTATCACTCTTTCTCGCTACGAGCGAGACAAGTGGAAAAATTAACATAACTGTTAAGTGAATTTTGTTTGTCATAATGAAGGAGGTTGAGAGAGTATAAGTATAGACAATAAAGAATGACATTTCTCGCCACCCGTGAGGAACGTGTACTCCTAGCTGGGATGACTCGCTCAAAGGCTAATCGCTTTAATGAGACAATTAGGCGATGGTACTCGTTGATAAAACGGGTTTGTTTTGTCTGCTTCGACCGAGTCCATGTGTCTACTCGCCGAGATTGCGGCGCGCCAAAAGGTTCTCGCGGCTCGTTTCATTTCAAATAAATATTCATTATCACCGATGCGTTTCGTTCGCTCGATCAACAGTGTACGCACCGACAAGACGGAAGATTCGCGGAAGAAATACTCGTTACCGCTCGCGTTATCAATACTTTGTTATTGCATAGCGCGAGATATCGAAAGTCGATAGTATTTGATACGAATATCATATTTCAATATTGAAAAAGATATTATTTCTCGAATAATAAATAAGTTATATTAAACTGTAATGTATAAAATATATATAAGTTGTGAAAGATGAGAAGGTGATGCAGAATAATAATACAAAAAATATATAGTAAACCTAATGTGTGTGATTTAATATTGTTTTTTTGAATATCTCTCTGTTCGTGCGAGGTATATTAAGAAGATATTTTTAGAGTCCACATATTGCTGCATGGTTCCCACGAGATTCCATCGAGTGTTAAGAAAACTATGATTTGCACATTCCGAGATAACAAAACGATTTGGTTTCTGTAACACCTATATTATATTAAAGTCATCGAGCTCTCTTATCGAAGGAAGGAGAAAAGGTGGGGACGCGAAAAAACCGAGAAAAGTAGGGGATGGATCGGCAGAACGAATCTGCTCCTTTCACAGAGGTGGAGAGGCAAGAGAGGAGAGGAGGCGAGGCGGTGAGGTGCGCCGCTGGGTGCATAAACAACGTTGTAAGTCGACGAAGCACGCGTGGCTCGCATAAAATCTCATAATGCCCTTGTCCAAACAAACGCACGGTGGCGATGTTATGGCGTTCGAGAATTTACCACTCCGGAATCCTCTTCGAGTGCCCGGGAGGAGGGAGAACGAGAGGGTGCACTCCGAGAACGCGTAGGAGAGCATCTCGAATATCCAACCGTTTTTAAATGTAAACCGCGCGGTTAAATCGCCTTCCTCCGGTCCGGTCCCGGGGATGTCTATCCGCCTTAATCTTAATCCGATTGTCGAGCTTGTTCCATCGGCGCGTCTCTTTTGCGGCGAAAGCGCGGAATTACAAGCACCGTGGATTAACGGGGATATGCCCCCTCTATGAAACACACCATTCGGGGATTATACCATTCCCAACTCGAGCTCGTACCGTTACGCCGATTTAGTAGAGGTAACATAATTTGCGCGAGGACGAGTTACTATGTCCTTTTGTCGCTAACTCTTAATCAAGTATTATACGCGAATTATAAAAAGACGATTATATGCCTTATTTTCTTCTTTTGAATTTTTACTCGGAAACCGGGAAATCGTTTATACTTCGACAAATCGTACGTTGTCGTACAAACGACTATACTTTCCATGATAATTCGAGCTCGAGAAAAAAAAGTTACACACAGATCTTGAGATTATGAACGCGGTTACCGGAGCGTGAAACGACGAGTGAGAAAATCTTCTTAGAAACTGCGTATAAGGATAACCGCTCTATCTACGAACGAGAGATTCCCGTAATCCCTGCATGTAGGTTGCTCGTTGACTTCTGTCCACTGTCAAGTTAACGACGCGTAATGACAGCTGACAGAGGCGGCGCGGGCACGGTTTCCCAGTTACACGCTTTTTTTTCTTTTCTTTTTCCTCGTCGTCGTTCGGGCATCGCACCACGGAAACCATAAAGCCGAACCTCTTTAGGCCGACTTTAGTGCCAACGGGTGCGCGGACGTTGTTCCCGATTTTATCATCGATTCACCGCGACGCGAGAATCGTTAAGATCGACTTTCTGCAAGCGTTGATCTTTTTTTTTTCTCTCTCTTTTGCGTGCGCGACGCCTACATCAGGATCATAAACTCAGCTAAAGTCGAGTAGCCGGGCAATTCCGTCGCGAAAATTGGCGACGTCTAAAATGACGATATTCTTGGACGATAAAGTTTCCAGTTATTATCCGGCTGTCAAACGCGCTTATTTGTCGCGAGGGAAAAAGTGTATAGGTGAACGTTTTCGTTTCATTCTACCATTTCGGTTTTTCTTCGCTCGGTGATAATAGACCGCGAATAATCTCTCTTAATATTGTACCATGAAAATATGTATTAGCGGATAGTACATAAGTATTTTCTCCTAAACACAAATTTATTATCATTTTTAAACAGTATTACGTGTATTTGCACTATAGACGTTGATTATATTATTAGATTGCTTATATTTACGAATACGATAAAAATTTCAAGATTGTCTAAGATTTCTAATTCTAAAATTATCTTCTACAATAAAACAAGTATTTAAAAAAATATTACTGCGATAAAAGAAGGTCGATGTTTTGAAAAAATATATTGGATTTTTCTTCGTGTGAAATTCGAGAGAATCTTAACCGAGAACTTTTCCGTCCAAGTTCCATTCCGTGTTTTGCTGCCTGCCAACCGCGCTAATTGAGCCATTAACTCCGCCCTTTAATCTTTCGGTTCTTCCTCCGACATTCGACTTCCTCTGTTCTCGGAAGGAGAGGAGAAGGCATCGAGAGATCAAAATCGAATCTTTATAACGGAATATGAGGAGCAAAATATATTCGATACTCTCTTATCGATATAAACATTAATTAATTTCTAATTAACACACTTCATAAATGTATAGATAATGTATATATATATAGATCACTTAAATGCAAAACAAAATGTATTTTTTATATCTCGATAAAACGTGATAGCGATGGAAAATGTTATATTTACATATCGGATATATGTGTACATATCAAATTTAAAATATTTATTTTCCGTAATACACATACACACACACACGCAGATTGCGTGCCAAGTTCGCACATACTTCAACTGACATTTCGTGGAGCGATGTTTATTATCTTTCGCTTTGACGGTTCCCGAACGAGAGCTAGTAAGCATAACATTTTTGTATATACAGAGAAAACACGAATACCGGCTATATCTTTTCCTTTATTAGAGTCCACGACACGCGGGTGCGCCCCTTGGCTCCTTGGATCGAGATCGAGACGATTCATGATTTTCTAAGCGGGACTATAAGAGAGCCTGCGAGATCCCGCGAGGGCGCGCCTCGGAAATGCGTGTGTGTGTCCTAAACCAACATCTTTATGGACTCGATGTTTCTCCCAGGCCCGACTTATTACGTTGATTTATCGCTTTTGTGCTGCCAAGCCCATCTGCCTCCGTCGCGTTCCATAACCGCCGCCTCGGCCGCGAAGATCTCTATACATCTTTGAATTCATAAAGTTCGAGAGGCACTTGCGATCGAAGGGAGGATCGAGATCTCGGAATTCCACAAATCCCTTTCAACCTTTCAACGTCGTTCATTCGCGGATCGAAATTTCAAAGTTGACAATTTCAGCACGCTCGCGGAAAATGCAATTCTATTTTTTAGATTTCTTCCGGTTACTGAATAAAGTGTTAAATTAAAAAATCCTTGTTATGATATATCCCTCTTATAATATTAATTGAAATGAATTATCTGCTTATTCGTCTCGCGTAAATTGAAATAAATTCGGTAGCGGTGACGATTATCGTTAACGATCATCTCATCAGCATCCGTGGAACGTGTTTCGTGCTGATGCAACCGATCGAATAGCTATCGACGCGATGTAAACAAAATAGCCGGATTTCTACAAATTTATATTTTTCCGGCAGAGGCCTAATATCGACGAAAGGTGTCTCGAAAAGAGGAATTTAACTCTCACATTGTGAACTGCGCCTAAAAGATATCGAGATGCGTGGTCGCGCGAATGGGCGTGCATCCGATTATCTTGGTAACTCAATCTTTCCTTCCGAGTCTAACCGTTCCTAGCTTCGCGATCTACTCGATTCAATGTGTTAAAGAAAATCACAGGGATGTCGCGAGCGGCGATGCAACAAATTATTCATTAAAAAAAAAGTTTGCTTACTAAATATACATAACAATACTATTATATGATAATGCGCTAAAACATTTTTCATATTTTGCATTTTAAAAGTATTAATTGTGTTTCTTTCTTTGCTCTGCGCAATGAAAAGATTCGAAAATAATTAATGAACAATGATTGAGAGACCCTCCCGAATTTCGCGATCTACTCGATTCAATTTGTTAGAGAAAATTGCAGCGATGCTGCGAGCGGTGCAACAATTTATTTATTTAAAAAAATACATTTCTTATTAAATATATATAACAATAATATATAATAATGCGCTAAAACATTTTCCATAAAGAAAAGAGTTTTAAGAGTATTAATTGTATTTCTCTTTCTTTACGCTGTGCAATGAAAAAATTTGAAAATAATTAATGAACAATGACTGACCCTCCCGAATTTTGAAATCTACTGGATTCAATATTTGTTAGAGAAAATCGCAGCGATTCTGCGAGCGGTGCAACAATTTATTTATTTTAAAAAATATATTCTTATTAAATATATATAACAATAATATATAATAATGCGCTAAAACATTTTCCATAAAGAAAAGAGTTTTAAGAGTATTAATTGTGTTTCTTTTCTTTACGCTGTGCAATGAAAATATTCGAAAATAATTAATTAATAATGACTGACCCTCCCGAATTTCGTGATCTACTCGATTCAATATATCAGAGAAAATCGCAGCGATGCTGCGAGCGGTGCAACAATTTATTTATTTTAAAAAATATATTCTTATTAAATATATATAACAATAATATATAATAATGCGCTAAAACATTTTCCATAAATCCATAAAGAAAAGAGTTTTAAGAGTATTAATTGTATTTCTCTTTCTTTACGCTGTGCAATGAAAAGATTCGAAAATAATTAATGAATAATGACTGACCCTCCCGAATTTTGAAATCTACTGGATTCAATATTTGTTAGAGAAAATCGCAGCGATGCTGCGAGCGGTGCAACAATTTATTTATTTTAAAAAATATATTCTTATTAAATATATATAACAATAATATATAATAATGCGCTAAAACATTTTCCATAAAGAAAAGAGTTTTAAGAGTATTAATTGTGTTTCTTTTCTTTACGCTGTGCAATGAAAATATTCGAAAATAATTAATTAATAATGACTGACCTTCCCGAATTTCGTGATCTACTCGATTCAATATATCAGAGAAAATCGCAGCGATGCTGCGAGCGGTGCAACAATTTATTTATTTAAAAAAAGACATTTCTTATTAAATATATATAACAATAATATATAATAATGCGCTAAAACATTTTCCATAAAGAAAAGAGTTTTAAGAGTATTAATTGTATTTCTCTTTCTTTACGCTGTGCAATGAAAAAATTTGAAAATAATTAATGAACAATGACTGACCCTCCCGAATTTTGAAATCTACTGGATTCAATATTTGTTAGAGAAAATCGCAGCGATGCTGCGAGCGGTGCAACAATTTATTTATTTTAAAAAATATATTCTTATTAAATATATATAACAATAATATATAATAATGCGCTAAAACATTTTCCATAAAGAAAAAAGTTTTAAGAATATTAATTGTGTTTCTTTTCTTTACGCTGTGCAATGAAAAGATTCGAAAATAATTAATGAACAATGGACTGACCCTCCCGAATTTTGAAATCTGGATTCAATATTTGTTAGAGAAAATCGCAGCGATGCTGCGAGCGGTGCAACAATTTATTTATTTTAAAAAAGACATTTCTTATTAAATATATATAACGACATTAATATATAAGAACGCGCTAAAACATTTTCCACATTGCATTTTAAGAATATTAATTTTATTTTTTTCTTTACGTTGCGCAATGAAAATATTCAAAAATAATTAATAAATAATCACTGAGCTCCAAATTTCGTGATCTATTTGATTCAATGTGAAAAAAAATTACGAAGATACCGCGAGTGACGATGCAATAATTTATTTATTTTAAAAAATTTCTTATTTGAATATATATATAACGATACTATGATACACACAATAATGCGTTAAAACATTTTCCATATACTTGCATTTTAGGAGCATTAATTTTAATTTTCTTTCTTTACGCTGCGCAATGAAAAAAATATAAAATAATTAATGAACAACGACTCACCGTCGTAGATGTGTGTGTGTGTGTGTGTTGATAACCTCTCTCGATGAATCCTCTCAGTGATGCTTCTCGATGTTCCTCTCGATGATGCACTGGCGATGCATTCGAATTGAATATCGCGAAATAATACACGCGTTAACACATTATTGCACACTGAATGTTCAAGGTTCGAGGGTTTATTAATTGATCGCGAACGCGAACGGATTGACCAACACATTAGAACGATCGCCCGATAAATTCTTCGATACTCCCGACACACGTCGAGCGCGACGCACTCTCGACTGACGCGAAAATGTGACAGGTTAGGTTACCATTGATAGACTGCACTAATTTGTCTGTATTTAATTTGTCCTGGTGACGATTTCTCCATGTCCACGGGGATATTGGATGGCACTCGTGATGATGGCACGCTTGTCGAACGAGAACGAAAGCTGTAAAATAGAAAGAGAGGTGCATGTATTAGAGTATTAGAGAATGAATTCTTCTGACGAAGCGTCGTTTAATGAATATAAGGGAGACGACGCGATGAATCGTAAATAGCGTCGACTGAATAACATACCGAGACAACTCGTCGCTAAACTCGACACTCCCACTACTTATTTATACGCACAATGTATTTAAAACGTAAATAAAGCGGAGAGATCGTAGACTCAACTGTGCACCGATATGTTGCCTAAACTAACCTGTTGCAAAAGTCACGTGATCGCGGCTAGCTTCATACCATTTCTCCCTATTTGCGTCCTTATTACATGATGCGACAAAAAAAATTCTTCGCTACTTTCCATTATCTTATAAAGGAGAAAACACATTTATAGATCGACGTATTAATATTAAATCGTAAGAAACAATTAAATTTCTTGAGTTTAAGCGTGAATTTGATATGTTTACCTTTGATTTTGTACGACGATAACGAGACGCACGTATTAAAGAGGTTCTTTCGACAAGCGTTGTTTAGCGAATACTGGAAGACGTGCTTTATCGGAATCATATATAAGACATCGACACACCGAGACGATTATCGTCACTAGACTCGATATCTTCATTTCTTTATACGCACAGTACGCTTGAGACCCTACGTTAATTAAAAAGACACGAAAATACGGAAGAGTCGCGATTCGACTGCACAAGTGCACACCGATGTTACTTGAACTAACCTGTTGTTGCAAGTCACGTGATGTGACGTAATCAGGGCTGGCGCCACCAACGCCAATTTCGTGTGCTTACGTCACGCGAAAAAAAAAAAATTCCTTAGCTACTTTTCATTATCTTATTAAAGAAGAAAACACATTTATAGATCATATTAAATCGTAAGAAACAATTAAATTTCTTGAGTTTAAGCGTGAATTTGATATGGTTTACCTTTGATTTTCTACGACGATAACGAGACGCACGTATTAAAGAGGTTCTTTCGACAAGCGTTGTTTAGCGAATACTGGAAGACGTGCTTTATCGGAATCATACATAAGACATCGACACACCGAGACGATTATCGTCACTAGACTCGATATCTCCATCATTTCTTTATACGCACAGTACGCTTGAGACCCTACGTTAATTAAAAAGACACGAAAATACGGAAGGGTCGCGATTCGAGTGCACACCGATATATTACTTGAACTAGTCTGTAAGTCTGTGTTGCAAAAGTCACGTGATGTGACGTAATCAGGGCTGGCGCCACTTCAACGCCAAGTTCGTGTGCTTACGTCACGCGAAAAAAAAAATTTCTTAACTACTTTTCATTATCTTATTAAAGAAGAAAACACATTTATAGATCGATAGATTGATATTAAATCGTAAGAAACAATTAAATTTCTTGAGTTTAAGCGTGAATTTGATATGTTTACCTTTGATTTTGTACGACGATAACGAGACGCACGTATTAAAGAGGTTCTTTCGACAAGCGTTGTTTAGCGAATACTGGAAGACGTGCTTTATCGGAATCATACATAAGACATCGACACACCGAGACGATTATCGTCACTAGACTCGATATCTCCATCATTTCTTTATACGCACAGTACGCTTGAGACCCTACGTTAATTAAAAAGACACGAAAATACGGAAGGGTCGCGATTCGAGTGCACACCGATATATTACTTGAACTAGTCTGTAAGTCTGTGTTGCAAAAGTCACGTGATGTGACGTAATCACGGCTACTTTTCATTATCTTATTAAAGGCCATTGCACGTACAAAAATTTTAGTCGTAATCGTAAGGCCGTAAGCAAATCGTCCAATCACAGTCAAGCATTCTTATTACGTTATGATAATTCTTCTCTTAAAGGAGAAAACACATTTGTAGATCGACAGACTAATATTAAATCGCAAGAAACAATTAAATTTATTGACTTTCAGCGTGAATTCAATATATTTACCTTCGATTTTGTACGGCGAGAAAGAGACGCACGTATTAAAGAATTGGACGAGCGACTTGGACGAGCGACACTTCCACGAAACTTAGTATGCGCTTTAGCCCGTAGTCATGGCAACGTGAAACAGCCAACCGTGGCTAGCTCGGTCGCTACCCCTACCACCTGTTTGTACGCTCGAGACGTTGCAATAAAGAGACAGAAAAATATGAAACAGTAGTAATTCGACATGCATCGACGTACATCGACGTGTTAAGGTCTGTTCTACCATAGAATAATAAAGTCGTAAGTCGTAAGAAATTGACCAATCACAGTCGATTATTCTCCTAACATTCTACTGTGATTGGTCACTTTCTTACGATTTATAACTTTATCACTCTATTGTAAACCAGGCCAGTTACGTGAAATAATCCGCTATTACGAAAGTCACGTGATCGCGGCTAATTTCGTGTCGACAATTTCGCGCGTTTATGTGACGCGGTAAAAATTTCTCCAGTGCATTTTGTTCAAGTGTTAACGTAAAAAACTTATAAAAATCGTCAGAATAATATTAAATCGTAAGAAGCAGTGGGAGAGAGAGAGTTGAATATCTCTCTGGAATAACTCTGGAATCAGTTGGAACGTGGATTTGATCTTTGACTTAGCACGGCAATAGTGAGACACGCGCGTATTAATTAAGAACAAACTCCTTCGACGAGTGTCTTTTTCCGAATATCGGGAGATACGCTTTAACCATAATCGTGATAATATCAACGCACCGAGGTAATTTGCTGTTAGATTCAAATCTCCACCACTTGTTCATACATACAATTACATACAATACACTCGATATATTAGAATAAAGACACGAAAATACGGAATAATCCTAATTCGATCGCACATCGACACGTTACTCGAACTAACCTCTATTTGTAAAAGTTCGCGATTAGCTTGTGTACGCGAAGTAAAAATTCTTCTTTTTGTGCCTTTGTTAAGTGATACTATAATGTGTGCAAATATTTATATTTCGTTATATATTTATATATTAAAATAAATTCTTTATAGATAATGAGATACGCGTATTAAAGAACAAATTCCTTCGACGAGTTTTTTTTCGCGAATATCAAGAGGTGCGCTTTAACGTAATCATGATAACATCATGCAACATCTAAGGCTCGAAACATTACAATTAAAAGACATAAAAATACAGAATAGTCGCGTTTGATTGCACATCGATACGTTATTTTAATTAACCTGCCGTTGCAAAAATCACGTGATAGCTTCGCACCAATTTCGTGCGTTTACAAAACGCGACAAGAATTATTTAGCTACTTTTCATTATTTTATTAAAGGAGAAAACACATTTATAAATCGTGAGAAACAATTAAATTTATTGAGTTGGAGCATATATTCAATATATTCAGCTGAAATTTTGTACGGCGCGTATTAAAGAATGTTAAAGAATTTTCCTTCGACGAGCGAGTTCCGCGAAATCGGGATTCCGGGATATTCGCTTTAGCCGTAGTCATGGCAACGTCAAACGGCCAACCGTGGCTAGACTCGGTAGTTACCCCCACCACCTGTTCATGCGCTCGAGACGTTGCGATAACGGAGTAACGGACACAAAAATACGAACAGTCGCAATTTGGCCGTGCATCGACAAGTTTATTCGAGCTGATGTTATTACGGAAGTTACGTGATCGCGGCTAGCTTCGCGTGCTTATCTGCCGCGGTGAGATTCCTCGAGTACATTTTATTACAGTGCTAATGTAGAAAACACATTTATAGATGGTCGGAATAATATTCAGTCGTAGGAAATAGTTGAATTATTCGAGTTGCTGCGTGGATTTTTACTTTCGTCTTTGGCACCGGCGAGAATGAGACGCACGTATTAGGCCGATATTACATTTGTCGTACGACAAACTTTTTAAGCGCATTGATTGGCTGCAGTATAGAAAATTTCTCAAGTCTCTATTTTGTAGCCAATCAATGAGCTTAAAAAGTTTGTCGTACGACAAATGTAATTTCGGCCTTAGAGTTACTTGGACGAGTTTCGTGTAACGAATACCGGGGGAGAGCTTTACCGGAGTCATATAACATCAATATTAACCGAGACGATCATCTCCCACTTGTTTATACGCATAATACGATCGAGACATTTTGACAAAGACACGTGAAAATACGATTATTATCGCGATTCGCGATCGCGCATCAACGTATTACTTGAAGTAACCGGTTATTACACGTCACGTGATTTGATGACGCGACTAGATCACGTGATTTACGCAGCCAATTCACGCGATTGCCCGACGCAGTAAAATTCCTCGAGTACATTTTATTAAAGTGCTAATGTAGAAAACATATTTATAGATCGTCGGAATAATATTCAATCGTAAGAGGCAGTTGAATTACTTCCGTTCGAGCGTGGATTTCATCTTCGACTTGACACGACGATATAGTGACATGTACGTATTAAGGAACATATTCCTTCGACGAGTGTCTTTCCGCGAACTTCGGGAGACGCGCTTTAACCATAATCGTGATAGTATCAACGCACCGAGGCAATTCGCTGCTAGATTCGGTATCTCCGCCACTTGTTCATACGCACAATACCCTCGAGATAATAGGATAAAGACACGAAAATACGAAACAGTCGTAATTCGATCGCACATCCTAGCGTTACTGAAACTAACCTGTAAATGTCACGCGATCGCGGCTAGCTTGTGTACGCGAAATAAAAATATTTTTTTTTTTCCGACTTTGTTAAGTGATACTATAATGTGCGCGAATATTTATATATCGTTAAAATAAATATCATAGTGCATAATTAAAATAATAGTGTGGATTATAAGAAAATGCTGAACTATGTTCCAAGTTCCTCGACATTCGTCTTTGACTCCGCACTTGGTACGACAAAATGGTAAGCGTAACTGTTTCATTTTATTAAAATAACACCAAAGTCCATGTCTTTACATCTTAATGACATTACTTTTCTTTTCTTCCTTCTAGAATTTTTGATATCAAATTTTTGATTTTTAGATTTTTCTCTCTGTACCACTTGTTATTGAAATCTGGACAATTTATTATTTATATACATTATTAGACAGCATTAATTAGACAGCAACAATGTCATTAAAAATGTTTAGACCAGCTGTTGGTGTTATATAATATATAATGGGGTATTGATCTAAATATTCTCGCTTAGATTTTGTCAACAATCAAGTTTATACATATCTGTTTTTATTTATAATCGTAATAATAATTATTGCGACATTCATCAAAAGGAACATATTATCTCTAATTATTTTATGACGAGTATCAATGTTATTCGAAAATATTGCATATTACTTTCATCTGACTATTATTATCTTAATGCGTACAACGTCTTATAGTTGGACGAATAATACACAGAAATCGTAATTTGCTTTAATCCCATCTCTCTTACCGTTTATCGTACGTAATAACGCAGATGCTTACAACGTCGTTACTCTAACATAAGTAAGAGCGTGCAATCTCCGCGGTAACTCTCTGATACGTGTCCTTCTACGAGTGTAATACCGCTCACGTCGGAATTATGTAAAGCGGCGATAGGTAACGCGGAACGGTGTCGAAAGGCGCGGATCGCGTTTAATCCGCGTCGCTCGTAAATAAAGCAGCTCGCAGAAGCGCGCGCACCAGTTATGTCATTGCGTAGCCACGTGCTCCGCGGAAATTATCGCGTGCGATACCTGCGTACACGTGTATTCATCCCTGCACTTATATATATGTATACGTCTTATCCTTGCTCGTACATTTACCCGTATATAAGTTACATAGATCATTCGTGACGCTTACTACTTCACGCTTCGCGCTTTGGATTGATAATAATTTTTACAAGTGTTGGAAAAGCTATATGTATATATGTATGTATGTACACATTGTATCTCTCTTCTATGAATCTTTCCTCCTTTCGAGAGATTTTCACGCATCGTAGTCCGACACGAAACATGCGCGTCCGACACAAGGGCGATACTTCTTTCGGGCTTGACCTAAAAACGTGATCCGCCCACGTCAGTCAACAGGCTCTTTCTATACGAAAATCGAGTCTTGTGTTCGAAAACTCTCATGCGTCTCTCTCTCTCTCTCGTTCCGCATCTCTCGTGGAACGCCCGTTGCATTAAACATCACGGTGAGTGCATTAATTAACACATCGATAATAAGCCCCGTCGCGATTTTTGCAGGAGAGTCAGTCAAGTTTGAGTATTATTGGTTCGTAAATTACAACGCGCTATACGTAACTCATTGCTAATTTTACGCGTGCATAATTACGATCGTAGAAATTTAATCGATATTATAATGGTACACATATATGGAAATATAAATAAATTGCTATAATATAAAATAATATATATATATATATATATAATATGGAAAAAAGAATTAATATAGTTATATATAATATGTGTGAAAAGAAAGAAAGAATTATATATAATTCTCGAATTTCATAATGCCAATATTTTCTGTATACTTAAATCCCTGAGTCTTTTCGAAGCTATTCGTTAAAAAAACACGAGCCACGTGGTGCCTCTTATAATCGAAAAAGTAAACTCGTTCCTCTCGTGCAAACGAAAGATAATATCCCGCAACGTTTACCGAATATTCGAGTGGACGTCGAAATGATCGAGAATGCCTTCCTTGTGTGTATCAGTTTCAACTTTCACGACGCAAACCTTGCAACCGACTTCTCCAAACAACCTCCTGCGCTCTCGCGGAGGAACAATTTCCGCGGCAAAAGCAGACCGTCCGTTTTATCGGGCATTTTTACGGGAAATTTCTTAGAACCTCGACATGTTTATGCGTTCTGCGAATGTGCCCGCGCGATTACCGAAAACGCACGTGTGCGTCGAATTCATTGCGCGGTGCGGCGTGAGATCGTACGTTCGATAACGTGGAATCGAGACCGAGAGAACGCCTTCCTCTTCGGGTTCCTCTTCGAGAAGCTGCCTCTCAATTTTCTCGCGCGCTCGTAAAATCGATCGGCCGATTGGCTCGCCGATCCGTGCACTGTAAAACGTGATCGTATTACCGGCCAATCCGATATCCATGCCCAGGTAACGAGCATCCAGTCGCTCGTGTGATTCGACGATTTGCCTTCGATTCGCCAACAAATCATCGTCGGGGGTAGCGCTTTAAACGACGTTTCCATTCTATCGCTCTTCCTTTCGCGCGATATAAAATTGAAGAGTGTTATATAATAAATTGTCAAACTATCCAAGAGTGCAAATCTTTCGAGATTCGTCTTCTGTAGATCGCAAATTACTGTAATACTCGAAAAAAATTACATAATTACCATTAAATGAAACAAACTTTAATTGCAACTTTGCAGTAATAATTTTTCGTTTAATTGGCGATTCTTTCGAGACACGCGCCGGTTCTTCGGTTATGCATAACGATTCTCATAAATGAGAACGAGTGAAAATAAATTTTGTCGCGGATCTTGGACACGATAGCCAACAATAATCGTAATGTCGCTTCGGGACGCGCATTTATATGAACTCGGAGCCAAGCTCGCTTGGCCAAGCAATAGGAGGGACGTCCGATGTATCCTGGGTAACACGACTAATGCGTCTCGCAGCGGGAACTCTTGATCGGTATGTCTTCATCCTTCTTCGCGGCAGGTGCGAGATTCGCGACGGAGAAACAGCACACGACAAAATAAAGATGAAAATGAGGACGAACGGAAAAGGTTCTTTTGAGAGCAATTTTGCGTGGGTGACTTGAAAGAAAAAAATTCTTAACGAGCTTCTTCGATCTAGAAGTAATTAATTAAGGTTGACAATCTTAATGTGGCGTGATTTTTTTTTATGTTGCGTAGCACAACTATCTCATCGGTACTCTATATTAAAAATCTCTTCAGATACAAGATAAAGATTTATTTATTTAAATTTTAATAAGCTCGAAAGAGTGCTCTGTCTTCCCCTACTTTAATATAAGATTTAATATAAGATTTAATATACCGATTTATATAAGATTTATGGTTGATATAAATAAATGATTGAAGTCGACCACGCGGATTTAAATCGTTTCGTCTAAAATCGTGTATCGATCAATCGTGAAACAGAATTGGAGATGTTGGTGCTTGCGTAAATATCGATGCATGTAAGGGAAGACAAAGCCGCGTAAGGGATGGGCAAGCCGAGCAGCATCAAAGATAAAGTTCGCAGAAGAGTAGCACGACCGAGTCGGTGGTACCATGCATCATCGACCTGGACAGCTCGCTGCCCTCTCCTCCACCGTGTTCCGCTCCGTTTCGTTCCTCCTTGTGCCTTCTACGGTTGGCCTCCTACCTCCGAGATCGTCCTACCGCGGATACCTACCTATCTGCTCGGCTTAACCTCTCCCAGCCCTCGGCGGCTTCCAGCAAAAAGAATAAGGATCGTGGAGCGATCCTATGAGATCATCCTATGGGATCGATCGATCGCACGTACATCTTTCTCGCTTCTAGACAGAGATATTTGTTTTAAATAATAGCCATTAGTACATTCCTTAGCAACAATATATTATACACAGAGAGAGAATTTTCTCTTAGAATTTACCCCTTGAAAATCATGGATTTTATAAGAATTTCTCTGATTAGAAAATAATAATATCTATCACAATAAAATATAAAATATGTTTGATTAATTTTACTAAACTGCATAGTAATTATTATTTTTATCGTGATAAATATTAATCAGAGAAATTTCTCATAAAATTCTTTCCATACCATATTGTCCCACGATTACCATGATTTTCCGGGTAAATTCTAAGAGAAAATTCTCTCAGTGTACAAAAATATATTAAATATAGAAAGAAGCAAGTAATCGTGCGATCGGCAATTATTAGTTATCCGCGATAAAGTGGAGTATCTGCGGTCTACCGCGAAATCGCGCGAATGAATCGATTTCTGACACGGCTGACGATGTATCGATCATCGGAGAAAATTTTAACATACCAAGATCTAATAACGAAACAGAACGCGCGTTCCGCCTTTCTCCGTCCTCTCTTGCCTCTCCGACTTCTTCGTCTCGCTCTCTCCACGAGAATGCTACGAGATAAACGGCGATCGTTTCAGTTGGGCTGGCTGAGTAAACCTAGGCACAACCCTCTCCTCGGATAAGATCGCGGCACGGTCTCGAGTAGACGGCGGAGTTAAAGGATAATTTAGTAATTACGGCCAGATGCTTGCCCCCCGGCTAACTTCTCCGCCACTCTTTACGTACCGTAATCGCGGCGCTCTCGTGGACGCGTGTACGTATTTCATCTCGAAAAATGGTGCGACGCGTGTATCAATTACGTCTCGAGATTTCTGAGATGAAGATAGACCGAGGATGCGAATTTAACTTCACCTCCTGCCTTCATTTCGAAAAATGCGAGGATTATTATTTAGAAATCGGAACAATATCGCGAAATTTCCTGTTTTTCTCCCTCATTAACAATTGTTTCGACATTGTCGCATGACCATCGTCAATGGTACAATCCACAAATGCTTGTACGCACGTTGTTTGCGAGCGAGCGCGAATCGCTCGAGGCGCGACGACGTTATATGGATACGACATATGCATACGTGTATAGGGCTAAAAACGGTTTACGCGCCAAGGAGAGATCGCGCGAGTTTATTGCACGAGCGCGTCTCTTTGTCCGATCGCTCGTGTGCACGTGAATTTACATCTTGTGTCCCGCTCGCACGAAAGCGATTCTATCTTCGTCCTCGTTCGATTCACGGCCGACTGTAGATGATGCATCGTCTCGTGCGTCTCGATCGGAATCTTCTCGCTCTCTCCTATCCCTTCGTCGGCTCGTCCCTCTTCTCCTCCGGTCCCTTCGCCTTTTCTTCGTTTCTCTCTCTCTCTCGCTCTTTCACTCTAGCCCTAACAAACGCTGGATACAACTCAATCGTCGGTCACGATCCTCAAGGAGCTCTCACACTGAGAACAGACGTATCTCGCTTCTCTCGCATGACAAATTGAATAAAAGCGGATTATCTTCGTTACAGTTTCATCGGCAAAAGTTACTTTGATTATTCGTGATTATCAATCTTTTGAAAATGTATAAACAATTAATACAAATGCACTTTACACCTTGACTAAAATATTTCCTCGATGACAATTAAATGAATATTAATCTCGAAGATTAAAATCTCGTAATCTTTCGTATACATATATATATCTACATTCGAAATGGCGAATGAAAGTCGTCGACCCTATACGAAGAGAGATCTGGATGGGTAGAGAAACGATGACGAAGGCGAAGAAAAGGTTGTAGCCGACGAGGCCGAGAAGAGACGCGGTTCTCCGGCTGGGCATTAGCATTAGCGCGAGTTTCCAAGGACATTAATCAGGATTAAGCGGTACAGTCGCCGCGGCACTTGACGGCCGAAAACGCCGTTCTGATACTTTCTGGACGCGCCTCCTGCTATTTAATTTTCACCGTCCACTTTCTTCGCGCTACCGACCATCCATTAGTCACAGAGACCGGTGCCCGGCCGCGTTTCTCAGGTGCTTTTGTCGTCCGAACATCCGACTGACGAAAGGGTTAGAAAATTATTGCGTGCCATTTCAATGGAACTCGGGTCAGGGAAAAGAATGCGAGATGCATTGCACTATTCCCCTTCGTTGTTAAGTCTCCCGCAGATGCGAAAATAAATAATAGGATTTTTCAGTAAAACTTGTCGACTGAATTTGAAGTTGCTAATACTCCAGCAGCTGTGCCAGAGTAACATGTATGTTTTACGTGCTCTTTGTAAATTATTATTAATTTATTAAACAAATGAGAAATGTTGATCTTTCGCGGAAACGGATGCTCGCATACTTTGATTGTCGCGACGGTGTAATGTCCCATCTCTGTAGAGAAGAAACGTTTCTTTTATCGTACGGGGTTATCGGTCGCCCTCGACATTAGTCATTAAAATGATTGGTCCACCAATAATCGAGTCGACTCCGACATCCGAGTCCCGCGTTCTGCCTCGCGATGAGTCGAAAGTTTTGTCTCGAAGACATGTCGTGCATTAAGTCTCTTCGGTAATGTTTACAGCTTCTTATTTTGTTTTATATTTCTTGCTATTCGATATACGAATTATATGATTCGCATAATAGTGCGATAAAAAACATTATTACTTACAAACTCTTCTGGAAATCGCCCGCGGATTGGACAAAGTCCTCAAGTCCCTCACCGTCTGAAAAGTGAAGCGCGACGATGCGGAGTTAACGCGAAGCCGGTCTAGCTGGAGCGAATTCAATGAAGGCACTGTTGGCGCACGAGTTCATTGATATCGCTCAATTAATAAATTTAAATAGCCCGACGCGCGTAATTCCGCGGCGTCTCGCCGACCGCAGAATCGAGCTTTTAGCTGAGATATGCAGCGCCGATGCGACGACGTATATATGTATACGCGTGCATACGTCTTTCTTCTCCTCGTATAATATCCATTATTCCAATTGGAAGTCTCGGAACGCGACGGACACTTAGACTTTCACGCGCGAGATATCGCAAAAAATAATCATATCGCCGATGATCATAATTTCATATTGTTTTCGTCAAAGAAGAGCTTAATGCCGCTGATTAAACGATGTCTCTTCCGCGCGTTTCTCCTAAATTCCTCGGAAATTGCGTGAATAATTGACTGTTTATCACTCCCGTTTACGTCTTCCAAGAATTGCAAAAAGCCTGAAAAAAATTTATTTTCGAAAAATATATTTTTTCGACATTTTCATCAGGATTCGCGCCTAGAATTCGCGTATCGTCGCGTGTTGCATCCTCGTTAGCGCAACAGGACCGTACGAAGGGTAGGTGCAAACAGGTCCATTAAACTCAATGGCGGGACATTCTTTTCGCGCGCTCCCGCAGCTGATGTAAATCGCCCTTAATGGGCCGCGTTAATTGAAGCCGTACCGCGGCTCGGTGGTATCAAGCCGCTGGACTTATCGCGGGAGAAATTCCATCCAGCGGGTCGAAAGAAGCCGGAGAACGCGCGTATCGCTATTATATGCGTTACGTTTCTTCTCCAATTTCTTCTCCTTATTTCTTTATTTATTCAAATCACCCCAAACGACAACGATGTAATAAGATTAGTATCGTATATTTATGTCCTCTTAATTCGCGGAAAGAAACGAGAGTGTCGATTTAAGAAAAAAAAATGATAGACTATAAACGCCAAATGATTATGATGGCGCGTTGACAGCTCGCTCGTACTTTCTCAAGAGAGTTCCTATATCCGCCTACTCCCTTGCATAAAACATTATGGCCGCCATCACTTAAGTCGGGGACCTCGATGAGAGCGCGCCGTCGTGCGCTACGGGGTGTCCCGAAAACTCGCGTCCATCATCTTTTCGTACCCGTCATTTTGCTTCTTACGCGCGTCTCGGCGCGGCTCATCCCCCGACGGCGGAGATTAATGAGAAGCGACTGGGCCTTTAATTTTGCTTTCATTAATTCGGTAGGCTGGTGATTATATATCGGGGGGTTGCCTCGTAAAAGGGATAGCCCGTAATGAAATGTGCGTCGATGGTTTTTTATCAAAGGCACGCGGCTACCACTGGTAATTAATATTTGTTATACATCGAGATGTATTATTTACTTTCGCGAATGAAGCCAACTAATGGATGAAGCTGCGATA
The DNA here is from genome assembly GCF_030444845.1 of Prenolepis imparis. Taxonomy (NCBI): domain Eukaryota; kingdom Metazoa; phylum Arthropoda; class Insecta; order Hymenoptera; family Formicidae; genus Prenolepis; species Prenolepis imparis. The sequence goes on along the minus strand of NW_028141171.1, from coordinate 9,002,263 downwards.
ACATCCCTCCTTCAACGATTTGACGCATATGGACGAAAATATCACGAAGAGAGAAGATACTAATCTCTGTACGCGGTGATCTTTCTCTCTCTCTCTCTCTTTTTCCACTCTCCAGTGATATATTTAGCATCGCAATTTTCACTCGCGAGATTTACTCGAACGTCAGAGCGATACGTTTCGGTGTGGCAAGATTTTTATATTTCGCACTGTAAGATCCGTTCATCGAGTCGGACGCTGACTTCGCGGGTTCATGGTACTCGCTTAAACCTATGACGTTGTCGTGGAGGAACGGCAAAAACGCCGAGAGCAGATGCGAGAAGAAACCCAACGTATAGTCAGGGGCGAGATTTAAATCGCGCGAGTTGACTCGGGAGGTCATTAATCGCCGTCACCGCGCTAATTTCGGTTGGACGTGCAAATACGCTCCCTCAGGTGGCTCCCTTTTGAACGACACACGTTTCTCTTCCAAAGAAAAATAACGCTTCTTCGCTTATTCTATTTGTTAATCTTCTAGTTTGTGAGTTTTCTTTTAACCTACTAAAAAATTATATTATATAAGTTACGATTTACACAACAGTTGCATATAAAGGATTAATTTTTTAAATTCATTTTTTACTCCAGGAAAATCAGCTCAATTAATAATCACGATCGTGAAAAATTCTCGCATTTTTATATTAAATTAATATTTTATAAAGATATAAGATGATCTATAAACTTGATACACAATCTGAAAATATTTCACTTCTATATTAATATTTTTTATAGTAATATTTTACTCGTAGTTTCTCGTCTTCTGTATAAAATTAAGTCATTGAGTTTGAATCGATACTTGGGATATATGATAATTTTTTTCCTTGTTATAGATCAGAATTATATCTAGATGAATTGTGTGAAAAGTTTAAAGAAAATCGTACGTGTCGCGATGCTGCAATCGTAGTGTCCCAAGAGATGTGCTCCGAACGCCGTTCCAATTATATGCGAGAAACGACCCGAAACAGGTTCCGCGACGGAACGTAACATAATTTTCCGCCCCGATGCCAGTAAAGGAGCAGACTACGATTTTATAAGAGCCTCGCCTTCTTAGCGCCTTTTTCTATCTTTTGTCCCCGCACGCGTTTCTCTCCGCGGTTAGGGGGAGAGTCTTTTCCTTTTCTCACTGGAATCTGGAAGTCATGGCACGCTCCTTTCTTTCTCTTTCTCTCTCTCTCTCTCTCTTTCTCTCTCTCTCTCTCTCTTTCTCTCTCTCTTTCTCTCTCTCTCTCTCTCTCTCTCTCTCTCTCTCTCTCTCTCTCTCTCTCGCTCTTTTCTTCTCTTGGTTGTATTTTATTCTCCATCCCTTTTTCTTTGGAGACCATCCTTTCTCTCTTATCGCCATCCGCTCTTCTTCACGAGCACTGCGATCCCCGATGCAGTCCAAGTCGCACGGGCGCATAACAAGGAATCCTACGACTTTATGGTCGCTGGACGGCAGCACTGAGGCTTTTATTGGTCCGAGCTTCGGTCGACTAATGGCTCTGTGGATCCAGATCCGCCGTGTTCACGCCGGCCACCATACAACTTTTTCATTTTACCACGTCGTTCTTTAGTGCGTGCGCGCGTCTACATGCCTACGATGTCACGGTTTCGATGTCATTAGCAGCTTGAAATGAGGGTCGAACTTGTTCGTTAAAAATTTTCCCGATTGCGACCGGAATCATTTTGCATGAACGAATCATCACGAGACTTCGATGCACACTCGTTTATTTAATAAGGGATGTATACTCTCGCTATAGATAAGCGTTTGAAAATTGTTCCCTATATACGGATTAAGAAATAATTTCGTATTTACGCGAATTAATCTTTAATATGATAACAAAGTGGCGAGCGAAATAAAAGCGCGACGAAGAAGAGGCACGAAGGGAGCACGGTGATAATTGACCGTTTAACGATCGCGCCGATTTCTTCCCCATCCGCGCCGATGCGGTGGTCCTCCGGAGCGGAGAGCGAAGGTCGACCATCCTTGGACGATATACATACGCGTCCTGTACGCGAGAGTCGAGCGAATAGCGCGAAGCGGCGAGTAGGTACGAGCGAACGAGGGAGTCGTGAGTACAACATCATCAGAGGCAGGCTTGGTTTTCTCTCTCCCTTTCTCTCTCTTTCTTTCTCTGCGGGTTCCTTCGTCCGTTCCTTTCGTATAATAAAGACGCGTTCTGCCGCGCTACTCTGCTGCTCCTCTCATCTCGCTCTATCTGGTATCCTATTCTCACTCGCACCATCGTATTCTCCCTCTATCTCCCTTTCTCTCTCTTCCTTCTTAATAAATGTCTCTTTCTATCTTCTGCTATCTTCTTCTTCTTCTTCTTCTTCTTCTTCTTCTTCTTCTTCTTCTTCTTCATCTTCATCTTCCCTCCGTCTCTACTTCGGTCTTTTTGCCCGCATTACTCTCTTTCTCTCGCTTCCTCTCTCGTCTTTTCTCGCTATCTCTTTCTTTCACCCGCTTTGCTCCGCTAGTGGTCCTTCCGTGCATCCTTTTCCCTTTCAGTCAATTTCGCTCGTCTCTTCTCCCGGACTCTCTTCTTCTCTCTTTTATTCCCCTTTGCCCCTTCCTTTCTTCCCGTTGTTCTTCCGTCTCTTTCTTTTCACTGTGGGCTCCTTGCCTCTCTCCCCCGCGCCCGGTCGCCCGCAGCGCGGGCATCCGAGGTATTTTTGAACCGATCCACGACGGGAGGCTGCTGCAGGGCCGCACTTTTCTCCAACGTGCTTCGAAATCTTCGGATCGAAGGGATCGATTGAGAAAATTAAGCTTGTTCAAGAATTTAAATGTCATTAGACGTCGATTATTAAATAAACGTTAGCACCCTGAAATGCTACAGCGGATCGATAGTTTAAGTTTAATGATATAAAAAAAATTAAATAGCGAAAGATATAAAGCTGTGAAATTGTCAGTATCTTCACGAGAGACTGCAACCTCTCTCGCGATATGTATAACGAACCTGATAACGCAAGATATACGAAGCTGTAGCGAATAACCAACATAAGTGGCATATGGCCGCAACATACGATCGAGTTGCGGATGAATTATTGAACGCGGCTGTTGATCAAAAGAGACCGTCTAAAGCCGCTCGCACGCGGTCAGTATTCAGGTACGCATAGTATCTCGCTAAGTTAAGATGAATAAATATACTTTTAGAATTAGATAATCTCGGAATAATCTCTGAAAAATATAGCATCTTATCTCTCTTATATGTATAATATTAACTTAACATCTTTGGAAAATTGTGAGAGAAGTTGTCTTCCGTGGTTATCAAAAATTCAGAGACCCAAAAGTTTATAATTCTGTATTTAAAATATAAAATTATTCGGGGAAAATAATGCATATCACGTCAAGAGATGCACAGAAAAAAGAGAGAGAGAGAGAGATGAAACTACTGCTGTCTCAATTTGCCAAGCTGAGATACACTGGCAACGACAATAAAGGCGCCAAGTAAAAAGCTCATCGTTCCCTTTCGGTTTTTTTCACGACGCTCGCCTTTATCTCGTTTTTAGTGTCGAAGCTAATTGGATACTCCCGGCGCCCTTACCGCGACGCTTGTAATTTCTCCTGAACTGGTTTGTTCGAACGAAAAACTGACGCGTTGCGCGGGTTTAGATGTTATCTCGGAGACGGGATTATATTGATTTCTTAATACTCGGCTACGTAATCCATAACCCTGTGTTTTCTGTCGAGGGAGGGGCGAGCTCATATAAAAGAGAGAGAGAGAGACACACTGTGCAAATACAATTAGCGTGGTCACTCTCGTGTCATATTCCAACAATTTTCAAGTACGTGCTTAATTACTTGTATAGCGAAAGCAAAATGTCGAGGAAGCGATACCATTATAGCTGACAGTATAGATTCTAGATGATTATTCTCCCTGAAAGGGGAGCTCTCCGAAAGGGTACGAGCAACAGGTGGCTGTATAAAGTACGAGAACGATTTGTCCCGAGGGTATATCGTCGTATTAGCCCCTACGAGTTCTCCCTTGTTGCTGCATTTTGAAAACGCGAATTTCTTCGCCCGTTGATTCCATTCTTCTTATATCAAGTGCTACATGTTCACTCTTTCACGCATAACGAACGTTATTTATCAATAAATTAATTGATACTTCGGTAAGAAAAAATATCGCATTTTAATTAAAAACAATTTATATATTTTTTAAAATAAGATATTCAATTATGACATTCGTCTATAATGTGTATTCGCGAACGAGAATAAAATACAAATGTCTCATAAGATGAATTAACCAGATTAACGAATATAATCTCGAGCCTATCATCCGTCTCTGTCCTGAGTAATGTAATTACCGATCGATGGGACTTATTACGTTAAAATTGCAACGCTAGCAATCGTGCTGGGTAAGCTCATTCAATAACGCTATTGCGATAAGGTTCTGACTTACGAGCTCTGATAAATCGATCGGTGTCTATTTTCTATCCGTCTATTTTCGTTCCGTTAATTGATCTCTGTCGAAGGGGAAACGTTTTCCGTCATGCGCTCTCAAGCAAACAATAATAATGGCACCGCAACGATAGCGATGAACCGACGAACGTTTCGGTTTCTGACTCAACCTTCCATCAACTTTCCATCCTCGCGCACGAATTACGTTTAGAAAACAGGTGATATCGACGAATTTTAAGACGCGAAGAACATCTTCTTTAAAATCTCACCCTCGTCTAAAGTATTAGCCCCTTTATGTAATTTTCCCTGAATTAATGTGCTTGTTTTTTTTCGAGACATCTCTAAACAATTTTTTTTTAATTCCACGTGCGAACAAACTCAGGAACAATGTATTCGATAATAATGCAAGGATATCGCGATTCCTGTTTATTCGTTAATTTGGCTCGTTAATTATTGCGCGTTCTGTCACTCATCGGCATCCTTCTGCCAATTACGTCCGTTCAGCTTCTCTCCCCCTCTTCATAGCGCCTTGGCGCATGAAATACTTGAACGTTAAGGCTCAACAGGTGGTATCAGCGAGTCTGCGAGGTGCGGAGTATCTCGTTTCAAGCCGCACACTGTTATTCAAGCTCTATGTGCCTGCTGCGTGCCGTATAATAGTAATTAACGCCGCGAGACTCTGTTAAAATATCGCCGATATTCCACAGTACGGTCATCGACGCGCACAATAAACACCGAGTATACAATGTACAACTCTGTGGGAAGACCGGAACTTGGTTCACCGAGAACTCGGAGGGAGGGGAAAGATTCAAATAAACAACAACGATAGCGCTTATTTTATCTTACTATGCGGCGAGAAATGTTCATTAGTATGTCGCCCGGGTTTGCGTGTCAGTATTGTACGTTTTACACGAATGCTTATTCGTTGTTATTTTATATCATACCTGTATTTAAAAAAAAACATTTTATAATGACTAAGATTTTATAATGAATTTCACAGTTGTTTATTAACTATTTGGAGAACTTTATATGTTGTCTTCGAAATATATAATGTTTATCGTAGAAGATCCAAGAAATAATTCCATTATCTTGGAATAAATATATTAAATTAAGAGCCAGTGTATTTTGCGACAAGACATGTCGATACTTGAACAATTAAATTTATTAAACTTTATTATAGAAAATTCATTACTTATAAATTAATTAAATTAGCCGTAAGAATCGGTGGCCTTGCGTGATTATATGCACATCTCATCGCTGTTTTACGCGATTCGCGACAACTTTTGAGACATGTCGGGATAAAGTATTCGCTCGTTTGTACGTCTCACGAGAGTCGGCACTTATCGCTCCACAGGATAGCTTTCGATTCGCGAATATTCGCCGTACTTTGAGTGTCCCTATGGTGTTTGCACAAACGATTTCGCCGTGATTATCGAAGAGGAAAGTTCTCAAAATAACTCGGAGCCCAGATTTTTCGAGAAAAAGCGGTGAAAATTTATCGAGATTCAGAAAAAAATCAAAGGGATGGACAAGAGTAGGAAAATCCGGATGGTTGAGCATCACTGGATATAATTATGACATCTAATTAGGTTTTTAGCGGTTGGGACGACTGGTCCGAGCAGCGGCTGCTATCCAGGACTCGAGAGCCAGGAGAGGTCCTTTTTTTTCACTCTCTCTCTGAACTTGCTCTCCCTTCCCTACTTCTTCCCCACCCCCTGCCCCCTTCTCACAATGCTGCGCTCGCCGATAGAGATTCCAAGCGACTTCCTTTGTTTTGTCCCGTTCGCCCTTTTTTGTACCCACTGATTCAATCGACTCCCGTGTATCGGTGTGGTTCGCCGCCGCGATGACGATATCGCGACTAGTCTTCGCGAGAAGTCGACCTTGGGTTTCCCGGTGGAACGTGATCATCGGCTCTATCCGCGACGTTCGTTCAATTTTCATCAGCTTCGCGCCCTTTCAGTTTCACATCCAGATCATTAGCCGAGATGAGAAAGAATAAAACATCGCGATAAGAACAATGAAACTGCCATTAGAAGGACAATCCGCTCGGAACGACTCGGTAACGACGATGCATCATCATGACAAGTGCATTGTTTAAATATCAGCTGGATCAGTATCATTGTGGCATGCATTTTTTTCTCCCGCGCGTCTTTATTTCGTACAGACAGACACGGCGTATGCGATGCGAGGCACGAAGAAACGAGAGACGGAAGGTGGCGGAGAGTGAGAGAGGGGAAAGGGGGAGTCGACTCCCGGAGGATTAGCATTGGAACGTGAAAAAGTCTCTTGTTAGATGGCGGTGGTACCCGTTCGTTCCGAGACGTCATTAGGGCACGCCACGTGAAGCCGAGAGGCCTCCGAGATCGGGACGCGATAACGGAGGAGCGAAAGGAAGGAGACGAATACGAGCTTCGGAGAGAAGACGAAGAGGGGATGAGGGACCCCGGATCCGATGGGTCCAGGTGAACGCGATGTAGAGAAGAGAGCCGTGGAAGCTGGAGCGATGTGGAAGAGAGAAGAGGGAGAGTAGGGACGGTAAGGGAGGAAAAGGAGGAGGAGAGGAAAGACACAGAGGCAAGAGTTGAAGGGAGGAGGAGAAGCATGTCGAGGAAAGAAGAGTGGAAGAAGAGGATACCAGACGAAGAGTGATTGAGCTGTAGTCGATCTTGCTGTCCTGTCGAAGTCTCGAATGTCTTGATGCCGCGCAGTCGAAGATCGAGTTCGCTCTCGATACGCGCGCGAGAGGGGTCCTCCTTCCTTCACTATCCTTTTGCCGTCCATCTCATCTCCTCACCTCTTTCTTCTTACCGTCCACGCAACTTCTACTCGTCTCTACGTCGGGTCGTTATGTTATAACAATAGAACGTCGTCGGTTCCCGTAGTCGATCTCGCGCAAAACACGAGACGCAGCCGCTGACGATCCGAATACGATCTCGATATTTACTATCCGTTCATTCACGCAGCGCTTTCGAAAGACGATAACGAAGCGATCAGTCGTGGTATGGCATCCACTTTTTATTCGTCGCAGGATCGTTTATCTCGACGTATCTCGGAAAAGCGGAAGATTGTCGAACGAGATAATAGAAGGATTAAGGATTTTTTTAAAAATAAAGCAACAATACACTATACAAGTAAAATTTCTTTAGCGTCGCGCGCGTTTGATTGGCGCAGCCCTGTAGATTCGAATCTTGCACACGGTGCCCCTCCCCGATAATGTCTCTCTCTGCTCCGGCGCGTATCCTGATATATACCGGCGCACATGTGAAATTCCTGCGTCCACACACGCACGCGCACCACCACGTGGCGCGCACGCGGATCCTGTCCGGTGGGGAAGAAGGAGGAAAGCGACGGCCGCACGAATATCCTTGCGTAATTTCGCGCGCATCCCGAAGCGGGCGCCTCTTCCTCTCCCCATTTGCTTTAAGCTAACGCTGCCGGACGAACGTGAGAGAGACTTGGCACGCCCCTGGTATCTCCGATAATTACAGAGTAGGGCATCCAAATTTATAATGTCCTTGCTAACTATCGGCCACTCCTACAGGATTTAAGACGAAGGGGGGGGGGGGATCAAAAAGAAAGAAATCCATGGGGACCCTCCTGAACGATGGCGGTCGTCCAACTCTCTCTCGCCTCCGCGTTTCTTTATTAATCGAGTCGGTAAGAGGTCAGCGACTACCGTTCGCGCAAAGAACTATGGCGATAAAATATTTTCCGATTTGTTCTATTTTCAAATATACATGTTTAATCATCCCCCACGCACCAAGTTTCCCTTCCCAAGCTTTACAACCGATAATCTGTAAATCGCGGAAGAGAACGAGAACGTTGTCGGAGAGACTAGCCCTGACGCGCGATAATCTATCGCAACGCGAGGATCGCGCAAAATTAAATGCGGACGCCCGGTACGTAATATATTGCCGTACGGGGCGGCGGACGGCGGGCACCTGCTAAGAAAGAAAACTTCACGAAGGAATACGATAAAGAGGAATGATTGTGATCTGAGACTCCGAACGCGATAGAGCCATAGATCATCGTGGACCCAGGCCGGCCCCCGACTCTGCTCGCTCCTCTCTCCCTCGGGGGTACCATTCGTGGAGCATCACAATGTATGCGCAGGGCCGCATCCGACCAACGCGAATCTTCTCTCTGGTGATTCGAAACTGCTTTTCATAAATTGGCTTTATAAGCGAATAATAACGTAAAATTAATAATGCCAGAAACATTGATACCGCTTAATCGGAGATTCGAATTTCGTTAATTAATTCATCGATTTATCAGACAGTCATGCGATCGCGATGACTAATAGAGACAGCGTTCGCGATAATTATGATGTCATCTTGTCTCGCGTAACAGCTTCCGATATCTTTCTCTAGTGGTCTCGCTAATCTATTTACAGCCTCGTATCAAGTTACTTTGTTATTCGACTGTGCTTAATTTAACTGTCATTTAATTCGCCGCTATTTTTCTATTAATATTGCATCATATTATTTTATCAATTTATTATTAGTACCGTAACCGCGGCAGAGTCGGATCTGTGGCGGAAAGATATCACAGATCACAGCGAATACGTGATCGTGTCTCGAAGAAGAAGCGGTCGCTCACATTATGTCGTGATAGTCGGTGATCACGTTCGTTGGAACTATCCGACAATCTCGTAGTCGATTGCGCGACCCTCGGACCATATGGGGGGGGGGGGGGAATCACAATATTTACTTACTCGCGCTCTTTTTCTAAAATTGCGACATACGATGAAGCGTGTATCGCGAGTAATTCGTCGCGACGCAAACTCATCAGACACAAAGACTCCTCTCTCGCCTCTTTCCTTACTGCGCCGTATAAACGTCCTTCCATCTTGGTCGCGCGGTCTCTTTTGCCGCTCTTGTTCTCTCTTTCTCTCTTTCTCTCTTTCTTTCTCTCTCTTTCCCTGTGTCTTGCCCATGGTGGTATAACCGACGTTGCCACGTCTACACCGACGATGAGTGGTCGATGGAGAAAGGGCAATGCGATGGAGAAGGTCGTAGGGAGCTGATCGAAGGGAAGAGCCGTTAAGTCGGTAGCATCTGAGAAATGATTGGCGGCAAGCGTGGGCCGATTGCTCGCTATTTCCCCGCCGCGGTGATACCGGAACCGGAAGCTGTCGATCCATCCGCGATTCTCGACGCGAACACAATCGGTGCACAATACGCGCGAGATTTTACCCCAGTGATATATCAAGATCATTATTTCTAGAAAATTTTATCCATCTGCAAAAATATCACAAGTTGGCAGAAAATAATTGGAAACGATCGTTTCAGGGAATGCATTTTTTTCATTAATTTGTTTTCATTTTAATTAAAAACCGTATAAGCTTATTAATTACGTCAGAATAATATGTGTAATATCTCTGCAATTTTTTTTAAAAAGATCTCAAACGTGCACATGTATACAAACGACTTTTAATCGGTTTCGGCTTTTAACGCGAGCTACTATGTAAATCCGTTGACGTAAATACCGCTCGTAAAAATATCCTTGATAAAGAAATGCATTTGAAAAAATATTTGCAGACGAGACCATTGACGCTGTCGTTATTTTCGGACGAATTGCACGAAACCCATATAAATGTTACGCAGCGACCGGGAGTGTTGAAGCCGCGTTAAGATTTCACGACGATAAAGAGGAGGGGAGTATAGTCGCATTCCTGCTAATTGACTTTCTCGGCGCGCGAAATCGTCGAAAATATTTCAAATCGCGGATTCCAGGGCGAGAGACTCTTGAAGGGGGGAAAAAGGGGGAGCGTCGTTCGTTCGGGACTGCGTGATTAAGAAACCGCCGCGCCGGTATACCGAGGATGGTCCTCGTAAAGGTGCAGCACACAGGGAAGCGCGAGCCTCGAGAGAAGACTTTGGACCTGGCGCAAAAACAGGCCCGGCGAACCGTTGTAAAATCGTTTCGCGTGCAGGGATGCATCTACAGAGATTCCTCGCGACTTGTCTCCGAGAACGTCATCTCTCGAAATCAAATAGAGAGATGATCGAGCCAGATTATATATACAAATAGAGACCGGTACCAATTTTTCTCTTCATCCGCGTTAAAGAGGAACGATGGCGAACATGTTCGCGAGAAAGACGGACTGCTTGTCAATGTGAGAAAACAAAGCGGGTGGCTGATGATGGAACACCGAGAGTACCGCACAAGAGGAAGACACACGAACTCCGGTCACGCGCGGCGGTTGTAATCACGTCAGCGCGGTACCCTGCTTCCTTGATTGGACCGTGGGTCCATCTCGTCGCGTCGGTCGGTCCCCCTCCTCACCCTCGTTCTGGTTTTTTTCTCTGTCGCTCTTTCCTTCTCTTTCACGCGCGAGCAAACGCGCAAATGTCGGTCGGTCAGAGTCGGCTCCTCTGTGTACTTCTCTTTCCGCGTTTGCTCTGCGCCCACCCTCGCTCTTTGTTTCTCTCTTTCTCGCGTTATCCCGCTGGAAGCCGTCGTGCACAAATGAGGTTGTCGCGTCAGCGGGCTGCGGTCGGTGGACACGGAGGGACGAGTTTTCTTTTTCTTCCTTCGCTCCTTCGTCCTACGTTCGCCCGATATTTCTCCCTTTTCTCCTTTTTCTTACGGCATCGCGACAGCTTCGCTCCGGCTGGACGCGGCTGGACCGCGATGCTTCGTCATTCATTCCTCTTCTTCTTTATGTAGTCCGATCATTCTTCTCGGGATCGTGAAACTTGTACAGCGAGGCGAGGAAACAGAGGTCTATTGGCACAAATGTATATAAGCGATATCAGAACGCGAAGGTTAATTAAAAAAAAAAAAACATACTTTAACTGTATCATCAAACATGACGAACAAGTCAAGCCTCTTTCTTTTCGTTTATTTATTCATCAATAACATGTTTGTTACACGCTGCCCTTCAATAAAATTCGAGTAGAACGTATCACTTTATAGCAGAATCCGAATGTAATCTCGAAATTTGTCAGCCGTCTGAGTAAATCTCCAAACATCGTGAGGGAAACATTGAAAAGTCATAAATACACGGTACGAGCATCCCCGGAGGCGCGATATTCACGCATACCACGGATACCGAATACGGTGGTGTGTTACGATTTTATGACGGGCCACCATAAAACGCGGATGTAGTACAACTCGGGTAGTCCCTGTAGGTGTGTAATGTTCGCGCGCAGGGGTGAGGAAAAGAGAGAGAGAGAGAAGGAGCGAGCGGAGAAAATAAAATGGGAAAGATATCCGGGAACGGCTACACGCGAACAACTTTATTATTTTCAACATGTTACGACATCAGTTGGAAGGTTCTGAGCTTTCTGTTAAAGAAGGATGGAGAATACAATGCGAAAGAGAGAGAGAGAGAGAGAGAGGGGGAGAAAAATATATGACTTTTCGTGTATGCTGCATCGGAATAAATAAACGAACAGAATTCAGGTCTCGATCCAGTCATCCGGGTGTAATTCGTATTGGGCGTACGATTGAGATTTCGGTGTTAATCTACGCATGAAAACCTTTTCAGATAGCTTTTCTAATTGCTGACTCTGTGAGAGATTCTTTGCACATAACCCAACGCGATGACGCCTATTTAAAGTCACACGTAATATAACAATTTAAAAGACACAATCTTGTATGACGGCATCCACTCGAAACTTTCGGAAACCCTGCATTACAAGTATATGATTAAGGGTAGTCGCATGCACGATGAAGATCTTCAGCGATTCACGCGATGGGGAACGTGCACGCACGTTGACGTTGTCGATTTTTTAGATTATAGTCGTTAGACTTTGTCGTGTATTTTAAACTCATATCGGTAGGAATCGATCATGAACCATCGTGTTACAGATTAGTAGAATAAAATAGAGATACGTTGCGCGCGTAGTTACGACGACAACTAAAGGTTAAAGAGGACTTACTTTCGTGCACAAAGTGAATCCCTTTGTTGAGCAATAAAAAGAGGACAAAAGGTGCGAAAGACGGGGGTGAGAGGGAGAGAATGTCTGCGAAGAGGGAGACTCGGTGCAGCCCAACTACGAGTATTATGCATAAACGCGAGATTGGCCCTCATTACCGGCACGCAGCTGCTTCCAGGCTAATAAGCCGTCACAGCTTCTGTGCAAACGCGTCTCGATGCAAATGGTAACTCGTCGAGATACTCCGCTCCCGGGAGGAAGAGAAGATTGTTCGGACAGTGTACTAATGAGCGAGAGAGAACGAAGACAGATGGACGGGACAGAGTCGCGAGGAATCTCAGGAAACGTATATATCGCTTAAAGATCTTTATGAAGAAGCCATTTATTCCGGATTCTCTCGTTCGAGCAATCTCTCTTTGATTTACGTCACAATCGTAAACGTGTAACACAATTATGACGTACGATATCGTTCGGTGTAATTTACAGAAATTTAATTTCATGTGCGAACTTTTGCAAGCGAGCACGATTTTTCTTCACCTCGCGTGCGCTTCGATGATCTACTTCCCGATAATATACGTCCTTCCGCCCACGAAGAATTCCCGATACGGTTAAAAGGAGATAAGTCGAGAAGGCGTAGGAGGCACGCGTTATCCCGAAAGTTTAGTGGCTGACGCGGGACAGCGAGAAACCGGTAGTAAAGTTATTCAACGGAGAAAAGAGAGAAGAGCCGGATAGTATCCAAGCATACCCGAGCGATCTTCAGAGATAAGAGGCAAAAGGTGTAACTTACTAGGCCTCCATACTCCGATACACACATACACACATATATTCACATATCCATACATACCATTGTGCCTTTATATATTCACGAGCCTCCCGTTACGTGCCTCCCTTCCGCGTGTGTATTCTTCTCTCGTCTCTTTTATCTCCGCTCTCCCCCTTTCTCCGGCCTCCCTCCTATCTGTATTTCTCCTTTTCGCCCGTTCTCTTCAGGGTCCGTCTCCTAAACCTTGCCGTATATATAGTTATTATACACACGTTAAGCTTATAAACCCTTCGAATATGTAACAAGTAATATATACAAAGACTGGTGCGCGCGGGCGATATGATATAAGGAGCTTCAAAAAATGCGCTGCCAGATACACAAGATAAAGACATTGGGCTCTCGTGGTACCCGCCATTAAGTCGCGGTTAACGCAGTGACGTGGATTACTCGACAGTCGTGTGTTCGATTTATTAATATTTTATTCGTACAAGACAATTTTGTAAAACATATACGTATGCTCAAACTCTCCCTCGATGTTTGCAGAGAATCTTAGATAACGAGAAATTTACTAATCGATTGAAACTAATTAGTCAATGTCACGATTACGAACGCGTCTATATTTCGCGTCAATTATTTTTTTTCTCAAACCCGACAAAGTTACAATATACATCTTTTCATTTGCATTTGCAGAATTACAGGTTTTCAAGACTAGAAATGCACACACTTTTTATTTTTTATATACACGTGTTTTTTTTTTTTAACGAAGATGATAAAAAAAGTATCGAAGTTTAATAGAGAAATATAGAAATGATAAAACAAGAAAAAATGTTTTAACATCTTATTTATATAAAGTGCTTCATTCTGAATACGTTATTATGGAAATTTAGGATGAAAAAAAATGTCATATCTTTTTTATCATGAATAACGATCGAGAGATATCTTGATTTAAATATATATTAACATCAGATTAAAGAAGTTTTTTTTAATATTATAAAAACAGAATTCTGTTGCATCTATTCATGTAGTTACCTTTCGAAGCAACGTTTCAATAAGCGATGACGCGCAGTAGCAATTGCAGTGCCTACACCTTAATAAATCGTAGACAGGTGTTCGGGAGAAGAACCGTGAAGCGTACCGAAGCGCCGCTCGATAGCGAATCGCAAAGTGAACCGTAGAATCATATCGCGGATGTTGTTTCCACGACGAGTAAAAAGCGCCCCTCTTTCTCTCTCGCTCTTTAACTATTAAAGTCTCAAATATATCGCGAGATGTCAGCAACAAATACGAGATGATGCCGTTTCGACTAATTACTTTTTGTAAAAAGTAAAGATTTGTATGCGATGCGGTGGACCGTCTTTATTTAGGAGCGGTTCAAGGTCTTGGAGGTGATCGTCCTCGCCCGTAACAATTAGTCGGTAGACGAAGGGGGACGCGCTCGCAACTCGTTGCGCCCAGGTTGCTTCGTTGTTCGTGCGATCACGTGCTGGATCTCCCGAAAATTGACCATCTGCCGGAATAACGACTTAATTTGCCCGGGACTCTCTCCTTAGCCCGCAGCCAAGGTGGCGATCTCGTCCGTTTCTTGGAAGCATTCTCTCCTTTCGTTGGCATGCCGTCGAAACGAGTCACTAATGCCGTATTCGCTTATCGGCTACTACAGCTTCATTTTAAAAGATTCTTCAAATCCGTTTAACTTCGACATTCCGCGTTCGAGATTCCTAGAAACAGGTTGTAAGAGACTTTTGCGTTTTAATAAGAATTATTTAACGACGGAGAGCGTGATATAATCTCTGTTCACGAATAGTTTTGTAAATTAATATAACTTTATTGCACATATGTGTACATACACACATACACATACTTTTTAAGTTAAGAGCGCATTATAATCATTTTTGTTGCTATGCAATGTATGGAGAGTCTGTGTTTCGAAAAAAGATGGACCTCACACACATACATATATCCTTATTATAACCGGAAGAAAGTAATTCACGATCATCGAGAATTTTTACGGCCGTAAATCCTGAGCAGCTTAGTAACAATTTCAGACAGATGGACGGATCAAAATTATTCTTACTCTATAATTTCGGCGCTCGAATAATTTTACTTTCAGGGAATTTTCTTTAAACTTTTCTTTTTATCAATAAGTGCTTTCGCAACTAAATTTTATTTCTCTCTTTGTTTCAGGTGAGTACCCATTCAGTTTACAAATTCTACAGAATAATTATTTGCGACAGCGACTGGTGAGTAGCGCAATCATTTTCTCAAAGAGTTTATCACTTGAAAAGCTTGAAATATAGGAAAAATTAAAGAGAATGAAAATCCTCCGCAAAGCGGATGGTACTATAAACGTTTCACGGGCGAGATCCGGCTTTATATATTTACATCGATATAGGATTAGACGCGGATGCGTCTAGCAACACCTTCTTACGTCACTGTCACTTTAATTCTCGTTTCTTCACGCACGTAATCACCATCGCGCGAGCTCACGGTACGCGTATCTTATCCCGACGATAATCCTTTATCGCTAAAGAGCCGGAGAATCGTAGGCAGATACGAATGCGATTTTCAAAACCTGTTATGGTCGTTCCGGAGCCTCCATGGTGGTCTACAATTGCAGTAATAACTCAATTATCCTCTCTGGGCTTCGTACCCGCCTATCTGCCTCTTTTACTCTCAAATCTTTCACTCTCCGTCCTTCCCTCGTCCCTGTCTCTTTCTCGCACCCTTTCTCCTCTTTCTCTCTCTCTTTCCGTCCCTCGCGGTCTCCTCCTCTCCTCCCTTGCGGTTTCTTCCTCCTTTTACCTCGATCCGATCTCCCCTCCACCCTCCCTCTTTTCCTCTCTTGTGGAGCATAATAAACCCTTCGATCCCATCACGATCTTTCCATCCACATATTATTAGGGCTTGCACACACGCCGGGAGTTCGGCCCCGACTATCCCCACGTTGTCGTATGCGGACTAGAATCGTTGCTTCGCGATTAGTTCTCGCGGATCGCGGAAAATCCTGTGATTTTTATTTACATCTTTAATCGACTGCTTGATATTAGTATTCATTCTGCAGGTTTTATACGTGTTTCGTAGTTTAATATTAAATTATTCAAACAAATTTTTAATAGCAGTTATATATAGAGTGTATAATTATTGATTAAAATTATTACGAAAAATTGAAAACTCGTGATTTCCTCACATTTTTTCTCGAGAAGTTTATTTCGACATTGCTCGTCGCCGTGTTCTCGTTGCATCAGCTGATCGTGGATATTCTCCCAATAGCATGTAAGTTAGGATCGCTAATGGAGAGAGCTTTCGTTGCGGGTTAAATCATTGTCTATCGCGATTAGGTTCGTCAACGTGATCCCGCCGTCGTTTCATCTTGATAAGATATTTTCTCGTCGCTCACTATGGCGGGGGGAAGGAAATCATGTGTAGATAGACGAAAGAGCGAAAAAGGGAGACGAATAAGACGAAGAGGGAAGGTGGAGCGAGTGGAAGAAAGAAATGCAACGTGGTACCGCGTGCCAGAGGCACCATGAGTTCGGTCCGAACTAGAGGGGTTAAGCCAAAGCTCCATCGATCATGGGATCCGGCCAGTCCACGATCCCATGACTCTGACCATAAAGCCCCGTAAGACGCGCGCTGAGAAGGAGTGCGAGCGAGAGCGGGATAAAAGGAAAAAGGGTGAGGGATAGAGGGAGAGGGAGAGAGAAAGAGAACGAGTTGGACCCTGTAACCGTGAACTCTGCACGCGGCTTTATGGCGGTACGACGACGTAGAATTACCCCCGTCGTAAGCAGGTATATACTTAAATCTCGCGCGCATGCATGTAAGTCGCGCACGAAATTACGTTCTTGCGCGGACGAGATCAAGATTGTGGAAAATCTCGTCTCTCTCGTGGACGAAGGGGGTTGTGGCTAGGGATTCGTTCGCTCGCATCTTTCGTATTAAACTGACGCTCGTCTCTGCGTCGATTTCAAATTCGTAAGAAATTTTGAAAGAAGCGATAAGTGTTGCTCGCGGTTGTCGAATCGTTGATGATAAAATTACGGACGAAGAAGACAATTTATCTGTCAAACGTCAGTCGTCGAAGGACGACTTGTAATACTCTCTGATTGTAAAATATATATATCGACCTTTCCGATTATCGCCTCTATTAGCTATTGACAGATGTGCGAGAGCGTTTAAATTATTTAGCGACCCTTGCTGGAAATGACTGCGCGCGCGAAAACATCAGCACATTAAATGACAAGAGTCACGCAACACGGAATCAAGCGTCAGCTTCAATGTATATCAAGATCGCTAATGTAATATAAAGTAATGCGGTAGACCGATTTAAAGCGTAACCGGACGAAAAACAACAGTCGTTTGCAAAAAAAATGTACGACATCTGTCTGTCATATATTTCGCAATTTTTGTGCAAATTTCGAAATTCATGGAAGAATGAAAAAAAAAATCGCAACATCTCTTTCGGCGACCGGAATCAAATGCATTAATCAAATCGAATGCTCAATCACGCGATTCTTTCCTCGATGCTTCCCTTCTGTCATCATCGGAAAGATAGCTTACTCCCTTTCTTCCTTCCTTTTCTTATCCTCCCTTCTTTCTCTACCCGATTCGTACCTTCGCCCTCGGCCGGCTCTCTCTCTCTCTCTCTCTCTCTCTCTCTCTCTCTCTCTCTCTCTCTCTCTCTCTCTCTCTCTCTCTCTCTCTCTCTCTCTCTCTCTCTCTCTCTTCCTTTCCTGCTTCTCTTTCTCCTTCCTCGCCAAACCAATCTTCCATCCCTGAAGTAAGACATTGAGGCACCTGCTAGAGTCCAGCTCAATCAGGGAGTATAGCGTGTCGGCACCCAAGCAGAAGACGGTAGTGGGAGAGCTTGCATGGTATACCGTGGAACTGTATCCGGACGGAGCAGGGGCCCTCGACCGACTGGGTGGTCCTACCGCTTCAGTTGTGTTCCGACGCGCTTCAAGCCAACACTACGAACACTATTTCTGATTCGCCGGCGTCTGCCGTCCGGCGCGGCCGACCTATCGAGGTAACCTCGCAGATTATACCGGTTCCGGTGCTCCGTCGACGCTCGGTAGCGTCGATCGATCGATCTCTTCGATTATCGAGGACTGTGCACGCGATAATTTGTACCCAGTTCGACACCTCTTTTTCCTGCTACGTTCGTGGCTATATTCTAATGATTTTGACTGACAACATTGCGAAGTTTCATCTCTGTTCCCCTTGAGAGAGTGTTAATATTCTTTAAAAAAAGGTATCAAATCTTACGTCTATTTCCCCCAGTTGCGTATACTCTCGAGACAAGTTCATTTTCAGAATAAAAGTAAATATAGATACAGCTGTAACAGCGATTGATAGTTGTAGAATGACTCTAAATATATAGACTTAATATACGAACAACAGTGAGTGATTATTAGTAAATATATCTGTGTACTTTGGACTTCTTTGGAAGGACATGTCGAAAAGATAGCGCGTCGTCAAAAATCCCATGTGACTAAACTAGCCAGAAATGTCGGGCGAATCTCGTGGAAAATCGGTAGAAAAGATAAACGACGAAGATAATTCTTTTTCGTTTAAGCGAAACGACCCGATAGAGCAAAGTGCGAAGAAAGAGAGGAGAAAGATATAAGAAACGATAACGACAAGGTGGTGCGGGGTGTAATCAAATGCAGGTTTATTTAGAACGGCTTTGATAAAGTGGTTAGTGCGAAAGCGTGGATCGGGCCAATCATACCTGATTGCCTGGACGTGAGTTGTGCGAACCGAGAGAGAAGAGAAGAAAGAGGGAGAGAAGAAAGAAGGGGAGGGAAAGAGAGAGAGAGGCTAGTCCGTCCACCACACTGCGGCTCGTTGCGCACGTCGGGAATGAAGACGTCTCGTGTCGGTGAATGTTACGTGCCACGTGATTCATAGTAGCATTTCCTGTCCTCCTCATTTTCGGCAATCAACGACCGCGCGTGTTTTCGTCAAACTATCGACAAACGATCGTATTATGACTCGCTTGATAGTAGGACGACTGTAATTTCGGTGAAAGGTGAGTTTACGTCGATTTTGTTTGTTTAGTTTTTTTCTTTGTCTTAATTTTCGAAAACATTTTTCGGAACGCTCGAAATTTCATCGACGATGGAATAAAAATAATGATAACGAGACATTTAATTAATCGTAGTACGAGATGCTGAAATCGCGTATTACTTACTTAGAAAAACAATGAATAATTCCGTTATGAAAAAACAGCACGAATGCAGGTTAAAAACACATCTATAGAAAGAGATTCGTTGCAACCGTTTTTTTTCTTTTTTTTTCGGGAAATTTTCCGACTCCAAGGATCTTCCTGAGGGTTTTACAATTCCGGCCCCTAACCCAGGTATGCGACCGTAGCTATTCATCGTTTCTTCTTATTCTTCCCAAGGAGTTTCACTGACATGTCTAGGCTCTACGGAAACGCCTAATTCCTAATTCTTATTCCCTCGTCGCTACATTACTACGAAGTTTTGTGGTTAAAAGGCCAGCTTTCGCCGCTTTTTTTTTTTGAATACGCGACCCCATTTCTGGAGCAAGAAGTATCTTTATTATTGTCATGGAGATGTATCGACCGTGAAGAGTTTGCCACGGAGTGGTGCTGTGTTGATGTCGAATTCTGTTCTTCAATGTTAACTGCGCGTCCCATCGTGTTTACTAGGAATTCTGTTTTGAAATTTTTACTGAAATTTATTTTAATAATTCATAATGCATTAATATGCATATTTCAATATTGTATTTTATATTACGCGTGAATACAGGCTCTTAGATTTACAATCAATAGAAAAAGATACATCAATAAACTTAAGTCGCAATTGTTGTGTATATAATTCGATGAAAATGTTACGAAAACATATAAATGTTTCAAAAACATACAAATATTTCTTTTCACAATAACTGTCGAAACCGACCGGTTACTGTAAAAGAATCAAGCTTATAAGATGCAAAAGAAATATTCTTTACAAATTACATAAACACAAAGGAAAACTCGAAAATATAATGAATAACAATTATAATAACAAGAGAAAATATAAAAGTATTAGAAGGATCTTGCTAGAGCTATTATGTTGTTAATCCTGTCCGTTGGGATTTTCTTTCTTTGATATATTATTGCCTACTAGTGATTATTTCCTTTCTTTTCAAATGGTATTTTGCGTTTATAATTTTTCTTTCAAAATATGCATCACTTCTACTGTTCTGGACTTTCGCTTTAGACTCTCTCTTCTTTCTAACTCTTTTACTCTTTTCGAAACCTGCTGACAAGACACTTCTCGTCACTTTTGTGAGCCACATTTTCTTTCAAAATACAAATCTCTTATTATCTATTCAATGGAATCTTTCGCAACTTGCAATTTTTCTTTCTTAGAAAACATCAGGTATATAAAACCAACAACCGCACGACCCAGCACAAACTCCCGTAGATCTTTCTTTTATCCCTTGGTTTGAAAAAATCTTACGCCGGATTGAAGGTCAAACGATCAGTCATATAATCAAAAACCTATCCGAGTCCTCCGAGACAAGTAAGAGACGACCGTGAGTTCCATACAGGCGCATCGCGAACGTTTCGTCCCGTAATGGAGGAACCGCTGGTGGCAAGAGGCTATCGTACAGACGGACGGATACAACACGCGGAGAACCAGTTCTCTCATTTCATTGCGTTCGTTGTCCGATAATGACGCATAGCACGACGAGCACTGCGTGCGGCATAATCTTGCGCGTGTGAAAGCACCGCGACGCACAGCACAAGAGCAAACACTACACACCAAAGTGTTCCCTCCGCATAGGTAGGTCCTCCCACGTGAACCCCGGGTACATAAGAGAGGATAGAGAGAATTATCTCCGCGTAGGGATACCGCGGGGCCGCTAATTTACGGCAATCACGGGATTTTCGCAGCGAGGATGAGGGCAAGAAGAGGGATCGCGCAGAGATCCTTAACGAGGACCGTTCGACAACGCGGGGCTCGTTACGCGATTACCGACGTTTTCATAAGATTGAATTTGTGTTTGCTGCAGACAGACAGAAAGAGAGAGACAGCCGCGTCGGAATTATATCCTTTCCCATTTTCTTATCCTTTATATTGTGTGTATAATAATAGTTTCGCTCGCGTGTAAGCAAACGCCAAACGGATGTAAAAATTGACACTTGAAAGCGTTGGCTGCTTAAGTGAAATGATATCTCATTATTACGGGAATGTTATTAAGCTATAGAAATAATGCATTGTCACGTTTTCTCGCGTGCGATGTATAATTGCTCCTTCATTAAAACATTTCTCATTCATAAATAATATACCATTTCAGTTTAATGCGTAAAAAAACTCGCGAATGCGAGGTCGCATCTGTCATTAAGCTAAAAATCGAGAATATTCCAACGAATTTTGTTTGATATTAAATGTTAATCGTGTGAATGCTGATCTCGTATCCGTAAATTATATGCAGACAATTTTATATACCTACGTGTGGAATGTTTTGAGAAATATATGATTATTTCGATGCTGATATTTTTGTTAATGATTTGCAGCCGCGACTCGTCTTAATCTTGGATAACATTGACTAAATTTTTATTATTAACGAAAGAAATCTCAACTTTGTTAAAAGAAATGCAAACTGCACTGCCGTGCACCGACATTTTCCTGGATGCCTTGTATAGGCACGCGCGCGTATAAGCATGTAAAGTACACTCTTAACTCGCGCAAGATATACGGCGATCGGCGCCGTGTGTTGCTCGAGTAATTAGCGAACGCTTCGTCCGCGTAGATGTTAATAGATACATCTAATATGGCTATAAATCAACGAGATAACGTTAACCGTCAAGAATTATGTTGCACTGAGAATAAAGCAAATAAAGCGCAGGGCGCAGATAATCGATAATATAAAGCTTATACTTATCTTCTCTAAGTATTCTCTTATCGTTAATGCTCACGTTTCGTGTTTTATTTAAAAATAATTTCTTTTTATTAATTAAAGTTAATTTAATTTAAAAATGTCAATATTATTCATTTTATACTTTTTTGTGAAAATTTTTCTTTGTATTGATGCCTCTGTGTTATATCGAAGTAATTAAGTAACAGAAATATAATTTTGTAGTGGAGCTAAAAAGAAATTTTAGATTTCAGATATGTGTGTGTCGAGTGTCTAAATTATTTAAAAATATTTTTAGCGACCGTATCATTTGGCAATCGCGAGAAGCGTAAAACAAAGAATCGAAATTGTAAGAATAAATTCATCGTTTTATCGAGACATGATAATATTCAAAACAGCGTGAGAAAAGAAAGGGATATATGTATATATATAAACCGAGAAAGATCAAATGAATAGCGATCGAAATAGCCGATAAAGACGCATTGTTGCATTAGGTAGGGCACATTGTGCAACGAAAACAAAAAGCACGCAAGTGTTTTTTTTTTTTTTATCGATCGATTGATCGCGAATCTGAAGATTTAACGTATATATATATATGTATTTACGCCCCGGAGAATCCGCAATGACTTCATTCGCAACCAATCATAACGTAATTCACAGTTGCAATCGTGCGGTGGGCAAAACGAACGATCGGCGGACGAGCTTTCTCTCTCTCTTTCTACATCGCAGCTACGAGATTTTGATCGGTTAGAGGGAAGGAGGAGAAGAGAAAGAAGGTTCAGCTACGTGACCAAATCCGATTCTCTGTGGCGATCATAACTCGAAACCGATCGATCCGATGTAATTGAACTTGAATGCTAGCTATCACGAGAAAGCGAGTACTACCATATAATGATTGATAATGAGAGGGCAATTGACAGAAAGTCGTTTGCGAATCGCGATTATTAGAGCTTTTCGTGTATACCGCGACAGATTAACTCGTTTGAGCCGGTTCGCGAAACGTACCAATTTAATTCAAAATTCGCTATTTCCTCTAGCGCTATACTCCGTAATAATTATATAATAATGAAATGAGAATTCGCGGAATACGTAAAGAATCGAGCGAGATTGTCTCAGGCAATTCTTATTCATTATTACATTGCGTGCATATACGTAACCGTAAATTGTATTACGAAACTTGAAGAAAGAAAACGACTTCCAATGATTATTATCTCAATGAAGCGGATTCGTATTTCTTCTTGATAATTATATTATCGTCAACATTTTTCCTTAAAGACAAAATTTTTGTTTAAAAGAAAAAATCTATATAAAGCGTAGCTAAATTGTTTTCCTATATAATAAAAATTGATTTATCGAGCAAATTTGTTTCGATGTTAGGTGTCTCCAGAAAGAAATGCAATTGTGTTTTTCGGGGCGACAAGGAGCGCCGAGGCGATCCTGAAGGAGCGCGACGAGTTGTTTGCTCTCGCTCGGATTTTATGGCTCCGACAGGCCAGGCCAGACAATTACTGGCTGTTACTCTGAGACTGTGCGCTCTGGCAAAATGATGGCAAAAGTCAGCGGTCGTTTGCATGCACCGCGAATTCGCTCGCATTCCATTGATCACGCTTTCGTTCTTTTCAACAAAATTATTAAATATAAAAAAAAGATGGCGCAGATGTGTATATATATTTGTCTATATATATATAAGACGTCGTATATCTTGCAGACGGCGGTCTTCTTCGAGTCTCGTTGAATGTTGCGCGTCAAGTATTAACGAGGGTGGTCAGTCAAGGAGAGACGTTCAGATCCCGCTGGCTAAAATTCCTGCGTTTCACGAGAGGCGCTCGCGGAAAATACGCCGCGGTGAAGAAATTACGCGCTCGCGCGGGATGCGAATCTCTTAATTCTGAGACGAGACGAGCGTCGCTATCCTTCTCCTCCCGTCTTCTATACGAGATTCGCTCATGGCTTCTCATCCGACGGACAACCTGCAATTATCGTTACTAAACTAGAGAGATCCACGATGATTACACGGTTACTCCGGTTATAGTTTCACGGATGCGGGATCTTTCGTCCGTATCCTGGTATCGGTTACGTCCTTCGTATAAGTCGTAACTTGTAATTCGATTTGAATATCAAGCACGATCGATGAAGAGACAGGATGCGCGACTCGTTAGATCTCTCTATCATGATTATTTATATCTTTATTTAATATATTTTCTGCTAGTTTACGATCTACAATAATTGGCTTAACGCGCGACGACGAACGATCGGTCTTCGAGTCTGTTAATTCATCAGAGGTCCTCTTCACAAAAGCGATTGAGACGGAAAGAAAGAGTTCAACGGGGCGTTAAAAGATCCAATTTGCAGTACCGAGTTCCTTCAATGATTTCTGTGGTCCTTTAATAAAGAGAGATTGACGCAAGGCGGCACGCGCGACGACAAACGACACGACGACGCGACGACGTACTTTCGATTAAGCTGTATGCAAACATTGAAATGTTCGCGATTAAATGCGATGCAATTTCGCCGCATTGCGAACCGGCCGACCGGAAATCCATTCGCTCCGGGCATTGTCGAAAGCTCGCATGACGGGAACGATCGTTTTGCGGCTCTCGATGATGATTCGACAGAATGGGCTCGGCGATGCGTTCAAACTACCTGCGACACCTCGAACCACTCGCCATTGTTTCTCGCGAATAGCGCGGACAAGACTTTGGGGCGTGTGCCGCCACAAAGCTACTCCGCCTCGACGAGAGAAAGGGTTAATCCGCTATCCGGAGCGGTTTCGAGCCATTAGCGAATGTCCCTACGCCTAGAAGGGGAAGCGAGAGAAGGGAACCTGCTCCCCCGTTGATTGGATCAATTCAGTTGATGTGGTAATCGCACGAGAACACGGCACGATATATTTCCTGCCGATTCCTTCGCTCGTTCGGCGAATTATAAGCATTATATATATTATTAACATGTGTGCTTAAATGTCTAGGTATTTCAGTCAATTTTTAAGAAATTATTTCTCCGCCGTTTCTCCATTAAAGTGCACGAGCCAATTTTTAATAAAAACATTACTTATCCATCGTTTAATAAAAAGGCGAAGGCGAGATACCTGATTGAGAATTGATTATCGCGATCTTGGTTTCTGTCCGAAAAACGTATTTGTATTTTCTCTTTTCCTTTCATCGTCCTAATATAATTTTCCATCCTTGTTTCTTGAAAGGTGCATCGAAGCATAACTAAGCCGATGCGACACGACTGGCGCCCTTTATCGCGCGACAATATAATTATTTCGTACGGCCACGCGAACAAGGGTACGTGCGAAAGCACATTGGTAGAGGGGCAGAGGAAGAGGAAAGAGGAGAGTCGGAAATCTCGAGTCGGGCGTGCGCCAAACCGCGACGGATCACAATGAACTGCGGGGGCCCCCTTGTTTGTTTGCCAAACAATCGGCGGTTCGATTTGACCGCGAATGAAAACAACGAGCGACAATCAACCGTTTCGCTCGGCGGCCGAGTGGAAAGATGACGATACGTTGACGAGAACCCCCTCCTATTATCGAACAGTCGTTAACCGGAGCCGACTGTTTCATACAAATCGCGAATGATCGATGATTGAATCGCGCACCGAATTAATTGGAAATACTTCGACTATCGACGAGAGGAAGGAAAATCTCTCGAGCTCTCTCTTCGTCAATAAAGCTGTTTATCGCTTAATCATCACTCCTTTCTCTCTCTCCGTGGGATAAGATAACTCCTAGACCACGCTAACGTGTTTAACGCCTATAATCCTCGCACACGCGTGCGTAATTCTATCTTCTTCTCCCCTTCCTCTCTCTCTCTCTCTCTCTCTTTGTCGACAATGCGCCAGTCGCTATAAATATACATACGCACGCGCGTGAATACGTCGCGACTGTCGCCACGTGTGAAGCAGTTCCGAGAGGGTCTCTTTCGCCCCGGTCCTTTTCGCTCTCGCGCGACATCACGCGACGAGTTTCTCTCTTCGGCCTTCGTCCTCGTTCTCTCTGGTCCTCGCCTCTCTTCTCGCGCGCGAGAGACCGACTCTCTCGGGGGAAGGGGATATTCCTGGTCGACATTTTTCTCGTAGGAATGCGGAGTCGTTACGTTCGCGAGGCGTTACGATCGAAACGCCCGAGATGTT
Source organism: Prenolepis imparis (assembly GCF_030444845.1). Classification (NCBI taxonomy): domain Eukaryota; kingdom Metazoa; phylum Arthropoda; class Insecta; order Hymenoptera; family Formicidae; genus Prenolepis; species Prenolepis imparis. Next base: position 8,976,174 of record NW_028141171.1, on the reverse strand, counting down.
CTTACCGGTTCCATGCGCCTGACGGGAAGATTCTTCCCATTGGGAATTCGAGATCGCCTCGTGTCATTTCGCGAAGTTGAAGTTTATGAAAGCTTGTTCGCTAATAAGGCGTAACTCTCTTGGATGATTTTCGCGTTTATTTAGGACCGAAGAGAGGAGAGACAAACGCGACGATGATCTCTAGATCATCCCTCTTTGTTTGAGATAAAAATTCTTCAAAATTTAATTATTGTATACACACAAAATGTGGTATAGAAGTGAGTCGTCGGAACGTGAATTTCGTGTTTGCAAACTCTTTCCAAACGCGCGCGCGTTTCTCGATAAAAAACGTTAGAAAAAAAGAGGCAGGGCACATAACAACGCACTCAGGAATGAACAGGGAAAGAAAAATGCCGTCGAGACGGCAAGGTTAAAATTTTTTGTCGCTGGCCTCAGTGCTATAATAGACATCACGCGGTACCCTATCCAGGCTACCGAGTTCGGCAGGCCTTCCACGAAGGGCTACGACTGAAAAAGGTTCGGTGGCATGAATTAAAGACGGCTTCTGAGTAAGTAGGAGCACTTAATGCATAGGTTTCGTGCCTCGTTATCGTTTTCAGTTCTACCTCTCGTCTATCTCCCTCACTGCACGCACTTTCTTTCTCGTTAAAATATTTCTACAATCATCTATCTACTTGAAACTCAAGTGACATTTCGTTCTAATACTTTGTAATTTCTTGTGCAATTAGTGCACTGATAAAGTGTCGCGAGATTGCTGCAATCTTGATCGTAAACCGTCTTCGACAGCTTAGGAACGGGCCGAGGAGCGATTCGTTTTCATCTTGACAATTAACATAGTTAAAAAGTAACTAGTTACTTCTATCTAGTACTATAGTCTCTTCTGCCGTATCTTCTGCGTTAACCAATTCTTAGGGCCTATGAACATCACCCAGACGCGTCACCCTGGTCCCTCTCAGAGACCCCTCGGAACGAATACTCGGACACGAGGATGCCCGAAGTAACACGAACGTAATCACGAGGACGAACGCATGCGCACACCCGCACTGGAGGACTCCGTCGTCGGAGCAGATATCTCTTTGTTACGGGGTCCAGTTCTTTCCCGCGGTCGTAGCGAAGGCTTCGAGTCAGATTCGAACCTAGTCCATTGTAATTAAAGTTGCGAATGCCCGAAATTCACAGCGGAAAAAAATGCAGAAAAGTATATAAATTATTCCTTCGACAAAAATTTGCAACATATTTTTGCGTTATTTATTTTTTTCGACATTCTGCGTTCTACAGAGAATAATACAAGAATACGAGAAATTTCGCGTGAATTTTTCATGTGAGAAAAAAAAAATAATATTCTCCCTCGTAAGAGCTTAAATTTCCGCAAAGATTGCGACGTTGATCGCGTGGAGATCGGATCGTGATTGTTGCTACCGGAACACGAACGCAGGAACCGGCCGGTAGGTAGAGGACGGAGGAACGTGTACGCGCTAGTTAGTTAGCCGCGCTCGTGTTAGTAGCCGCAGGTAGGCCCGTCTCCACGGGTGCAGGATATACGGAGGATACGTCAGGGTCCAAGCAAGGGAGATACATATTTGTTACGAGACGATGTCGCTCCTCGGCGCGGACGTGATTCGCCTTCGCGATTCGAATAAAGACCTCCGCCTGGGCGACTTCGTTTCCAGCTTGAAGCTCGCTTGGAATCGCGAACATGTCTCCAATAGGAAGACGGCGATTGACGGTCGGTTTCGAATGCGTCCCAGCATTCGATCCCTTTCGTCTATTTTTCTCTCTCTCTCTTTCTCTCTCGATAGTGTGTGTCTGGACTCGATAACTACTTGATAAGAATTTAACACAGAGTAACGGTATGTTTTTAATATTTTCAATTGCATAATAAAAATGCACTTTTTTTTATCAAAAAAATGTAACGAAATGTTAACAAGAGAAATATCGACGAATATGTTGTTGTGTGAAATCTTTATTTTTTTTATGTCATTTATCAATATTTTAATAATTTTTAACAAGCACATAGTAATTCGCTTCTGCTATAATATAAAATTATATTTTGCATTACATGTTTATTGATATACATTTATTGTTTGTTTAATGCACTTGACTTTCGTAATTAAAACGAAGTGGTCTTCGCGTAGACGACTTTGCTCTCTGAGATAGAGCTCGTTAGGAATGGGAAGTACGACTTCAACAGAGCCTACCAGTCTCGTCGATTGTCCGAGTCTGTCTCTTTAGTCTCTCGTGTCAATCGGGATTTAATTGAAATTCTGATAAGGGGAGATACCAGTGTTGTGTGTGTGCACGCACGAACTCGTCGGCGACGTTTCCCGATTCGACGTTCGCTAATTAAGCCTCGCGTTTCCCATCGCGCACGTTGCACGAACGAATCAATTAACGATGAAAAAAGGCGCGATGCGTGAGCGCGCGAGCCTCGGATTTATTTACCCGCGTCAAATGATTTAATTACGAGGTGCGGATAGCATGATGACGGTTACGGCGGTATAATTCGTCGTTGGCGATCGCATCGGCGGATCGTAAGTTCCCGGTTAAGTGAAATCTGGGAATACCCGACACGGCGACGAAGGGAAGAGGGGGACGCCGTGATGGTATCCCTCATCTCTTTTAAGACTCGCGCATCGATCGCTACCCGCGACGCATGACGGTAATTACTCGAGAGGGAATTTCGTAATCTCCGCCACGTGCTTAATCGGTAATTAAGGCTTAAAAGTACCCGTCCTGCCCCTCCTTCCGTGCTCTGTCTTCCCTTCTCTCCCCTCTCTTTTGCTGGTTACGATGAGCGCTCTTTCTTGCTCTCTCGGGTCTGTATTCCTGGCATTACAGTTCTTTCCCTTCTTTTTTTTCGCGATCTTCACTAGGGCACTCATTAAGAGAAGAAGACCGGCGGCGGGGCGAAAGAGAGTCCCGGCCAGTTCGTAATTAGTGGCACTAACGAGGGACGCGCTTCTTGCGACGCGTGTACGCGCACCGGTGTATAAAGATCGCTCGCGAGAATCAATTTTCAGCCTTTGCTCTCTATCTTCGAAGATAATATCGTCTCGCATTTAGCGCAGCGATTAGAAATTAACGAATCTTACAATTAAACTTTTGTTTCCAGCTTGCGTATTACTATTGGATCATTAATCTATTTATAATAGTTGCGTAATTACTAGATTCTCACGTGCATCTCGCAATTTGCTTTGAAAAAAAGTATCGAAATACTGTAGTAGAGTGTAATGTACAGAATTAAGATCCGAAGTCGACTTCGATGCAGTCCTCGATCGACCAGCCCGGGAGACCCTCGGCAGGTTTCACCTGTTCTTTTTTCCCATCTCGAGTGCTATCTCTTTTAAAGGGCCCGACGCACACATAGACGTTCCTAGTCCAACCGGTCCACAGACACAATTACGCTGTCGTGTTCAAGGTGTTCACGGCGTAGCCGAAAAACGTTGTGAGAGTTTCACGAGGAAGAAGAAGATGAAAAGAAAGAGAAACGGAGATAAACATATACTTGTATAGGACGCTGTATATATGTATATATGCACATACATATATGTATGTGTGTGTATGTATACGATGTACGTACATGTGTGTATAAAAACAGAGACGAGACACTGGTGTAGCAGAATTATTTATGATGCCTGATAGAGACGCGGTTTCGAGGCAACGTTGTTTAAGAGGCAAGAGAGACTCGGCTTCACGCACCAGCATTCCTGTCTTTCCTTCTCGTTCTTTCCACCTTCTGCTGTCCCTTCGTCTTCTCTTCTCTACTTCCCTTCATCCTCCTGCGCGCTCGTCAACTTTCACATCTCTATAGCTTGAATCGGCTTAATGACGAACAGGCTCGAAGCGAATTGCGAATTGTGTCGTACCGCGTGTTATTATAAGCATGATTTTAGATGTACATTCATTGAGAGAGAAATCCCTTGTAAGATATGTACAATAATGTGACACAGCGAAAATAAGCTAGCATATACAAGGAGTTTCAACTAAACGTCATCGAGAAAATGATGTAGTTATAAGCTTTCTCGTATGCCTTTACGTATAAAAAAAGAGAAGAATGTAAAATATAATTTTATACCTTAATAAGCTCGATGTATATATTTTCTTCAAAGTACATCAATTTTTTTATTCCAGTCGTCTCGCGAATTTATGTAAGAGGCATGCGAGTTTATGTCGCTAACACCTTAACTTGATTTTCTTTCATTTACTTTCAAAACTGTTGACATTGAAAAAGTTTACTACTGGAGCTCGGCTAATTGTTTTCGAGGCATTAACGCAAACTTGTTTGAGGTTTACGAGCTTCTTTGACCGACAGTCATCTCTCGCTTCTAATCTCCGCTTTCGTAAACTCAAGAATAGCTCAACTTTCCTTATGTGGTAAACACCTGTTCTATCTGGCTGATTAAATTCTCGTAATAAGATTAAGCAATTATAGTTAAAACGTCCCATGTGTATACGGAGAATTCGATCAGTTTAATTTCGCGTACAAATAATTGATAGTCTATGATGCACGTTTGAATTGTCGAAAGAATTCTAATAACATTATATAATATAATGTGAATTTATATAATTATATACTATGATATAATATATAATAATATGTGGATTGAGATTTAAGATCGTATTAATTTCTCGCGTTCGAAATGTAATTAGAAATAAATACGCTCTATATATGCGTATCTGATAAAATCGAGAGATCTATATTTCATCAATTAACACACACAGTCGTCCTTTTTAAAATAGTAACACTGTTAGAGAGCGCGTGATTATTTTGTAAATAGTTTGAATCATCTGTCTTAACTATAATGCACTGGCGAACAGGGTGAAATGAATACAAGGGAATAATGATGTCTAAGCATTTGCCCACAGGAAAGTTATAAAAGTTGATTTTTAACGGTCAAGCTTTCGTACACACGCTACGCTTTGTGTCGAGACGTGGTGATCTTCTTTTAACGCATTCTCAAACATCTGCTCTCTATTCAAGTAAATTATTATGTTTTCACGATAACGAAGGAAAGATAAGTGAGGAAGGATCAATGATAGCTGAAGAATGAATGATATACTTGCAAAAAACAGCGAAACTTTTCTTAAGCTAATTCCGCATCGTTAATAATTTATATATTTATTACACATTTAATATTAGACGTTATCTTGCATTAAGCAACCAAGAGTTTGCAGTGCAAAATATACTGTAATAAAATAGATTGACAGATCAATGAATCTTGCACTAACATTTTTAATATATTAAATAAATGTTAAAGGATTAAAATGTGAGATAACGCGAACCCATCGTATTTTCTCTCTTTCGTGTACCACTCAATAGTGTCTATCATTTGCGAGAAACAAACTCTCTAACAATAAGATATTTCGTTTTTCACAAACGGAGAGGTAGAGAAAGACAGAGAAAAAAAAGGGGAGGAGAGAATGAAAGCAGTACATCCATCGTACGATGAGCGAGAGTCCCTGCGCCTCGGTTGCCCCGCGAGCGTAATAACTTAATTACGCGATGCCGTGGCGGGATAACGTTCGGGTGTTAAGCGTGGGGGCCACAGAGGTTAAAGCGGGCCCCCAAAGTTTCCGCTCTCGGGGCAAGGTGGGGAGAGGCAAGGTGGACGGGCCACTTTGGACTGTGGGTACTACGAGAAGCGTGGGCGTCCTGCTCTTTGGCCCGCGGGAAGTTTTTTGTGGGGCGGACAGAGCCGCATTCTCTTATTTATTACCCGGAATATTAAGTTACCCACGTTATACCACGGGGCACCGTGAGGCCCCCATGGATTCTCGTAACTATCACCACCACCACCGCCACCATTACACCATCACCATCACAACCACCAACAAGCAACAACAACAACATCGATATCAACCCGACTGTGCTCCTTCGTATCGTTCCATTCTCTCGTCTCTCTTTTCTTCCTTCCATGAAGATTGCGGATGCAAAGGGCACCTCGTGTAAAATGTACTCTCTCAGTCTTTACCGAAGGGTCCCGCGGAAAGTTTCGTGGGAGGGAAGACACACACGGAGGAGCTATCGCGAATCGGGGATCTAAATTGATTTTAGATCCCGGGATTCGATTGGTCCCGCTTCGAGTAACGCGGCGTTAATTAAGAGAGACCGCACTGCCGTCTCAATACAGGTGGATCCCCGCATTACGAAATTATGATCCGCTATCCCTGCCACCGGTGTTTCCATTCTGACTTGATGGCATGTATAGTTAATATTCGCTCATCGGAATCTGATTGTAAAGAAGTAATTGAGACGCGCGAGTACGATTGTTTTGCGTTAAACTTCGAATATGAAATGCCGAGGTCTACTTAATTCCGAAGAACCGTAGAATTTCGTGTAAGAAATCGATTTTTTTACTTCGAGCATGGCACGTGATCGTGGTTAGCCGCAGAGTCTGCGGCAAAAACAAGCGAGACTGTGGGGAGTGAGAGGCATAATCGAATCGACGACTTGTCACGACCACGATGGAGACAATGTAAAATTGAAAGAGAGACAGGCGACGGTAAAAGGCGGAGAGGCGAAGAGAGACAGGGAGAGAGCAGGCGGAGGTAGGATGAAACTGTGTTTTTGCGTGCGCAAAACGCACAGTACGACCCGGCGAGGCCGGGCCACAGGTATACTACTCGCGCTAAGGTCGGAATACGAAACGAAAAGAGGCGAAAAAAAAGAAAGAAGAGACGAAACGAAGGAGGAGAAGAAGCGGACGAAGGGCCTAGGGTTCGCAGCCTGTTTCGGTCGTTCATAAATCCTCCACCTTAGCTTCGTTCCCTCTTCCTTCCTTCCTTCCCTTTCGCGCTTTCGCACACAGATGCAGCTGCGCGAGAGCGCCCACTTTACTTTCTTATCCAATTTCTTATCCTCTCCCCTCCCGCTGTCCGCGTCATTATAATCCACGGCCTCTCATTTGTTTCCCTGTCTAAGCTCCCTATTCTGTGGCGAGAGGGGAAGTCACCCGCACAAAGTCGGACACAAGAACGGCAAAGTGAAATGTATACTCGGACCTCGGCACGAAGAAATACAAAGATAGAATACCTATATAGAGAATATATATGTGTGTCACAAAACAATCACGAGCAGGCACGAAATAGACATGAAAAATTAAAAATGATAAATTCGATGAATCTATCCATCCATTATTATTCGCTTCTCGTCGTACATCAGCTCGAAGGCAATGCGTCAAGTGTTGACAATCGGATCGACTTGGAGAAATCAAAACCTCCTTTCATCGACGAGACTTGGCGTGTGCCTCGGCTATATCGTTCGTGCTATACGAGCCTATCTTTTAGAACAGTTTGTTACCGCGCAAATTATCTCCGTGCCGTTTAATACGAAGATAACCCCTTAGCAATGTAGACTTCTCCGAACGGGCCGCGTGGTAAGATATAGCGAGATAGCATCTCCCTCGTGAATATACCCGTAAATATATCCCATTCTGTTTCCCGAAGCTGCACGCTTACTCTATTCATCGTCCTCATAATACCATCGCGAGTTATAAGTACATATCTGCATACGCGAGATGCGCGTAATCATTCCGGTTAAAGCTTGGATGCACGCTATATCAATTTTAAATGTCAATAACGATCCGATCCTCTGACGATCAGTATACATATTATATTCCATTTGAGAGCCCTGTATATAAAAATATTTGACGTGACGGTGACGTGACGTTACATACTTATAATATATATATATATGTCCAGCTTAAGCACGCAGCGCGTTTCATGTCCCGATCGCAATTACATATATCCCGTCGATTCAATTACGCGATCGACTTTACGACGCAGAGTTTCCGGACCTCGATACGCCCCTGGCGCGCCTATCGCGCAGGTTGCATCCGGACCGCGCTTAGGGCACGCTCACGGTATATATATATGTACCGCAATACATCGGAAAGGTGATACGCGCGCGCACGCTTGCATCTCCGTGTAGGTACGGTTTCGTGGTAGAGAGAGAGAAGAGCGGCAGAGGTGGAGGTGTGTCGACAATCAAGATTACGTGGGCGGATACACGCGCGGCCCAGCGCCGGCGGCCTGGCAGTCCTGTGTGTCCTGCTTCTTCTTCTTCTTCTTCTTCTTCTTCTTCTTTTTTTCTTCTACCCCCATACCCTTCTATCTCTCTTCCTCTCTCTTCCGTCCCGTCTCCCCAGCCCCCTTCAGGGCTGTCGGCCAGGGTCCCTTCTTCCTCCCCCCGGATCTCCTCTGGGCCCATCTTGGTTCGCTCGCCACCGACGCGTAGCTCGCGTACCACGATCCCTTTTCTTCCCTCTTCCCTTCCTGTCTTCCTCCACACTATTTACAATTCGCTCGGTATCGCGCGCGAGTGCGAGCATCTTCTCTCATCCATACTCCGGATCGCCTATGCCTTCGATTTAGAAGTGACTCGCCTCGCTTTCGTGGTACCCCTACCAAGAGACAATTCGATCTTATGAATATTTTATAGATAGAAACTCGTATGACAATACGCGCTTAAAGCGAAGCAATAGAGCTATAAGTATATATAAATAATTAATAAAACCTGATTAATTTAATTTTTATTTGTCGTTAGTAAAAAAGGGAATTGCGATACTTAATTACAGTGGTCGACTTATTAGAGTTACGCACACGCATGCCGCTAACGTAATTAAATTTGACGTCGATTAATTCGGGAACTTCTGACCACCTTCTCCCCCTTCTCGTGGAAGAACTGGTCCAGTGACACTGAGATCGTTCGGTCTTCTCACCGTGTTCCTTTTCCTCTCTCGTCCTACTGTCCTCTTCGCGCCCGGATACGTTTTATAGTGGTGGTGGTGGAGGACTCTCTCGGGATAAATTCATGAGCGCGATGTCCTCACGACCACGTATAGCCGCGCGCTCCGAGCTGCCTGGCCCATGTAAATGTAAAGAGGGCTTTGCGAGAAGCGAACGAACGGAGCGGAGCGCATTTTATTAGCGCGCAAAGGAGTTTGCGAGGTGGGAAGGGTGAGAAGAGGTAAAAAGGGGGAACCTTGTAGGCTCACGCTTTTGGATCTTGCTTCGCGCGCGATTACAGACGCATTTGCACGAGTCCTCCTTTGCAAGAGGGGTGATCGAGGGGATAAGGAATTTAAGGGGATCGCGTGAAAACGTATTTAACGCGCGAATTAAATGTCCGCTTTCAATTTTTTAAAATGCTTTCGAAACGTATCTCTTTTGCAATCTGCTTTATTATTTTGTTGAGCTGTTTATGTATGTGCGTGAAGAAAAATTCATAGATTTAAAATTAAAAGAACAAAATTATTTTATTACACAATTGCTCACATCATATATTTGTTTATCGTTAATAAAATGATGCGGTAGAAATCTTTTTCGAATTTTATTCGAAAATAAGATGTCTCGCGTTATAATTCTGCGGTCGTTCGTCTTCAACATCGCCGGTGGCATAACGTAGGGACCCGTCTTTTATCCCACATCGCGAGCGGAGATTGGAGAACGAGCGTAATTTCAGGCGGACGGGAACGAAGCGTCGCGTCACGATAAAAAAAAAGGGAATCCGTAGTTTTATGTTATGTTCGCGCCATGTTGTACATTAGACGTAGGATATACCGTCCCGCACCGCGAGGGGACAGCGAAGATGAAGAGAGAGGCGGCCAGATTCGCAGGTAATTGTACGAGGCAATCACGAGCGTGTTACGGCGTTCTACCTAAAAAGCGTGACAAAACGCAGTGGCTTTTCTAGCTTTGTGCGCGGGAAGGGAAGAAAGAGAAAGAGGAGCAAGGGAGAGAGATGTGGCATAGCTAAAATCTTCATCAAATCTTCAGCAAAGAAATTCTCTTTCAGGCAGCAGCAGACACGTAGACAATCATGCAACAGTTCGAGAACGATTTTTGACTCGAAAGGAGACAAATTTTTCGATACGTCGCTCGTGAAACACGTGGCTAAAACGAGATATCTCACGTTAGCTTCTCCGTGTCGATAAACGTCCTTCGATTCCCCGTCAATAGAGTCATTAGTCACGGCTCTCAATGTATACCCACCATATTCGTTTACCTGCGGTCTTCTGGATGCCGATCTCTTCTGCCTGATACGAGTTTATCCTACACCGTGTGCGCAAAGTACTCGTGTTCCTTATGTCCTGTAAATATTTTCCGAAAATACTACATCGCGTGAATACGCATTGTACTGGAATTAATAAATGCGTGCTGCATTCGTAATCGATGCAATTATCGCAATTAAACAAGACAATTTTGTGTACATCTTCGGCATTTTTTAATCAGACTTTATATTGAAAAGTACGATACTCTATAAACAAATTAAAAATATGGTTGAATATATTAAGTAAAAGATCTCTTTCTCTCTCTTTTTTCTATCCGGAAAACATTGTCTGCTAATATTTCGTAGGTCGGGGATAGAACGGTTCTCCTGCGCTACAAGAGTTACAACGATGAATAATTCAAGTTGCGCCGCGTGCAACATTTTTGCGCACGAATTACTTCGTTAGTGGCGCCTGGTCGACGACGTTCCCCGCCTGTCTTGCATGTAGATTTTACCGAAACCTGAAAAGGAAGAGGCGACAAAGAGGCGGCAAAGTTTCTACGCTGCAACCGGAACCCGAAAGACCCGAATGAGTTTAGTAGGCGTCGCACGTACAAACTACGAAGAGGCGCATCCTTGTATAAAATCGAATCCTGCGAGTTAAATCGCGTGTCTCTGCTGTGTATCGTAGGAACGGAACAACACAAACATTCATTAAAGAGGCATCGGTTACATTGCTCATTGGAAATTTCTATTTTATCGAATAAACTGCGAGTTCCAAATACGCATATTATATGTATTAGCATATTATATGTATTAGAAAAATGAATGATTCTGGAACAAGTCTATAACATTTAGTCTTTTTTTTTTATTATTTATCGTTTCATTATTTTACTTTACATACGCGAATTTTTAGCGTGATTTAGTGTGATTTTTAGTGCGTTATCCATAGAATAAATTCCAACCACTTTGGAACTTCTGTCGAGTCGGTTCGCGATCGCGCAGAATATAGAGGTGGAGGCTGGTCGAGGATTCCCCGCGATAAATCTAGCGGGTGGTGCGATAAATTCCTTTCGCGGAAACACAAAAAGCGCATTAACGTCGCTCGGCTATGTATCCAGGCGACAAAACTGCTAACCGCGTCACTGGAGTAGAGTAATTCAATGTAAATAAGGAGGAAGGTAATTATCTGATAATTTAACTGACAACTCGGTTCGAGTATTACATGTATATGCGTAGATCAATGTTCCTTTATCTGATCTAATTTATTGAATTTATAATTTTCATTCGAATAACAATGATCGCTCCGACTTCTTGCTTCTCGATGTCGCGTGATAAAGTAAGTAATTTTATTGTCGCGAATGCAATAATGTATGTAAACCCAAACGGAACGGCATGTATTTATCGTCCGCGACGACCTCTAAATCCGAAAGAAAAAGGTATCCTGATGTGCTAATAGCGCCAAGAGCGCTAATTCGCGCATAACTTACGACCGACCACGGCCTGTCTTCTGCGAAGTATCCGAGGACGAATCTCCGGCTTAAATGAATTAAACGCACGTACGCGAGACGCGCGCTACCCAGCGTTCGAATAGCCTATAAATAACACTACGAGCGAACATATAGCGCCGTTAGGCCGGATTTGCAACGAAGGCGCGGCTTCGATCGATTCGCGACGGTTCGCATATCGATAGGTTGGCGTGGCGACCGATCTCGCGTGTAAATACCTTGATTAACGAGGTTCTACCTCGATTGCAGCCGAGTTTTCCCTGCGCTTTTTCTACACTCGTTTGGAAAACCTCGCTCTCGTCTCGAGGGAGTGATCTCGTTCACGTGACATGCTTTCCCGAACTTTGTCTGTCGTTTTTAATCTCTAAACTGTGTTACAGTAGTTGTCAATATTTTTTGAATAATTATATTTTAAAAAAATTTGCTAAATAATTTATGAAAAAAGATCTTAGCAGTATAATGATCACGCTGCGTCAGAAATTCATGTTGAGCTCGCATAAGGATAATATTCGAAGGGTCCGAGAGAGAGAGACGTGCTAAATATAAGATTATACGACTTAACCCCCTAAGCGCCAGGCGTGGAACTATATCTGTGTGTCCATCGAAAATAATTCCAAGTCCGCGACGACGTTTCACGACTTTTCGTAGTACGGAGCTTAAGAAGTTTTGCCTTGGTCGTTGACACTTTCGGTCGAGAAAGCGCGATCCTGGCGCGGGGCCAGGATCGCGACCATAGATCACCCGCGAAGAGTGTGCAGAGTTGCGAAAAATCAGCTCGGGATCGGCACGATACTGCTATACGTACAACGACATCAATGACTGGATTATGCGAGCTACCGCGAGGAAGACGAACGTGAATGGCATTGTTCATTTCCGCTGCTTATCGCCGATTTCGAACAGTTGCCGCCAAAGGGACAAATAACGGGCATCTATATTTCGCCGCAGGCGCGCATATAATATTAAAAAAAAATTCTTATCTCGATATATATGTGTGCAATCTTTCCTTCGATCATATTATATCTCTCTAATATCTTTCCGTCTTCTTTTCTTTCTTTTCGGCGCCCGCGTTTGAAGAGCGTTTATTCGTGCTGCTGTACAGAATCCGGCATATGGTTTCCTTCCCTCTCTTTATCATTCTCGCAGCGCTCGGCAAGGCACGGCAATAAATATCATAAGTTGAAATATCTCGTAGAAACGCCGCATGTTGAACCTCTCTTTCGCCGGAAGAGTCTGCCGCGTTGCACTTTAGATAATGCATCGAATAATACGAGTTTATAATAGTCTGCGATAAAAGATTCCTTAGGATTACAAAAGATCGATACAGATCTCTTATTACGGGGAGATGCATCGTCGATTTTGACGAGTCACGAAATTATTCGTTCGGCAAATTATAAAGAGTCATCTTACATGGACTCGCGTCGACGAAACGTCATATGGAGAGAGGGATAAAGTTTGGTGACGACCAAATCTCTCGCCTTTTCACATTCGAGCGCTGATCGACTTTCGGCTCATGCTTAAGCCAGCAGCATCCTTTTTCGGTCCCCCGTTTTCGGTCTCCGCGCACGAGCTTCTTTTCGTCGTCGAGTCCTCTGTCTTTCTTTTTCGAGTTGCAAGGGGCGGCAGGGAAACCGGGCAGATGTTCCCGGGCACCGCTTAGCTCGCCTCATTACCACGAGTCACGTTAATGAGCTTGCGAACCTTAATTCTTCATCCGGCTCCGTCGCGTTCTCTCTTCTCCCTCCTCCTCCTTCTCATCCTTCTGTCTCACGAAATTAAAACGACCGAGACGTCGCGTGTCTGCCGGCGATCGTCGAATTATCACTGACAAGATTTCTAGAAATCTTCATGTGTGTATTTTCGATAATTCTAATTATTATTACAAGTTTTAAGATACTGCTATGCGGATAATTCTGCAATAAGTTTTCACTAATTACAAAATTGCATACGTAGAGTATAAAAGAGAGAAGAGCTTACTTACGAAATCACTCGAATAAATTACGCTCTATTAATACTTTTGGCATAAAAAATGACTGGAAGTCTACACTTTTTAATCAGAAATATGACGTTGAGTATTGCCGAATGCTGACAATGAGAAGAAACGAGCGCGATGGCCGTATAAGAATTTCAAGAAGACCCCTGAGTTCCCGAGGCGGACGGGTCGTAGATAAAGATAGATGCGTCGGTTTCCGGCGTGTCGAGTTAACGACTTGAGTTTTATCTGTCGGTGCTGGCTGTTTCGGCGGGGACGAAAAGCCATGACGTGGAAAAAGGACGCTGATATACGCGCGACAGAGAATTTCAGAGATTGGAGAGAGAGGAGGAGCACACAAAGAAGAATGAGAAGACAAGAAAGACGGCAAAGCGTGAGAAGAGAGAAAGCGGAAGAAAAAAAATAAAATTTTTCTCGCCCTGTACGCATCTTTTACGCGGATGGTTTAAGCGTCAAATCATCCAAAGAAATACTTCGAATATTTTCAAATAACTATCAAATACAGATACGATAAAAGCAATATTTTGTACGAAATGATTGAGACTTCAATCCGAGGAATATTTTCTGCCAAAAAAAAATTAATCCTAGAATTTTTATGTATCAGTTTTTTTTTTTCGTGGTGAAGAAAGCTTGAATTTGTGTATTTTGCCGATTTGAATATTTTAAAAACTCACAAATGACAGGCGCTTAAAGCGGAGACTGCGAAGGAGGAAAGCAATAGAAAAGGAAGGAAGGAAGGACAGCAACCAGAGGCAGAACCATACCTCGAGTCATCTGGCAGTCAGCAGGATTGGAAATAGACACAGCTCTCCCTTCCATAGTTTCCTTCTCTTTTCCTCCACCGAGAGTTTTCAATCTCCGTCTCTCTTTCGGCCATTTCTCTCCCGGTGCGAAAGAAAAAAACGAAGAATACGAGCGTGCCAAATCCGGCAGAGTCGACGATGTTTTCATTGTAATGGTGTCCCCAGTTCCTCCCGATTCTTTCTCAGTCGACTTTTTTATGTGGGATCTGCTACTAAGCAGCCTGTCAAAGCGCCCTAATTTTTGCCATACCGTTACCGTTTCGCGGAAAGGAATAATTATATCTCTAATAAAAACGAACGTTCGTCGCAATCGAATGATAGAGGAATCTTACAGCGATCTATAATTTTACAGAAAAATTGTGATTAATATTACAATTATTTCTCCACGTGCAATCTTTGACATATCTTGAAAGCGTCTTTAAACGGAAACGATGCGGGATTGAGAGATCCATCGACCTGTCAACGAGTATCGCGACAAATGTTTTAACACGGTCGGCCACTGTAAACGGGTAGCCAGCCAACAGGCAGTAATCAAAATCCGTGGACACTGAGCAAAGTCAAACAGTCGACCCGGTTGTCTTTACTCAGCAAACTCGTGGAAGCGCGGAGCCAATATTTAGACAGCGACCGACTCAAACATCGTAATCTGCCTTAAAACGTTACGACACGCGCCAATCGCGTACCTCTGTTTCTCCTCCATCCATGTGCGGTATTATTTACTTTGTCATTCGCGACGCATCGTAGTACAAATCATCCTTTCAGTTAATTAAATCCATTTGTCTCTCAATAATATTAAATTTTTTTTATTGTGTTTCTTCCTCTCTATTCGGATATACATGAGATTCGATCGGCGAATAAAATCTTATTCCCGTAGTATCCTCGACCTTCGGTCGTCTCGGTTAACTCACAGCTCGGTAACGCTTGTCTAATTCGCTTCTTTACAAGCGAATTTCTTCCTAATTTATATGTCTTTAAAGCGTTAAAGAGCGAAGAACCTGTTGCCGTACAGTGTACATTACGTTGGTTTGCAATAAGTTTGAAGCGCGCGTTGATTTAATATTGTAATGTTTAACACAGACGCGCGATCGAAAGACGCAATTTTGCCCGCACGAGACTCCCGTTAACGGGGAAAGAACCCGGACGTCTCGAGGATCTTTGACGGCACACCAGACACGCATCGTTTCTCGATGTTTCGAGCGTGGCGAATTGCCATCACTCAAAACGAGACGGGGCCGTCTCTCTCTCAAGCGGCGGTTCGTTTCTCTTCTGGACCCGCGGGTTCTTCTTCCTTTCCCCGAAGCGAACGAGCGCGCGCATTGTGACGTTCTAGTATAGGAGGGGGAGGACAAACAAAAACGCATTATTCTATCCTCCCCGCGCGAACAAAGTTATACTTTGATCATACGACCGTGCCATTGACGGAAGACACCTGTCTGCGTCAAGAAGCGACGCGAATAGAAGCTTTGACGAAGAGACACGCGCCATTTGTCGCGTCTACGGAGCGTGTCGTAATTTCATCCGTCAAACGAGAATGTTTTTCTTCCCCCTACTTTTCGCCGTAAATCATAAACGTCTCGCCAGAAATACGTTTCGTTAATGAGAGCTACGTTCTACGTATTATAGGGAGGCTTTTATCATTCACGAGATTTATCTCTATTCACCAATTTTCCGCGAACAATTCTGACGTCTTGTTTATCGAGTCGCGAGTAAATATCCCGGATTAATTTGACATTTATGGTTTTTTTTTCCAGATTGTCCGGAACATCCGGAAACGGAAGTGGCAACGGTAACAACGCTGGCGGGGGTGGGACTGCGGGCAACGGGACTTCCGGCGGTGATTTCCTACGCAGAAGTCATCCCCTCTCGGAACATACGGCCCTGCATCCCGCGTACCGGCTCAACTACATGGACCATCTTTACCACCAGCTCCAGGCCTCCACGCACAGTCCCAACGCCTCGTTACACGGTAATTATTCGGATACACAAATAGAAGTGTCTCGTAGACCATCCTATCCGTTACATTTTTTCCCTCCACCTCTTCATCCTTCTCTATGAACGACGTCGGACCCCGTAAAAGGGGCCCGCATTTCCGCCGGAAGCTTCTCTTCCAGCGTACAAAAGTGTCTTTGAATTCGATCCATCGCGCGTGATCTACCGCGTGATCTTCCGGTAATAACGCGCTTAACTTCCCTCTCGAGCAAACGAAGATGATGTTCGTCCGCCGCGATCCTACACGAATAATTCTTGTTTTTTTTTTTTCCTTGTATTTTCAGGACTGGGTGGTTTGGGGCCCGAGTATCTGTTACACGCGGCAGGTCCTGCTAGCACTCTCGCCTCGTCCGAATTCCCGTTCTCCATCGATGGTAAGATATGTTCTAATATATGTGTCCTCCTTTAATATCTATGGTTCACGCATTTCTCTAACGCGCGACTTGAGTTATGTGTGCCGCGGCTAACCGTATATGTAGTGGCAGGTAGGAGATCGACTGGTTAAGCGGCCGAGAAGGCTAAAAGACGACCGAAAGGGTAAACGGGGCCTCGTTAGCCGCCACCGCCGCATAATTGAATCGACTCGGAGCGACACGACCTCATTAACACCTTAGCGCCTACCCTACAGGTTGTCTCACATTTCGTCTTCCCGCCCTCTTCATCTTATTCTTCCTCTTCTTCTTCTCTTCCCAGCTCTCTTCGCCCTGTAAAATTTTCGCGTTTGATTGCATATGTACACGTATCTCAATAATCACAATATCGCGGAATATCAAACATTTAATTTTTTTTATGGGAATCACGATACATCGAAATCATTGATACGCGTACTTGAAACATTGAAGACTCTAATCTTTCTGCGAGAACGATAACGAGATTGATTACGAGAACGTGTCCGATAAGTCATCTTATTAAATTAAAACGCTCCATTCTTGATCCAAAATACTTGAATAAAGCTACGGGAAGCGACGTTTGAAAAGCGCTATATAGCAGCCTCCGTACATGGGAGGAGTCGCGCCGATCGGAATGGACGATTGCACCAATTTACATGTCTCAATCCCATGTTCGACCTGCACGCGCGAGGGAGCGAAGAGAAGAGTCCGGGACTTATTGAGCGTGTCGGGGTCTCTGCACATCTTGCGAGGAAACGAAACCACGATAAGGCTGACGAGCGGGGGAGAAGAAGGAACGAGGGTTCTGTTCGCATATTCATTAAAGCCAGCGAGAATTGCTCGATGCGATGCAGGGCCCAACACGGTGAGACCCTTTGGTTCTGACGGATGGGATGAACCGAGTCCTATCTTGGCCGTTCGATAAATCTCCTTATCACTTCGACCATCGTTCGATTTCAATTAATTAAAAATAGGATAACCGCGAACCCTTTTTAAGCATAATTTGCTAAGAAGAAAGACTGCGAGAGGGGTGTGAGACGATAAATCGCTCATTGAGCACGCGATCGTCTCAGATCGTGCGGAAAAACCGCACGGCAATCGAGCCCGCTGCCGTCGACCCAGTGTAAATCTGATCAGTGGCCGAATTAATAACCGACGAGGGGGAGGACGGGGAGATAAAGCGGGAGAGAAGACCGTTTGTGCGGGTCGGGCGCGACTCGGAGCGGGTTCTTTCGCAAAAAAGAAGAGCGGAGTTCCAACTGCGAGTAACTCTATACCCGTTGTGCGCAAACGAG
This sequence comes from Prenolepis imparis, assembly GCF_030444845.1. NCBI lineage: Eukaryota > Metazoa > Arthropoda > Insecta > Hymenoptera > Formicidae > Prenolepis > Prenolepis imparis. The sequence goes on along the minus strand of NW_028141171.1, from coordinate 8,958,209 downwards.
CGATCAACCAAGTGGAAATTGAGGAGAGAAGGGTAGATTCGCTCTTCGTTCTCGTCTTCTGTGTATCGCGTTGCTCCTTAGATAGAAGGTGGGATGGGGGAGAGATGAGAGAGAGAAAGAAAGACGAAAGAAAAAGGAGTACGAAAGCGAGGTGGAGAGCACTCGCGGCTTAATCCCGTGGATATTGCCGGCAAAGGTAATGCAAGAAATCGGAGAGAAAGAGAGAAAAAGAGAGAGAGGTGACGCATCGAGACAAGAAAGAGAGAGAGAGAGAGAGCGTATAACCAACCACCATGTAACCAACGATGGTACGTACAAGCGAGCCGCCACCACGCTCTTAAGAAAGTGGTTTGTATATTACATCGTTGTGCTGCGGTCGCAGGCAAATCGCCGCTAAAACGTTCAAGCCGCAAGATCAGCTCCCTCTCCCAAGTCTCTCCTCGGTTCTTTTTCCCTCTTTTTCTTTCTACGCCCAACGTTCTTGAGTCTTCTCCACCTTCCGTTTTGACTTCTTTCTATCTACGTACCTGATTACCACTTCAGCGATAAATACTAAAAATGCGTGTTCCGAGAGAAAATTAGCATTAGCGTTTGATAATGTTTGCATCCACAAAGACGTATATAATTAAATCTACTTTGATACATTAATTTCAGCATCGTCAAGACTAGGAAGCCCGAGAGCTTCGGCAATCAGAGCAAGTCGAAAAAGAGCGCTGAGCAGTTCACCGTATTCGGACAGGTTCGACATCGACAGCATGATTCGATTTAGCCCAAACAGCTTGGCATCCATTGTGAATGGTTCGCGAAGTAGTAGTGCGAGTGGAAGTTACGGACATCTATCCGCTGGTAAGTAATTTTCAAGGAATAAATTTAATCATTCTTTTCATCTCACTCTAACTCTAATAAATCGAACAATTAATTAAAGAGTTTTGTGCTACTATGATATTATTTCTTATAAAATTTCTACAACGAAGAAGGGGAACTAATTTTGTTTGCAAATAAATTTGCCTTTTAAATAAATGTAATTTTATAAGAATTTATATTTGCTATTATTATTATTACATACACATTACATATACAAACACTTGAGTTGAGAATAAAAATTATAAATGATTAAATATTTATGAATTTTATGGCGAAATCTCTCGCAAGAGACAAACTTAATTGGACGCAAGTATTAGATATTTAGATGTGACGAATTATATCAGATAAAGCTGCTCGTGATAAAAGGCAAATATACAGTGATCTGGTTTTTAAAGGAATGATTGATAAGCAGCAACGAGTTCGAGATACCGGTGTACACAAAATCATTATATAGGCGGAGGTCCTCTTGCTCGCGAGTTAAGAACGCCCGATAATTTGCGACTAAATAAAGTAATTAATGAATTAAAATTCAGGCAGCGTTGGCACACTAGTCGTTTGTCGGCGTTGTATCGTTTGAATAACCGCAGGATGTGGTCGCTCGTTAAATTTGCCTTCGTCGTGTACGCTATTGTGAACTATGCACGAGCTTCTCGTCATCCTCTCCTATTCATTTTACTTTCATCCTGTACACGCACAAGTTACTACACTGCTCCCCTAATTTACATTTGTGTATATCACGTAATCAGAATTTTATATTCGACAAAATTCATCTCACCTTTAATCCCTTATAATTTTTATTTTTAATTCACGTGTAGGAATTATGACGATTATAATAATGATAATAATAATGATTAATATATAGCAAGTATCATTGACAAATGTCATTAATATATGATTTTTTATAAAATTATATTCGTGAACAGGGGATACATCTAATTGTAAGAGATCTCGCTTATTTGACGAGTTATCATATGTATGCATAGTGTAATAGTTTCTTCGCGGTTACTTTATGGTTTCGTAACAGCCACCAGAGACTCGCGATTGAAATGCAAGTTTAGTCCACGTACCGGAAGTCCGGTGTGTCGTGCTCGGACTGTCAAGAGAATGGACATACAATCCGATTTCGATGTTTACCAATTATACTCGTATTGTCACCATATTCGAGAGCGATCATTAAAAACATTCGTTAAAAGCATTGCTTATCAATCATGTATATCCAAGTATTCCTCCAAAATAAATGTTTATCTTGAATTTATTACTGCTTTAAAATTATACTTCAAACGGGTGTGTGAAGTTGGCACCCCTATGTTATGCTATCATAGTTCTGTTAAGAGTTCTGAGTTATTTAGAACCATAGGAAGAGTTCTCGACAATTTTTAAGAAATAGTTCCGGTCATTACGATAACGAAAATCAATTTCAAAAAATAGGGCTGCCAACTTCATATTTTTTTACACATCGAGTTCTAAGTTTCGAGCAGAATTTTAAGGTTCTTTTAAATAGTTATATATTATAATTTCTGATTATTTTTTGAAAGAGTTCTGCAATTTTTAGATAAAAAAACGTATCTTCAATATTCAAAGTACGTTTTTTTATCTCTATAAAAATTGCAAAATTCTTTTAAAAAATAATCAGGAACTATGTAACTATTAAACAATTTAAATTTACTCACCTCACGGTTGCTCCTTTGTTGCCCGATGCCTCCCCGGGCCTCCTTCTCGTACAAGTTTCGAAACACTTGCACTCGCGTTACTTTTTTTCGTTCGCGACGCGCGGCGACGCCCGGGTTTTAGCTATCACAATCTTCGACGCGTTTCGGTAAAACGCGAGACTCGCGAGAGCTTATTCGCACTTCAGACAATATAAAATATTATAAATTATATAACTCTATATAATAATATTATATAATATTATAATTATATATTATTTAATATCTTATATAAATTATATAATAAATTATATAAAATATATTATTAAAATAATAAATATCACAATTTACATAAAAAATTACAATTCTCTCTCACACATGTGAATAATGAATGATCTTGTTATGTCGCAGCGATGAGTCCAGCGTTAGGCATGCATCCCAGTATGACGCCGCATCTGCAACAGATCCAGGCCCACCTTTTGAGGAGCGCGGCCGTGGCGACGCTCTTACCTCACACACATCCTCTGCAGCCGCCTGCACCCCCGCCGCCGCCGCATCCGCATTCTCACTCTCACCATGGACTATCTCCCCATTCGCAATTGTACGCCGGCGTGCCGCCCCATTCCACGTCGTCGGCGACGCTTAGCCCGCACGGAGCCGTCGGGGTGCCCCCGAAGAGCGAGGTAAGAAACGAAAGAGGGAGAAGAAGAAGAAGACGAAGACGGTTGGTGAACCCCATCCCGTTGTGTACCGGCAATTAAGTCCTTACGTTTCGACCGTGACTTTGCCCGATCGATTATCTCGAGATGCGGCGAATGTATCGTCGCGCCCGCGGACGTTAGGGGAGCAAGGGCAAGGGAGAGAGTCCCGATACGTCTGGCAAACGGCGGACCGAGAATGCCATTCGAGCCGTTATTGCGAGCCGAGGTACGATATACCCTCGGTGGCCCGTCATCGATATTCATTGGGAATAAATAATCATACCCCTTTCGTTGTCTCTTTCGCACGTATCGCGCTCGCCTTCACGAACCACGACGACGACAGAGCCGGAGCAACGAAGACAGATGAGAAGAAAGAGAGAGAGAGAAAGATGGAGAAAAAGATTGGGTTACTCTCGCGAGAGAGGGTCCTCGGGTTACAAGCAATCTCGCGCACATTATTTCGCTCGATTCCACCCCCGTCCCCTTCCTCTTCTACGCGCCTTTATTTTTCTTTCCCTCCCGTCCCGACGATCCTTTCTTCCTTCTTTTACTCCGACCATCGTCTTCCTCGTCTTTGTTCTTCCCTCTTTACCGCCATCGTCGCGACCGGATCCGCACTGATTTATTTGCATCCTCGCGCACGCTGACGTACCGCGGCGTTTTCATTTTCTATCCCCGCGCGACACACGTTTGTGTCTGCACACTGTAAAATTTACCGGCATGATTTGCATCGACTTGCATTCTGCTTTCTGTGGTCGTGTTCTGCTCTTGTCGTCGCGCTCGTGCCTCGTAACACAACGCGCGCATATATGTATGTATGTACGAAGCAGAATTCTCGATATTCATATTTACTCTATAGAAAATCGAGCGCTATATGAGATATAAGATTAATAAATAAATGATACGTCCGGCTTTTAATTGCCTATCGACAATTTGCTTTTTTTCGTTCAGAATGTTGCGTTACAAGTACAGAAAACTTATTATGATATTTTTTTTTATTCTATTATTATTTATTTGCAAAACTGATTCAAGTAATTTTGAATCACAGAATTTCTAATTAAATATTTTTTTAAACAGAAAGAACCAAAAAGTATTGTACTTAAGAGCGTTAAATGTGATATAATTAGAAACGTGACATTTTACATTTCTATTTCGATTTCCATCGATCCGCTTTCGAATGGCATAGCCAATACTTGAATACTTATCGCCTGTCAACCTGTATCGCTGGTAAATCGTAAATCGCGACGCATCCATGTGGAGCGCAGAGGTGGAGAAACCTGCACGCGTACGTGTGCACGATCAAGTATTTTGTAGTTACATCTATATCAGAATACGTAGTAAGATTGAAAGAAAGAGGGAGAGAAAAGCAATGCGATTATGACGGTTTGCAACAATTGATCGAATAGATGCATTTTAATAAACGTGATAATTATGTGATTCGGATAAATCGATAATTATGTGATTCGGATAAATCGATATAATTATTAATAAATGATTGAAAAATTTAAATTCAATTCCGGTACGTAATAACAATGGGGTACTCTACCAAAATCACAAGTATTAAATTCCAAATATTTGTAATAGAAGGTAGAGAGTGATGATACTTATTTGACACTTTCTTTTACTACGTGCAGAGTGCAGAGTCGTGTAGAAAAGCGTCGGAATCGTCGACTCGCTCGGTGACAGCCGAAGCCGACACCTCGTCCAGGCGAACCGCCACCAAAGTCAAGAGGGAACCAGCGACAACTACCACCAACGCGACCACGACCACCGCCCCACCGACTCATCCTCAGGGTCTCAGTCCGAGCGAAGACCTGAGAGATGAACCTGGTGACTTCATCGAGACGAATTGTCATTGGCGAGACTGCGGTCTCGAGTTTCCCACCCAGGTGATACAGATATGCATAAATAGTCTGTTCATCTATTAATCTTTTATCAATTAATATTTATTAATCTTTGATCTCTATGTTAACAAGCATGAAGATATAAGAATAATTATAATCTCTTTATAAAAAAATTTTCATAGATTTTTTTGTTAATGAAGAACGATTTCATATGTGAAATCAAACTTACATGTCATTGAAATATCTTCTTAAATTATTTGGAAAATCAATGTTATAACGATATCATTGATATCTTTTAACGAGATGTTCCTCACTTTATTCGTATTAATCCATGCATCTTTCTTCAAACCAGGACGATCTCGTGAAACATATCAACAACGATCACATACACGCCAACAAGAAGAGCTTTGTTTGCGGTTGGGAGGAATGCTCGAGGGAGGAAAAACCCTTCAAGGCTCAGTACATGTTAGTCGTGCACATGAGAAGACATACGGGAGAAAAACCTCACAAGTGTACCGTAAGTTAAAGTACTTGCTTGTTTCTCCCGAACGCGAAAGCTTCTTGTATTAATCAATTACATACACTCTGACGCGTACAGATGTTAACAAAGCGACTTTAAGAAGTCTAATAAATATCGCTATTCAACAGACGTTTCATTTATTGCTGATTAAAAAATTTAAGTAAAAATATATAATAATTTAAAAACATATTTTTTATTTTGCATATCGATTGTAAAGAATATTTTTACCCTCCTATTTATATTCTATAATATATTCTCACTCGATTAATTAGTCATAGTTAAGATATAATCTTATATTAATAATCGTAATTACGCAATTAATTGGATGCTTTTTTGTGTACAGTTCGAGGGTTGCTTCAAAGCCTACTCACGATTGGAGAATCTGAAGACTCATCTTAGATCTCATACCGGCGAAAAACCATATACCTGCGAGTATCCAGGCTGCAGCAAAGCTTTCAGTAACGCCAGCGACAGAGCGAAGCATCAAAACAGAACGCACTCCAATGAGGTAGGTATCATCTTTTCCTCTCTAACTGTCTATAAAAGAAAGAAAAAAACATTTGAACAGGATAAAGTTTGTACAAGAGAGATAAAAATGCTAGATAATAATTTTACATACCAATAGTCGAGAGATATCTCAGATTTTTTGTCTGCAAGATCAAATGAGTATCGTTTAAAAAATTCTATTTAATCCATTATCGGAATTCCTTGCCAGAAACCGTACGTCTGCAAAGCTCCTGGTTGCACAAAGAGGTACACGGATCCGTCGTCGCTGCGAAAGCACGTCAAGACCGTTCACGGCGCCGAGTTTTACGCGAACAAGAAGCATAAAGGCGGCAGTGGTGATGGCGGTGGCAGCGACGAAGCCGGCGCAGGCGGTCACAGTCCTAGTAGAAGCGAAGATCTTCATCCGAAGACGCCTAGCCTCTCTAGTCCTAGCGTCAAGTCCGAGAGTGAAGCTAACAGTCCGCCCAGTATGATGCAGCAACAGGGCAGTCCGCTGGTAGGCGGTTGCAATGACGAGGTCGCCGGAGTAGGCGCTCTTACCGGCGACGGAATTGCTCTCGCCGAAGAACCATGGAACGAGGAGCCAGATGATCTAGATATCGCCGATCTTCCTGTAGCGCTACGTGCCATGGTGAGTCTTTTGGATTGCTCTGCGATCACGCCTCTCTAGATATCTAAGTTTCAAATTTTGTTTAAGGTTTTAAAGTAATTTTTTGAAGTTATTCGTTCTCTCAGATTACATTCGACTGTTCGCAGGTCGCAGGCGGTATGGAATCGCAGCAGCAGCAACAAGTGCCAGCGCCCGTTTCGAGGAATCGTCTAAAAGGAAGACTGAACGCCAAAGGTATGCCGAATATGCCGATCGGCGTAGCGAATATGCGAGGAATTCGCGGTGGCACACTTCAGGGTAATATCGGCGACCTTAATCGAAGAATCACCGATCTGAAAATGGAGGGCGGCGGTGGACAGACACGGCAGACGAGTCTGTCCGATCTCCAGCTGAGGCTGCAACCGCTCGGCGAGCCGCGAAGAGATAGCAATAGCACAGTCAGCACTTATTACGGCAGTATGAAATCCACCGATTTCGGTAGCAGAAGAAGCAGCCAAGCGAGTGCCGTTAGCGCTGTAAGAATGGGTCCCACGGGACCTGAGAGTTTTTACGATCCGATCAGTCCTGGCACATCTAGAAGAAGCAGTCAGATGAGCACCACTTCCGGCAGACTTAATCCGCCGAATCACCTCCAAGGGCCTTACTCGACGAGTAATCTCGTCGTTCAAACGCAAAATATGTCCCTTCAGGTATGCTTCGTACTGCGACTATGCACAAACGCGACAGATAGCATTCTTACGATATGATATATATTTATGCGCAGAACCTTCAGGCAATGCCAGGCGATTGGAACAATCCGAGCGGTCATTGTACGCAACCATCAAGTGATCGACGAATGTCTGAACCTATTCGCAGTAACCAGACCCAAAGGACTTCTCCTCCGATGCCCTCCAGGCCAAGATCGGCACAGTTGCCCGAGCTACAGCCCGAGCTTCATCCCAATCAAGAGGTAATCCTAGACGAGATGGGTGAAGGTGAAATGGTAGAAAACAAACTGGTTATTCCCGATGAGATGATGCAATATTTGAATCAGGTAATCACGTTAGCATATTCCTTCTCTACTGAGATTCGCGAAATTTCTCTAACATTGATAGATTCCTTTTGACCTTAAAATCGACTATACCGCTGTTATAGGTTCAAGCAGGTGGGAATCAAGTTAGCTATCGCAGCAGCCCTCTACCGATTTGCCAATCGCCGATATGCACGAATCCTTTGCATTATCAACGACAAATGCAACTCACGTGTAATTATAATCAATCACATCAGCAGAACTGTTATCCTACCCAGCAAGTCGCACAGCAATCCTGTCCGAACTATCCGAACTCTTCTGCCGCGTCTTACGGTCAATGTCCGAGCTCACGCACGACTCAACATCCGTCGCAATATTGCCCGCCGCCGAATTACGGATCCCAAGCAACCAGCGGACAAGTAGCGAGTCCAGCGTCGGCTCAAGTCATGTCTCCGAGTTCTCACTATGCTTCGTCTCATTTGAGTGATCAACCGCTGACGTCTCCTGCGGCTGGCGCGTTGGCGCCACAACACGCACCACAAAACTTGCCTCAGAACTCCGCTCAACTCACCAGAAATTGCACCCAAAATCATGCACATCATGCTTACTATCCGGGTTATGGTTGCACCGGTCAAGTTAACGCGAACTGCACCGGTAACGCCAGCAGCCAAGCCAATCATCATTCCAATCAGACTTGCGCACCGTCTAATCACACGATGCAAATGCAGCTAACAGCTAACAACTGCCAGCAATTGTCGCCGCATTGCGCGCAGCCAACCGCGCCTATATCTAATCCACCGACTATTGCCCATCCGAATACGCAGTGTACTCGGTCTTCCGGTCAGTGCGCGAGGCCTATAGCAACGTCCAACGGTCAGATATCCAACATGCATTCTGCGCAACAGTCTCCAGTAACCAATCAATGTAGTCCAATGTCGCCGCATTGTTCTCAGTTGAACGTCGCGAATCAAAGCAAGCCGATAAATACACTCGCGACAAATCTTCAAAGCTGTCAACAATCTCAACAGTCGACACCCTGCTTGCAAATCACCAATTGCGTTCATCCCAGTGGCGCACATCGTCAAGGCAATGATGGAGCTGTCTCGAAGAGAACATCGCCACAGTTTTGCAACGCTCAGCAGACCAATTGTAGAATGCAGCAGCAGCAACAACAGACCTGTGCACATAATTGTCAAGCGCGCAGCAATCTTCCGGCTCATCAACAGTACAATTGTAACTGCCCGTGGTCTTATGGAAATCAATGTTACCACGATCAACACGGCGGACCGTTGCCGGAGATACAGTGCAGGGATATCAGTCAGTCGCAGCAGGGCTCGCCGGTGAAGCCACCTCAAGGTATGAGACAGGATTCTTATCGCAGGACATTGGAGTATGTCCAACAATGCAGGAATTGGTCCGGCAACGCACAGACTCACGAAACCAATGTCTCCAGTTCGACGCATCCTATACCCTTACCGCAAGCTCTGCCAGCTAGTACCAATATGGTTATGAACGACATGACGTCTTCACTTAGCTCTTTGCTGGAAGAAAATAGATACTTGCAAATGATCCAATGACCCGTATCTACTTATGAGGAATGCGAGTTTAATTTCAATATCGATCGATGAAGTCATAATTTGCCAGTTTGATATTATACAATAGTAACAGTAGTAACATAAATCATATAATTAATATAAAACTTGTTTTACATAAAGGAAATCAAATTGAATTTGATTAAATTTGATGTTTAATATATGACATTAAATAACGTAAATCAAATTTTAACTTGATATGAATGATGTACTTCATAATTGAATTTATTTAAAAATTTATGTTACTTAAAGTAACGGAATTTATAGTATTAATATGATACATTTTTATATGTGGATAAAATTTGTATAGTCGTAATATAAGAGTTCAAAGTGCCTTTTTTAAACATGTCTTTGAAAAGTGCCACTGAGTTATTTTTAAAAATAGCGATTCACATCGTTAAGTACCTCGAAGGTTTACACAGTATATATAACTTAAATTAGATATTAAGTAATAAAGGTACTGTATCAATGGATAAAAAAATTAAATATAAAGATACAATATATTGATTATACAATATGAATATACGATTGATAAATTTCAATCATCTCTGATACATGCAAAATATTTGTTGAAAAAAATATGTATTTTAAACTATGTATTTTAAATTATTGTATATAGCTATATCTTTATTATATATACATATATTTTGTACATCAATTTCATTATACGAAGTGTGCCAATAAAGCATTGTTTTATTATAGTTAAGCTCAATGATGTCTAATGTACACTAATGTACAAAGTGATAAAAAAAGAGTAAGAGAAAATAAATAAGTAATTATAGTTAAATAATAAAAATAACAAGACTTAGGATGAAAATAATTCGAATTTATCTAGAAGTCTTTCTCTATAAGAAGCCAATATTAGAACAGAGAAAATGTAAATAAAATTAAGAGATAATTATATAATTATTAAGGGAGGAAATGATAGATATATAATCATACGTTCATGTGTGTTTTTAGATCGAGTGTCTTTCGTAGTGATTATCTTGTATATAAAGGAATTTAAGATAGGAAGTACAATATAGTCGCCCTCGATTTAATTGGTCAATGTTACGAGTATTTTCAAGTGCCTACAATGATATTTGTGATGTAAAGCAACGATAAAGGTGCGATGAGTAGCGAACGTTGAATGCCTAAAAATCTGAAAATAATGTATGTATCTAGAGCTGTTTTTGTTATACACACACAACTAATTTTTATATAAATTTTATTAAATTTTGCGAAAATCTAAACTATTTTGTGAATATTATACACACACACACATTTTGAGAGAGTGAGAGAGAGATATATATATTTACTTCATTGAATATCATAAGATAACAAGATTATATATGTACAATAAACCATATAGAAATGATGATATCAAAATCATATGGAATTGTCTTTCCCTACACTTGTGCGAAATTGTTAATTATTTTGAAAATAAATCATATCAAATCTATATTCATGATATTTTATTGTGGTATGTTTATTGGGTGTACTTATATGTGTATTGAGTGCATGTATTATATATGTTGTGTGTGTTTATAAATTTAATACATTTGTATTAATTAAAATAGGTATATATAACACCCTTGATGAGAAATACCGTGCACATGTATTATCTCATATACTAAAAATTACAATGCAAAAATAAATGTATTTTTATTATGAATAATGAAATAATTTTCATTTTCTACTTTAGCTTTCAAATAATGTGACGAATTGACCATAATCAGATTTTGTATCTATTGCTGTTAAGTATAGCATTAATGTTAATGTTACTTATTATCTAATTTATAAATTTATTACAAATCGTTTTATATACTTTTTTTTTTATTTTTCTTTTACGAAATTTGCACCAGTATAGTATATCTCAGTTGATATATTTTATTGTCACTATTGTATAGAATACATGACTGTACAGTAGGATAGAGATGTGTTTGCTAACTGTAACGAAAAATGATTGCTTTTGTTTCGCTTTTTTCAAATATATAACATTCAATATAGTATACTATATAAAATTTTACCGTGGTAAAACACTGTATAGATGCTATAAATAATCCACCTATATTGAGACCAAAAGTCTTATTGCCTCTTTGGATCAGAATCAGTATTAGCTTTTGTACATTTAGCGGAGCTATATACCATCGAAATTTATATCTATATATAACAATGAAACATTATACATTAATAATTTGAGAAAAATAAGAACTTTGAGTAACTGAACTTGAGTAATTGAACTTAAGAACTTGAATACTTTTCAGCATATATATATCGCATATATATTCGTATAGTTGCGCTATACATATATATTAACTTCTATCTTTGTTATTAAAGTTAGTAAAACGATATGACCATTTAATAAATTAATATATTATTACGATAATATATTAATTTATTAAATGGTCATATCATAATATATTATTTTTCTTACGCAGCGAGATATATATAATTATAATGATCTGTAATTTCTTGTCCTACTAAGTTTGATATAAACATATATACAAGACTAAGAAATCCAAGTATACAGGAGTTTGCAAGTTCGTTAGCATTATACGTTGATGATAAGATCTGAAAAATCTAACAATATAATTGTTAAGATTAATTTTTAAAGTTCAATTTAGAAGATTTACAATTTACAACAAAGTTTATAAATTTTTTTTATCACAATTTAACTTTCAAACTGCTATCATATTTATTAATAAAAATTCTTGTATTAAAATCGCAAATTCAAGATATAATTATATATTATATCATTATAGGTAGTATCTCATTTCTATGCCATTATATTGCAATCACAGATTATTTGATCAATTAATATCAATATTTAAATAAATATATATACTAACTTTATTTTTAATTCATTTTAAACAATCTAACAATTTAATATCAAAATGAAAAAATAGATATCCTTTTTTTACTTTCATTATTCTAAAATTCTTAAGGCGCATTATATGTTTATAAATATTTAAAAATCTTTCAAAATATGCAAAAAATTTTTACGTGATTTTTTCTTGAACAAAAAAAAATCTAATTAAAATGTCTAATTTTACAAGGATCTTTTTACGATTAATTTTTAAAATATATGTAAGATGTTATAAAATTGAAATATATAATATATTGAAATATATATTGGGAGACATTATAAATATTAATCACAAATTTTGTCACTGAAAAAATTAATTACAAATTAATTAAGAAGTTTGTAAAGAAAATAAAATGCAGAATAAATGATGAATAAAAACTCTTTACTTTTTTTACGCACGCGCGCGCGCCATTTAATATTTTTGCCATAATATTATTCCCATTTAATATTAAGAAAGAATGTTAAGTAATTTACTAGTAAATATATTTATAATCAGAAAACAAAACTTACCCGAAAGATATTCAGACTTAAAGTCATCACTCCGAATATTATTAAAAAAAAGACTGATATCTGAAGGTTAGATATTAGATATATGCTGCACCTACAAAAATACAATAAAATATATTATTGTATACATTTTACATACAAATGTATTATAAAATATAGATACTAACTTTATAGCTTTCCGATGAATATCTACAGCACATTTTATGCTTTTATGAACATTCTTGTTCTGCAAAGTAATCTCTTGTGATATTTGATTCTTCATTGCATTCTCGATACGGAAACTGTAAATAATAACAGAGCTCTGTTTAATTGTTTTACCATTTTAATGTTTAATACTTTACCTAGCAATTGTAAACATTGCGCAGATGTATTGAAAATATGCGATGAGGATTGTCCCTGTCGCCACTAATGTAAGAACCCCTATACAAATAGCTGCATTTATATGTAATAACTGATAATAGAAATATTTTTCTTGATCAACAAAATACTCTGTCAAAATTTGCAAGTGACGTGGTCGAGATTTGTTGGTAGATGAAATCATTTGCAGGATGTCCGGCCATACTTGAGTGCCCGTGAGAACACATATACTACAAATAGCAAATACTAAATAATATGTTATGCAAGCAATCATAAAATTTCTAATTTTCTAACCAACTGAAATGTTAGGGCACTCTATAAATGAGTTGTAAACAAATTATTTAATATACGAATCGTCTTTTAATTTAAATAAATTTGTGATAATTTTTAAACGTAGGTTTTTTAATACATATACGTACACATATATGTATGTATGTACATGTATGTATATGTGAGTGATAAAGAAATATACATACATATAATTATTTATTATTTATTATTTACAAGAATTATTAAATTATATTTAATTTTCATAATTAAATGAACAGTTATTGACGTCAAAATTAAAAGTGCTTTACGCACTCAGTTACATACATACTTTTCATGTTACATACTTTTCTATATAATAATACTTTGTTATATGAGATGATTTAATCTATCTGTTAATATCTTGTAATCATAAATTTAAAACATATTAAGAAAATGAAAAGAATTTTCTTTCTCTATTGAGAACAATTAAGAAGGATAATTACAAAACAAATTAAGAAGGATAATTACAAAACAAAAGTGACTTCTCAAAAATAGTTATTCGATTGGTGAATACTTTTTTATTCCTACATTTTTTTAAATTACGCGTTAATTAAGTGTTTTGCAGAATTTACAATAATTTTGCTGTTAAGAAAATTTAGTTAGTCGATTGGTGAATATTTTTTTATTCCTATCTTTAGCACATTTAAAATTACGCGCTAATTAAGTGTTTTGCAGAATTTACAATAATTTTGCTGTTAAGAAAATTTCAACTGCAAATTAATCAACTTAACATATGCAAAACGGAACAAAAATTTTAAAAATATAATCTTACTTGTCAATATAACTGTATAATGTTTTGCGTTCCTTCCGTATCTCTCTATAATGGCAATTTCATTATTGTCATTTAAATCATTGTAAATATACTGAAGTTGTTCCATTAAACCTTTTACCTATTGTTTCAACGAATTTTTATTACTTTTATTAATAAATATGAAAAAATTGAGAAATGTAAAATTTTATATACCGAAAAAGTGTATATATTCAAACGAATGCAAATAGATAATCAACTTACAATTTTACCATTAACGTAAAACGAATTATATTTTATCACTATGCTAATACAACCACTTGTAAGAGATAACACTTTGATGACGAAATCTATGGTACATTTTGAAGTTACAAATGTTGCAAACTGTAAATAATAATATGTTTCTGAAGAAATTAAAAACTCTCTCTCTTTCTTTCTCAGAATAAGAGTTACTTTATATATATATTTCTATATATATATTTAATCTTTGTTCCACTTTGCATTTTAAATTGATTAATGCTATTAACAGAAAAATTATTGTAATTTTTGTAAAGCACTGAACATTAGCGCGTACAAAAATTACAATAATTTTTCTGTTAATAGCAAATTTATTAATCAATTTAAAATGTAAAAAGTGTGCCAAAGATTAAATATATTATATAAAATAAGGAATACAGTTATTCTTTACATATAAATGTTTTTAAAGAAAAAGAAAGAAAATATAATAATGTGTGTATATATATTTTTAAAAATATACACATATATTGTGACATTGTAACAGCACGTGGCACATAAAGAGAATAGCATATATAGGGTATGACACACAATATAGTGTATGTGACATATATATATAGCAAGTCATCTTTCAATCGATTATTTCTTAGCAAAAGAGAATGAAATAACCGCTTATCGCAAGTTTCAATTTTTAAATATTTCTATATTTCTATATTTCTATATTTTTAAATATTTCTATAATATATATTTCTGAATTTGATTTATCCATTTTTTTAGTAGCAAAAGGGAAATTTAATTAAAAAGAAATGAAGAATAAGACTATTATTACTTCTTTCAAAGTTAGAGAAAATAATTTAAATGCAATTATTTATAACCGAATTTTTATTAAGAAAGCACTCGACTTAAATTTGGTTGAAAAAATCACACAAATATATAAAATAGCGTTCAATAAATCTTTTGGAATAATATATATCCTATATATATAATACAACCAATATTACAAAACATCGACGTATGCGTTAGTACATATGTGTGTATGTATGTATGTATGTATGTATGTATGTACCTGAACCATAATAAAAGTTATCTGGATGCTAAAGAAACAAATCAACTGAAGTCGAACAAGTTTTGATTTTTGAGGCCATAAACCAACCAGTTGCAAAAGAATACGGTTAAGACTAAAATACCGATCTTCAATACTGATCATCTCTCTGCTAGTATCAACCCGCATTTGACAGAATTTTTGTCATCAATATTATACTCATTTAAATATTCTTTCTAACTTCTCTTTTCTAGCATGAAGAAAAAATAAATTTAGGGAGAAAATGTTCTATAACTTAACTGCTGTAATTCAGCAGTAATTGTGTCCTGCACCGCATACGACAAAATATTGTCAGAGCATAATATAGGTATATTTGCACAATTTAACACTGCGTCGCCAAAATGCAGCCGCCTTATTTCGCCATTAAGTAATCGATCTAATGCCGAAAGAAATTAGACAGATGTTTTATTTCTCATATAATAATATTTACGGGAAAAGTGCTGGGGTGCGAAAGTTGCGCAAGCGTATAGTCGTTGTTACTCGGCTGAACATATGCCGTGTGCTTCAGTCCAAATGTAACACTCGCACGTTACACTTCATCTTTCATAGTGAGTGCATTTTACAATTGTCACATTATTGCAAAATTATTGTCAGTAAAACATTACTTTTTTTCAAAAATATTTTGTTCTATATAATGCTTCTCTATTTATTATTATCTATTTCTTTTTATTATTTCAAAAGATAAAATTAAAATTGAATATATATCTTAAAAATATAAAAATAGAAAGATTTTATTTTAATGTTAAATACAAAGTTAAATTACGTTAAAAAAGCTTAAAATAATATTATATTTCTTAGAAATTTCTTTTTTTACTATTTTTGGGAAATTATTAATAAAATATAAAAGATAGTATACATTCGAGCTTTAAAATCGCTGATAGAGTGAGAAAGAAAGAAGTACAATATTATAGATTAATATTAATTAAAATAAAAAAAAGAATAATGCTAAATATTAAACAAAATCATAATTGTTTTAGTTTAACTTTTTTATTACATAAACATTTCATAAACATGAATTAATGAGCAGTGTAAATACGAGTGATTATTAAATTAGTTAATTTTTTTCATACATTTATAGAAAAAGTTGCTATTATAAACTTTCATTTTATTAATTTTTAATTTATACATTTTTATATGTCACGCTCTATTTGTTTGAACATAAGATGTATTGTTTTTCAGTAATTTTACACCACCAAAATATCAATTAATATTATTTTTGAACTGTCTTTTGCTTTTTTTTATTATTGGACTGAATACATAACGGTAAAGTAAGATACGGATGTCTTCACCAGCTGTAAGAAAACATGTGTCTGCATTTATTTCGTCCTTTCAGAATGCGACATGCTCATAATACGTAATATATGGTATATTTGAAATAATTTTTGTACCGTTGCAAAACATTCTAAAGATGCTATGAACAATCCACCGACGTTCAGACCAAAAGCTTTGTTACCTCTTTGCAACAAAAACAGTATTAGCTTTTGTATATGTAGAGGAGCTACATACCAGCAAATACTATATCTATCATGTAACGATAATGGATCAGTAATTTTTTTGAGAAAAGTGAAAAGATCTAACGATATATATATGTATTTGTTTTTGTTTTAATTATATATTTTTAATTATATATTTTAATTTTAATTATATATTTTAATAATTATATATTTTAATTTTTATTCTTGTCATTAATGCTTATATACATACATAAAAACAATAAGATTATATAATAGATAAATAAAGTAAGTAAAGATATATTTCTTACGCAGTGGTGTATATGTCATTATTGTGATCTATAATTTCTTGTCCGATAAAATTAGATATAAACATGTATACAATAACAATTAATACAATTAGAATGGATAATACAAATTGCTCAAAATTATATTCTGCTGATGCAACCTGAAACATCTAATACACACATAAACATTACGAGTTTCAATATTGTAATGTGTTAATAAAAATTTTTATATGTTTGAATATATAAAGTTGTTGAACAAAAAGTGATCAAGTGTGTTTAATATAATACAAAATATAAAATTTGTTTAAATATTTATAAAACGTTTATATATTTATAAAACGAAATATAAAACTTACTCGAAATATATTGCAACTCAAAGTAATCACTCCGAATATTATTAATAACATGAATGACATCTCAAATTTGGATATTAAATGATTCGAAAACCTATAAAAACGAGAAAATATATTATTGTCTATACTATATGTATATGTATTACGGAATAGGTATCAACTTCATACTTCATAGCCTTACGATGAATATCTACAGCATAAATTATATTCTTATGAATCAAACTCTCCTTTTGTAAATTAACATCTTGCAACATATGAATCTGCATTGCGTTTTTGATACGGTAACTGTAAAAAATTTACAAAATTAGCTTTGAAATAGAGTGATTGTGCGTGTAATCTTTATAAATTGGTATAATATGCAGTCAATTAAAAATTCGTAAAAGACTACAACATTTATGCTATTAGATAATGATTAATAAATAAATTGCATATTTTCAAGAAATATTTTAAGATATTTTATATTATTTAAAATCTTTATAAAGCAAATGTGTGTGTGTGTGTATGCGTATTAATATTAATATTTTATATTATTTATATAAGTCTTATGATATCTTCTAGAGAGTCGCTAGTTTTTTTATTAATGTTTTAAGAGATTTAGAAAATAATCTATTTATTTATTAATATTAATTTAGTTGAGATAATTAGAGTTTGAAATAATGTAGTTTCATGATCAAAATAAAGTTTACATCAAATTTGCAGTCATTTAATTGACATAATTAACAAATTAAGCAGTCATTTAATTGACATAATTAAATTAAATTATTATCTACTTATATCTCGTTATACAGGTATTAATGTATCAATTTTGACTTTTATCAATTATATTTGAAAATCATTATTTTTCTCGAATGTTTTTTTTTTTGAAAAAACAATTAAATTAAATCGATCAAACAATCCGTAATTTTAAACAATTTCATAGATTTTGGATACCTTGTATATGAGATGATTCATTTATTTAATAAGTAAATTATTCAGCTTTCTATACATTTGCTTATTTTCACAATATAAATTTTTGGAAGTACATAAGACAAAAATAAAATTGCTTTCAATTATAATATTTTAATTATTACGTATGTAATTTGGTTTACCTGGCAATTTTAAACATTCCGCAGGCATGTTGAATATATGCAATGAGCATTGTTCCAGTTGCTATCACTGCAGCAATCCCTATTAAAATAGCAACAGTAATATGCAGTTGTCGTATATATAAATGTTGTTCTTGATTTACAAAATAGTTAGTCGTAATCTGCATATGACGTAGTCGAGATTTGTCTGTCAATAAAACAATGTCGAAAAAACCAGGCCAGATTTGGGCAGTTATGTAAATGGATAGCAAGACAAAGAAAACTACTAAACAATGTAAACAAGTAATATTTTAATAATAAACAATACATTCGTGCATTTCAATTTAAGTGCTATGTGATGTTTTATATGATATTAAATATTTTTTATTTTATATAAAAGTTTCAATAATGGTTCATTAATAAACTTAAAATACGAAACATAATAGAAATCAGAGGATATTTTCTCACTTATGAGTGCAACCGTATAATGTTTCGCATTGTTCTCATATTTTTCGATGATGACGAATTCATTGTTGTCCTTTATATCATTATAGATATGCTGAAGCTGTTCCATTAAATACATTACCTATTTCAACAAGTTTTTATTTCATTTATCTTTTCGTAAAATATAAAAAAAAGATTGCTATGAGCTTTTAAATGTTTATTTATTATGAATCTAAATATAATAGATATTTAACTTACTGTTTCGCCATTAATGTAAAATGAGTTGTATGTTAATGTGAAGCTAATGCAAGCAACTGTAGGGGATAGAGTCTTAATAACAATATCAACAGTACACTTTGAAGTTAAAAATATTATAAGCTGTAAATAATAATTTTTTTCAAAATAATTTGTGCAATATATGTCTTTATTTTTGATTGGCAGATTCTAAGTTTTATGTTATTATAGAGAGTTAACTTATATATATCATAACAATATAATAAATTAACTTTATATAATTATAACATAACTTTTTATATATAAAAGATAAATATTATATATATATATATATATATATATATATATATATAGTGTATTATAGAGATATATTATAGATAGAGTTATATTATATTTATATTACTATAATATAGTTAATATATGTGGATATTTATATTATTATATGTACATATATAATGTATATCAAGGTATAGTATACACATTAAAAATATATTATAATTAGAAAATATATTATAACTATATTGACAATGTAATAGTATATTTACGATAAGATATGTATTATATACAGAATAAGCCACAATATTTTCAATTAATTTTTTCATTAGAAAAAATCGACAAATATTATCACTAATTATAAGATTTATCGCAAATTTTAACAATAAATATTTGTGTATTGATTCTATGGATTATAAATCTAGAATTAAATAAAAATTTATACTTATGAATATAAATAAAGAATAACTTTTTATTATTTAGCTGCATTTCTTTGAAATTTTAGAAGTATCTTTCACATTCAATCTTATATATCTCAATTCATGTCTTTTTAAGAAAGTATCGATACAAATTAATTGCAAAATTGTTAGATATAAAGTGGCTGAATTGGATTTCGAAATTCTGTATAATGCATATAATCAAAATATTTTGATACATACATACTTGAGATACAATAAAGGTTGCCTCAATTGTGAAGAAACAGATTGATTGAAATCGAGCTAGGGTCGATTTTTGATAAGGCCATAAACCAATAGCCAACAGCAGAGTTCGGTTAAGACTGAAATACCGATCTTCGACGTTGATCATCTCTCTGCTAGCACTAAAACGCATTTAACGATGATGAAGTCGATGGATGTTTGTTTATCCCCACCATCGCCAACTAGCTGATTAAATATTCCCTCAGTTCTTTTTTCTAGCATAAATTTTTATATACCATAATATAAGTTAATTTTCGTAAGGTCTGCCGTAATTGTAAATAAAAACGCAGACAATAAGAACAGCAAAAAGAAACTGTCGTAATTGTACCAAATGCATCGTGAAAAAACACGGAATACCACTGTGAGAGCGGAACACCCGTAATTTAATATTATTACGTTGAAACGCAGCTGTCGATTAAGCGATCGATTTAATGCCGAAAGAAATTGAACACATGTTCTTTTCTCATAGAATAACATTCGCGGGGAAAGTGTATGGGGTGTGAAAGCGACGCAAACGTACTTGCTGTTTTTTTCACGGCGCATATCCATCTATTTGAATATAGTGTGTGTACATTTGTGAACTAATAAACATTCCTGTAGAATAAAAGTGCTTTGAAACTGTGACATTAATTGCAAAAATATTGCCTATAAAGAATTATTTTTCAATGATAATATATATAATATTTCTGTGTGTGTATATACTTCATATTTATTTATTTTATTATCATTTATTTTATGTAATGTGTTTGCTGCATATATGTAGTATGTGTTTGTGCTCTGTATTAAAAGCAAAACTAAAACTTAAAAATATTTTAAATATTTAAAATTTGTATATTTGAATCAAATAAAAATTTGAGAAATTAGATAAAAAATATTTTAAATTTAAATGTTATATAATAGTTTTCAAAAACAAATTTTTGAAAAATTAATTATTAAGTAAAAGATACTATTAAACATTGAATTACAATTTTAAAAGCGTTATAGAGAGTGACTACTATTAATTTAAAAAATAATAACATTACTATATATGTGCATAATATATATCATATATACATATAACGAAAACCTTAAATGTTAATTCTTATTTATAGCTATTATGTATTTTTAAGATAATGGACAAAATGAGAGTATAAATCAATTACATATTTTTTTCTTATATTTAAGGAACGAGATGCTATTAAAGTATTTTGTTTTGCTGGTATTTGAATTCCACATTTTTGATACTTTACGTTTTATTTATTTAAAAAAGATATACATTATCATTTTTTAAATTAATCTTTATTATTATTGATTCACGCGTTTTGTTGGCTTTATCACATTGAATAAAGTAAAGTAAAGTAAGATATAGATGCGTTTGTTAGCTATAAAGAATCATAAGCTTTCGTTCAATTCATATACGTTTAAAATATGCTAAAAAATTAATATTTTATGATATATTTTCCATACCATGGCAAAACATGGTAAAGATGCGACAAACAATCCACCAACATTTAAACCGAAAGATTTGTTACCTCTTTGCAATAAAAGCAATATTATCTTTTGTATATGTAGAGAAACAGTATACCACCGAACGTCATATCTACGTAAAATTTGAGAAAATGTAATAACTAATTCTAACTTATTATTATTAAAAATTTCGCAAATTTCTAAGTAATACACAATGCATTATTTTTTTTTCTTATGTAGGAATAATATATAGAATAAAAAGTACTAGGAGAGAAAAAATTAATATAAACACTTTCTTCTCAAGTTATTTTGTGAATTTGTTTATGTCACACACACATGTGTTCTTTATTCTCTTAAATATAAAATAAACTACAACGTTTTTCGTTGACGAAAAACACATTATACTAGTTTACATTGTTTGATATGCCTATTACATTCGCAATAGTTAATTGTAAATTTTACATTTTTACACTACAAACACACTATCAATTTAATTATTTTAATATATATATTAAAAATACATAATTAAACGATTCCTGTGAACCATACCTATGATATTATATTACTTTTTATTCTTATTCTTGCATTGAATACAAGACCGTAAAATAAGATATAGATGTGTTTATCAGCTGTAAAATATTATATCTATTTTTATTTCTTTTTTTATGAAATATAATAAGAGAGTTTAATACATTACAATATATAAAATATGTTATACCATGGCAAACAATCTTAAGGATACAACATACATTCCACCAATATTCAGACCAAATGTCTTATTACTTCTTTGCAGCAGTAACAGTATAAGCCTTTGTATATGTAGAGAAGCCATGTACCACCGAGCATTGTACCTAATTAATAGAATAATCTTATATAGAAATAACAATTTAAATTTAAAAAATTTAAAAATATATATAAGAGTATTATTTTCACATCGTATACATATATGTTTTGTATAGATTATATTAATTTTTAATTTATAATTTATATAACAATATATTTTTGTACAACATGAAAATACTTCTTACGCAGCGACAAATAAGTAATTATAATGATTTATAATTTCTTGCCCGGTAAAATTGGTTAAAAACATGTATAAAAAACAGCAGATAATTGTTAGCAAAGGTATTGAAATTTCACCAATATTAAATTTTGATGATGCAATCTGTAAAATACGAGTTTCAACGTCGTGATCGACTTGTAGAATCAATTAAAAATTTATATGCAAATTAGATACTATTAACAATGATCAATGTTAATTACAATCAAAACTTTTCCGTTTTCTTATTGATACTGTGACTATGACTCACAATATCCACATAAAGCAAAATTGTGAAAAACAACGTTGATCAATCGGAGCTATTGAAAAAAGTGCGATTTCACGAACGCATTAATATATAAAATAATATTGAGTCATACAATTAATTTAAGTGATACAGATAATATTATACAACGTATTAAAGATATATATAATGTGCAAGTAAATAAACACATAAATAAAACTTACTCGGAGAATATTGAGGCTCAAAGTAATTACTCCGAATACCATTAATAACATAAATGATACCTCAAAACTCGATATTAAATATTCAGAAAACCTTTAAAAGAAAACGATTAATCATGCAATTTAAGTATTTTATAATAAATACGAACTTTATGGCTTTCCTATGAATGTCTATGGCATAAATTATACCCTCACGAACCAAATTCTTGTTCCGCACATTAAAATGTTGTGATATATAAATCTTCATTGTGGTCTCGATACGATAACTGTGAATTATTTAATCATTTCAATTATACGTCCGTTTAATTTATCTACTCAATATTATAAATTATCACAGTATCAAGTACGTCACTAAGATTGTAAAATTTATATTATAATTATTACATAAATGGAAAGGAAGAATGAATTTCGTGTTATGTGGAAATAAAAAAAAAATAAAAAAATATTTTCTCTTTCTCTCTTATTATATATTTTCAGTTTATAATACACAAAATTTTGTTCCAAAGTATAGCTACACAAATATTTGTCTTGAAATGCTATAGTATATCATGCACGTGAAAATTTTATTAGTTTTATGAGCATAATAAGTTTTCTAAGTATTTTATTTTGCAAATATTAATTGTAGCAAATTGAATTCTAGACACATAAGAGTAAAGTTTTTAAAATATTTTTTATATGGTTTCTTGATTATCTTACCTAGCAATTTTAAACATTCCGCAGGCATATTGAAGATATGCATGGAGCATGGTCCCTGTCGCTACTATTGTAAGTAATCCTATGTAGAGAAATGCATTCATGTGCAATAGCAATAAGTAGAAATATCTTTCTTGATCAATAAAATATTCTGTTTCAATCAGCGGACGATGTGTTCGAGATTTGTTTACAGATAAGAATAAATCATGAAAATCTGGCCACAATTGAACCCCCGTAAGAATAAACATGAAGCCTCCAACAAGCACTAAACAACAAGTATTTATTATAAAAAAAAAAACTTTCATATTATCGACAATAAATAAATAATATATATTATATAACCCCGCGGATGCTATCCCGGAATACATCGGGTAATATAGGATAGATCTTGCTTTAATGTGAAAAGCCGAATGTGCAACGTTTAACTATATATATTAATTTTTCAATTTTTAAAATTCTTAAACATTTGACATAAAAGTTTGCGCCTTTTTCTCTACATGTAGTAAGGATAATAATACTACATGAACTATATCAAATATTAACAATTTCTTATTATTAATTTACATTCAAAAGTCAATTTGCATGAATATTTACTTCTTACTAATTCTTACTAATTTTGTAATAAATACCGAGTGACAGCAGGCAAAAAACTCTTAAAGATTAATTAATAACTTTGACAATATATGTCAAAGTCAAGATTATTTGCAGACGTTATACTGTAAAGATATATCATCCATCTTTTAATCACAAAGCATAACAAAAGTCAATGATATTGGCCTACTTGTAATTTGTGCCGTATAACGTTTTGCATTGCTTCCGTATCTTTTTACGATTGCAATTTCATTGTTGTCTTTTAAATCATCACAGATCTGTTGAATCTGTTCCATTAAATATTTGACCTGTTGTTTCAATTAAATTTTTATCTGTCACTTATCTTAATTAAGTTTTGAAAAATAAAATTGTGTAAAAATTATTAATAACATATATGTAGTACACAGATGTGTGCTTGTTCAAATAAATGAATTAAACTTGTATTTTACAATACTTACATTTTCACTATTAATCATAAAGGAATTATATGTTATCGTTAAGCAAATAATACTACATGTCAAAGAAAAAACTTTAATCACAAGATCTGTAGTACATTTTGAAGTCACAAATATTGTAAACTGTAAGTAATAATTTACTGGAGAAATCAGAAGAAAATTTTTTTATACTTCATAATATAAATTTTTAATTATTATTTAAATATTATTTAATGTACGACAATAATTGATATTTTTGTTAAGGAAATATCGATTTTTAAATTATTGAAAATTTACAAACATAAAGTGACTTCAATAATTAAAAAATTTTTTTAATTTGAATAAAAAATATATAAAATAATATAATTAAAAACACACATATACACATACCTGAAATATAATGGAAGTTATTAGAATACTAAAACAACAGATTAATTGAAGTCGAGCACATTTAGATTCATTATAAGGCCATAAACCAAGTATGAGCAAAAGAGTACGATTCAGACTAAAATATTGGTCCGTAACACTGATCATTTCACTTCTAGCACTAAAACACGTTTGACGGGACTGAAGTCGACAAAGGTTCTACATCCCCACTACTCATCTTCAGTCCATTATATTACCACCCTTCTTTCCAATCTATAAGTTCTCCCTTCTCTATAACGTAAATTTTAGCGTTCTATAATTTAAGCTTCCGCTAATTCAGCGTCACTGCAGAAGGGCGCAAAATACACACTCGCAATTTAACATCATTTCTTTAATGTGCAGTCGCACATTAAGCGATCGATATAATACCGAAAGAAATTCAACAGATGTTATTTTTTTTTCATAGAATATAATATCCTCACGAGAGAAGTGTGGGGTGGGAAAAAAAAACGGCGCAAACGCAGTCGTCACATTTCAGCGACTTATATCCATGTGCTTTAGTCCAATTTATACACTCGTAAGTTACGTTTAACATTTAAAAGTAATATATTATATGCTTTAATGTTGTCATAGAAGTACAACAAAGTTGTTGCCAATATCTTTAAAAAAAAAATAACGTTATGGTGTTTAAATGGCAATCATAAAATTATGAAAAAATTAATTATTGCCGCTAATGATCAAAACTCTTTAAAAATGAAATTATATGGTCAGAACTAGAGGAAAAATTGTAATAGAATAGATAGAACATTTAAAATTGATTAGCTTTTATACTTATTATCTTTCTTTGAAGTGTAAATTTACAGTTTAGTTACAAGTAAAAATTACGAGTTTTAATAATTTATGCATAACATAAAGCTATACCAATTATAATTGGTAACAATATATCGTTTCTCTAATTTTTCTAATTTTATATGTTCTTACTTTTATTTATTAAAATAATTTAAATATAAAATGATTTAAATAGATTATCCAACATGTAAAAAATGTTATTTATTTACCTAGAAAAAAGATTATTATAGATTTTATTTATTAATTACATATGTAATGTATAAAAAAAGGAACGGGCAGATAAAGCATATTAATATTTTATATATAGACAAGAGACAATACCAAAATATTATTTCGGACTCTTTCTCTTAATTTTAAATGACAAATCTTTATTAAAATTAAGATTGAAAGATATATTCACACAAATAATAATATATGAATCATTTTATCTTTATTAATATTATGATAAATGATATTGAATGTGTATCCGCGGAAAAACATTTACATCGCGAATTAATACATATTGTCTATACACTTTATATGCACTTTGTATGCATTACATTTCCATAAATGAACGATGAAGGTAAATATTAACCACATGATTTTTTCTCGAAAATTGTATTAATATTTTCTCTAAAATATTGTAGACTCAACACGATGCATTTGCATTTGATGATGTATCGTTTTTTGCCCCATCGGAGCTTTCATTTTCGATGTCCTCGAAGCCGCCAGCGGACGGCGATTCGAGAGTCTGCAAGATAGATCGGATAAAAAAATCAATGATGATTCGTCTCAATCTACAAAATAATGGTGTGCTCTTACCTGACGAGGTAGATTGGGTAGAATGGATGGCAGCCTACGGCTAGGTAAAACGTCCGGCATGGGTGGAGGAACCGGTGGTTCGCCATAAGCCTCGTGAAGCTCCTCCAATCTTGTGCAGAGAGCGGTACTCCGTTTGCTCGTAGCGTTCATCTTCTTCATAAGCCAATCAGCTTGCTCCTCCAAACGTTTTAATCGATCAGCTCGTGTTGCTAAGACTTCCTCCGGAGTTCGGATTTTCGTTGATGTGACTACAGATTCCTTCTGGGAACATGTCGGGCTTTCCTGTAGCTCTTCCTTAGATATCGATGTAAAAGACGTAGAACCGAGATCGGCCATAGGAAATTCTCTGACGGTGTCCAAACTTGAAGATGAATCTATGGAAATACTATCGGAATCTGTGATATTTTCTATTGATCTGGGAGATCGCTGTTCGTTGCCGTCCATCGGTTCTTCTTCTCTCTGACTCGATGATGCCATCGACGAGGACGCAGCAAGATTGTCCGTAAAATTGTTGGATTCCGCCGTAGTCGCGCCAAACATTGGGGCAAAAAAGCGATTAGACGGACCCACGATCAAGGGGTTGCTAAACTGCACGCTCTTTATAGACGAAGATGACACAATGGATGTGGGAAGGGGCCCGATGGAAAAGACAGACATCGTGCTGGTATTCGCGATAGTGGATTCGTGAGAAACAGCTGGTGACGGAATATTTTCAAGTTTGATTGTCTCATCATCGCGTGACTTTGACGAATATTCGGTCACAGTCGACGATGATTCGGACGATCCACCGTTCTCCACCGCCGAAGGAAGATCGACACTCGTGATCGTTCGTTTTAGAGTCTGCGTCGTAGGTAATGAACATCCAGATTCACTGATCGGTTTCCAGGATGGTAGATTTCTGTTGCAGGAATTTATTTTCGAAGTTGTCGAAGTATCATTGTTTTCCGTATTGCCGGCGGTTTCAACAGCCAGATTTTCGCACGGATCTTCAAAGAATGAGCAGGAGGTATCTTCTCGTGAAATCGAAACGTTCCTGCCTGATTCTTCGTCGTTGATTCTTATAAGATTTTGTATAACGTTAGTAAGAGCCTGGTCCAAAGGATTCAAAGATTCCTGCGTGCTATCCGCAATGCGCTGTTTGAAATTAATTAAGCATAATATAATACTCTAGTTTCTAGTATTAGAAATATTTTTGAAATTTTGCTTACACTAGCTCCCGCAACAGAATCTGTAGAGTCAATATGTGCAATTTCTGCCTCCTCCAATTCCGCTTCGGTTTCCGGCGTGGGTGTGCGTTGTTCCAAAGTCACCGAGGAACTAGTCTTTGACTCTGATAATTCGGTATCCGTCGGCTGTTCGGATTCTGTGTCCGGCGTCGGTGCTCTAGGACTCTCCTACGTTAATAAAAAAATAATATTATTAAATGAAAATTTATATTATTGATTAAAGAAATAATATTCGCATACCTTTCGTGTCCGTCTGCGTGGACCGTGCCTGATTCTTCCTTCAATCGCTCCTTGCTCTTCATCAGTATCGTCGCCTCTCTCATCGCTGAAGCCGCTTTCAGCACTGCGTAGAATAATTAAAATAAAATAATTCGAAATTATAGGATATACTTTTCACATAAAATAATAAAAAAAGGTATATGATTTTATATTAATATATTAATACAAAATATTAATTAATAATTTATCATGCCATAAATATAATAATATAAAGATATTCAATTAAAGCAGAGTAGTGATATGTATTATATAATAAAAATATAAATTTTTTGAACCTGTTAAAAGAGTCGCGAGCGGCCAAAGCTTTCCGTGCGGCAAATTCGCGACGTAAGCTCCTCCATTCTAATTCGGTATTTGTATTCTTTTGCCTGGCCGACTCCCATTTCTCTCTACAGTATTCCAACTCTTGTTTCAATTCCTGCAACATCTTTCTCTTCTCTTGCAGCTCGTAACGTAGGATTTCCTCGTGCGTGTGCAACTGCTGATGCTGTACTTGCATCCGACCGACGATATTCCACGTTTTGGCCAGCTCGGTCGATACCATGGAGAGTCTCTTTTCCTAGATATCGAGGAAATGTATAAATTTTTGTTCTCCCGCTCGTAAGTAAAATAAAACAAGTCGCTTACCTGCTCGCTCAGTTTACTCTCCAAGTGAATGTTCAGCTGCTTCATGCGATTCATTTCCTTCTCTAAATGCTTCTTTTCCAGAATCAATTCCTTTAGACGAATGTACGTTTTGCTCACGGATATCACTAATCTTGGTCCGGCTGGAGTGTCTACAGACTTATAACAGCTGTTCGGATCCGAGCAGGACGCAACGGAAACGCTTGGAGAGGTAACTGCATGGCAGCTAAGTAGCTCCAATAAAACGCGCCATACCTACGTAAGTTTGCAATTATTTTAACAAAGCCTATGTGCGTATTAAACTCTTTAGAAATCATGTAGTTTTAATGTGACTTTGATATAACGTTCAAATTAGTAATAAAAAATTTAAGAATAAAAATATGGGAATTATACAAATATATAATTATTATAAATATATAATTAATACAATTTTTATCATTATTACCTTAGGTAAATTATGAGCAATATCTTCTTCTTGCAGGTCATCCTCTTTCCTGTCAACTTCGCCAACATTTCCTATATTGTTTTCATCATCCGCGTGTTTTTGGGACGCTTTACCACCCTCGACTTGCTCGATCAAATCCAAAAGAAGTTTAGGAAGAGCCGCTGCTTCGGTACTTTCTTCCCTGGCTATGTCACTTATAAGATCGTGATTTTCCTGCAATTTTAAAATTATATTTCATTTTTGATTACGCATCTTTTATTCGCGTTTTCTTTCGCGAAATTTAAAGTAAATCTTTTTTCCGAGAAAAATATGTTAACATATAAATTTGATCTTTCGTTATAAATTATCAGAAGTGCAAATAATATTGCGTAACAATACCTGTAACAACTGAGTCAATCGATCAAGATCCATATCTGCGGAGGAAGCTCCGAGCAGCATCTGCGTAAATAATCCGTTGATAAGAGACATCTGATTCTGAAGATCTCTGCAGTCCGCCTTGGTTAATCCCAACTGAGATTCCAAGTTCGTGATTTCCGTATCTTGAGAATCGACCTGCCGCGTGTAACGACGCATCATTAGAACCTCGAACACAAATAATCCACAGAATCAAACAAAATCTCATTATACCTTCTCTTCGACTTTCTTGAGTTCCTCCTCAAAGTTCTCGGATTTCTTTAGAGAGTATTCTAGCTTTTGCTTCACGTCCGCCAGTTCCTTGATCGCGGAATCTTTTATCTCGGTCAAAACTCTAAGTCTCTCGTTGTAGAGTCCCTTCAACACATTTATATTCTCCAGTTGTCGATCGCACTCGGCATCCGCGTCGTTGCGGACTTCCAGAAAACTCCTGTCGCCCAGTCTAACCAACACCTGAGCTAAATAATCCTTCAGCTCGTTGGTCCGACGTTCTCGCGCGATGAGAGCCACGCGTTCCTTGTTGGTCACTTCCGTCAAACATCGAATACGATGTCGGTGACGCTCTGGATCGATCTCTAAATGGTAACGAAGGTCGTCCACCTTCTCGATTTGGCATCGTATGTCATTTCTCAACTCGTCGGATACCTATAAAATAGACACGTGTATTTATACTCAGATTTTAATTCGTAAAGCGAATAAAGTTTGAATATGGTTTTACTTTTAACGTGCTTGTTAATCGTTGCGCTTCCGCGCGTCTTAACACTTTCTCGCTTTCGTCCAAACGCTTGTCCTCGCCTTCTTGTTTCATCGTAGACTTTACGAAATCAAGATCGCCGTGAGCAGAACGCAAAAGAGTCAACATGCTCAACGTTTCGGAATGCGCTTCCTTTTCGGCTTCCAATTCTCTTCTAAGTCTTTCCATCTCGGACGAGACCGCTGCGATAGCTCTATGTCTAGCTTCCCTCTTCAGGGTTAATTCTTTTTTAAATTCCTCTATGCTGGCGGAGGCACAATCTGAATTCGACGTATCCTCCGATATGTCATCTATCGAGTCGACAGCATCTGCGACATGTAAACTTGATATGATTCTGTGATTTAAAACACAAATCATCTCTGTGTATCATTGCTATATTTTAGATTAATTATTGATGATATAATCAAAAAGAGGATGATTCTTGATAGGAAATAAAATATAATGTAAAATAACATTTTTAAATATGATTTGCATGGATAGTATCCATATGTATATAAACATACCGACATCTTCCGAAGCAATGCTGTTCTCGTTTCTTCTTTCAGTCTTGATAGTTTCCTTCAGTCTTTGTATCTCCTGCAAAGCGTCTTCGAGAGCCTTAATCTGCTTCTTTTTATCCGAGACCTCCTCGGACAATTGTGCCCGTAACTTTGACGTCTTTTGATTTTCCGCACTTTTCATCTGATCTTTTTCGAGCAGTGATTTCTGCAGATCCTCTTCCAAAATCGAAATTCTTGCATCGGCAATGTCTTTTTCCGACTGAAAGATATCGATCTCTTTCAGCAATCTTTCGATTTCCCTTTTAGCGGAACTCAAGCGCTTCGTCAGTTCGTCGTATTGTTGTTTGTGCTCGTGTAAATTATCTTCTACCATTACATATCGCGTTTTCAATTCCTAAATAAAAAATGTATAATTCTAATTAAAATATTTTATTTGAAATAAAAATTATTAAAATTACTAATTCCTTCACAGAACTTCTGGAGTCAAGAATGTCTTCAAATGTCATCATACCTCATAATCTTGGTTTAATTTCTCCATCAGGGTTTTCTGGTCCGCTAAACTGCATAGCAGTTCTTCGTTGGCACTTTGATACTCTAGTCGATCGGCTTTTATTCTCTCAACTTCTTCCGACAATCCGAGTATTTCTTCGCTCGCCAGATTTTTCGTTGTCGAACTTTGCTCGTCGTTTCTCAATCTTGCGCGTTTTCTACGCATTTTATCTATACTCGCGGAATCTGAGTTTTCCTCTACTCTAGGAACAGTTATTTCGGAATAAGCATCATCACAGTATCTATAAACATCGACCATTTCTTCTCTCGCGCCTTGATTGTCACAATCATCTTTAGGTACTTTACTGACCGTATCCATCACTATCTCACTCGTCTGTTGATCTGACGATTCGCAACGCAATTCCACGGATCTTGATCGATCTTTTGTATCTCGTGTCTTCAATAAATTCTCCAGTCTTTCGATTCTAGAACGTAGTTTGCTATCTTCCCTTTGTTTGCATTGTTCAGCGGAACTCGCCGCCAACAATCTCTCCAATCTGACGACGCGTTGCTCCAACCTTCGCGTCTCTTCAATCTCAATAACTTCTTCGGTGTCTGATACTCTCTTTCGAAGAATATCATCGCGTATCTCCGAGGCTTCCGTCGAAATCTTTTGCTTCCGGTCCTGTCTATCCTTCGACAGTTCTAAATATAATGCCTCCATACGCGCAAGCGTCGCGTTATGCGCGCTGGCTAATTGATGATTAGCCATGGCAAGTTGCGAGATGATTCGCGAAAGCTCCATGGTTTCGTTATTCTGTTGATACATCGAGAAATTGTGACCATCGGCTGGCTGCCAACCTGTCATTTGCGTAGCGCACGTTACCTATAATATAAATAAACGAAATAGCAGAATCTGAGTCTTTGAAGCTCTTGATATGTAAATCGAATGTCGCAAAAATTTAGTTCTTCTTTGAAATTTTACGCAATCGAAATATTTTTTTTAAATCTGTCTAAAATTATCTGTGTTAGTGTCTGCGTATAATAAACGACAATTGTTGATGACGACAATTTTATAAATTTAACTATGACAAGCGCACGAACGCGATGAATCATCTGACTTTGAAATGACAAAGAAGATGTAGAAAATAATGGAATTTTTCTCTTTTCTTTCTTCTCCCAATTTCGTTAAATGAATTTTAACATGCGCGAAATTATTTCGCAATAAGCTTACAATCTTTCGTAGAAATATTGTAGATTCTTCCAGCGCTGTCCGAATAAAAAGTAATCCGCTCTCGACGATTTACAATAGCACACTGGCATAAAATCTGCGTCGCGCGAAATCGTCGACCGAGACCAAGCACGTGATCGCGATCGATGACTGTGGAAACGACTTTTCGTGACCGTGAGTCAGCGCGTTCTCCCGAAATCACGGATTGGAGAGGAGCCAGCTTGTCGCGGCTTCCGCGGAACAAAACTGCGCGTTTTTATCCGGAAAATTGCGCGATGGCATTGCCCGGGTTTAATTTAGCCGCAATCCCACGTGTGTCTCGAACAGACGATTATACAAGAACAATCCAGACGAATATCGACAGCGCTGGCTCGATAAATAAAGCGTCAGCTCGTCAACTTCGTCATTAGATGGAAACAGCGCCAGACATTCATCTGAGAACTCAATACGACGGAAGCAAAGAGCAAAGAGAAAAGCAAGAATAGAAGGAACGATGCTCTTTCTCTCACCAAGGTCTCGCGTTTAGGTGGTAGCACGTTGGATAAATTGGGTGCAGTTGGTCTTTGATCCCAGAGTTCGCCTGTCCTCAGGGTCACGTAGGGACTGGGACCCTGCGCGCCAAAGTCTCAAATAAATTCGCTATAAAATGCCTGTCTCACTTTCTGGTAAGAGCAATGTACCTGCGATCGTGACTGATCCTCGCTCGTTGTCACATATGTTCTTTGTTCTTGATCTTTCGTAGAGCAAGCATCTTCCGAATACAAAGACGTTCCCGTTTCCTGTTCGCTCGTAGAGATCGACATCGTCGAACGTATATCGTTACTACTACTTGACGCTCCCATTATCTAATTTTTCCGATTGTCCGAACAATAAATATATGCTTTAGTTTTTTTTTCCTACAAATAATTTTCTTAATATATATGTTATTTCATGCAATATTATTCATCTTGCCAAAAGTATAATATTCCAATAGAAATGCTCATTTGCAATGCTGTTATGCTCTTTCTCTATAACAAGTATAAAATACGAATATATAATTTTACAATTGCTTTAAAATTAAGCTCAGAGTTTATTATAAAATTGTGACGATTTTAATTAATTTTATACAATGAAGGAATGAGATGTTTATTGATATCTATTTAAATTAAATACGATTATCGATGTACAGATGTACGTGCATGTATATAGGATTGCCAGAAGAAAAAATTTGGATTGTGTCAGCTTTTATTTTTAGAAACTAGTTTGAACTAAATTGTATCCCGACTCTCTTTCTCTCTCTCTTTAAGTAGCTCTCTTTAAAAACTAATTAAAATTAGAAAGACATTTAGCTTAGAGCTTTTAATTACACAGTGCTAAAATAACAAATAGTCTTTCGCGATGAAACAATATATTATTTATAGCATATAGCAATATAAAACAGCATACAACATACTCGACAAATGCATCTAAAAAGATTTGCATAAATAAGGTCTTCATCTATTGAGTAACAAGCTGCGTGTGTTATTATATATTTAATAGCGAAGATCCGGCACTGTATTTTATTATATAAAAGAAATGATAATCACAGGGGCAAGTATCGAATATATAACGATTTATAAAATCTCCAAATTTTAAAGTCGCTCACCAAATGGTCAATCGGAAAATCGTGAAATTCGTGGCTTCGGCTTCGAGGGTCAACGACGACTCTTGACTACCGTTCATTGCTAGCGGGCAGCGACTCGCATCTCTAAAAATATCATTTCGAAAGACCGCCTGCGCAAAGTCAACGATACATCTTCGCTTCGTGTTTCTGCGCAGACGCGCGTGCAAACACGCGCGAGTGTTTCACGTTTTGGGAAGTCAAACTTCCTCGATTGCAAGAAAACAGATTCAAAAGCTTCCCGATAACAAGATTAAATCGTACTGATTCAATTGCATCGTTATACAAAAGGTAACGTTGTATGCACCAACCTCGATCTCTTCATCAATCTTTAATCAAATTAAAAGAAAAAAAAAAAAAAAAAAAAACAGTTTCGACAAATCTCTTTATCTATCTACCTATTAAACTTCTTTAAATTATGTCATTTTATTTAGATATTTGTATAGTTACGAAGATTACTTTTGTAAAATGAAGTGTAATTCATTGTAATCGCTTCTGTTATAAATTCTTTCTTGAGAAACCGTAGACAGTTAACAGAATCAACATCTATTTTAAGACGCTTTCAAATCTTCATACGGCACTCTGATGCACTCGGGAAAACGTTCTAACAATAGCACCGCACGTATTCTATATTTAGGTAGTTTTTCGAACTGTTCGTCATCGCCATCGCTGTATAAAAAGGAAGATCAAAAGATATATTTTTTCACATTTTTATTCGTAATATTGCACGCTCGATATCGTCTTTCTAAATACTAATTGTTGAGGAAATAATGATGAATTTTAGTTTCTTTTATTTGAATTCTATATCACAAAAAAGACAGATATCTATATTCTTTCCTAATTTTTAATTCTTTTTTTTTTTTAAGGATTTTTTCAAAAGTAAAATTGGAATGAATAATAAATATGAAACAATGAAACACAAAATGTAGCGACATATGTTAGAATAAGCAATATGCGCGCAAGAAAACATTACATACTTTTATATTTAAAATCAAGATATATACGAGAAATATAGAGTACTATTTTATCAGTAGTAAATCAATTTATTAAATGATAAATTAATCTACCGCAGATAAAATAGTACTTGATAATATTCATCGAGCCGAATTTCGATTTTGACAGATAACAGCTGATTCTGAAGTACACACATCTTTCTATATACTTATGATCTGTTAAAAGAACTTTCACTCATTGTCAAATTCCAAAAGAAAAAAAATATAAATCTAGATAAAGTCGATAAGTCCATTGTATACGAATCATTGAAATATCTCTGCAAAATAAATTAGAATAACTTATAGATAGCCTTATAGATATACACTTGACAATAAATATTGTAAATCACAGAAATCTATTCTATAGAATCAGGGGCATTCATTATAACATAATTTTCTATAAAAATGCAACTGTATATCTTATCATACAAATATATATATATATATATATATATATATATATGTATATAGATAGATATAATTAATATTGTGTTTAAATATTAATAACAAGTGATAACGTTACAAATGACGTGTGACAAATGACGTACTCAATGCACACACAAAAAATATAGATGTGTGTTCTCTCTCTCTCTTTTAATATTATTTTTTAAATATTATACTTGTATATCTAGATACGCGCGTTGCGCTCGATTCGGAAGCTCCAGCTTCAAGTACGAACATCCGTGAACGACGCCTATATAGTGTCGAACACCGCGCGCGCGCTGCCGCACTGCCGCCAGCCAGCCGTCTACCGATCGGCTTGGACCCGACAAGGCCGTCGCGCGCGCGTCCGTCAGTCAGCGTTCGCGCACGAATGTGACGGTACGGTCGGTCGGTCGTCGTCGTCGTCGTCGTCGTGGCGGGTTTTTACTCGGCGCCGCGCTCACGAGTCCAGCTCGAGAGAGCAGAACTGACGTTTCCAACGCGAAGCGAGAGGAAGGAGATCATAGGGTTCCGCTCCTCTTCCTCTTTCTCTCCCTTTTTCTCTCTGTCTTTCTCTCTCCTTTTCACTCCGTCCTCCTCTTTCTTTCTTTCTCGTCAGTCTACGAGGAGACGGCCAGGTAGCCCGAAGACGTTCCGCTGGGCATCCGCGACGACAGGGGCTGTGACCTGCTTTAGTGCTATATCCTCGCAGCTGTCCGACTGGCGGACGAACCGAAGGTGAGAGAACATCCTGGTGATGATGACACCCCGCGCAATGTCGAACCCCACCGCTTCGTTAAAACGCGATCAGCTCTCGACGATCGGCCAGTCGTTACGTTATCGTCGTGCTCCACTTATTTACGGCGCAACAGTCCCGCGAGAACGGATAATTTGACAGATTGGTGCCGCAGAAACGGGTCCATCAGATTCGCGGGTTCGCTCGATACGAGTCACGCGTTTATTTCAACTATCCCGCGAGGATAGCTCGCGTTTTCAGTCCGTAGGATCCAGTGGAGAGCATCATATAGACGATTGTGGGACGACACGTAATAATTAACATACTGGAATCGCTATTGTGATATACGTGCGCGTTTCTGTCGGAGGGTTAAGCAATTACTATATGTAAGCCGATTACAAGGTGTTGTTAAACAACAGGAAAGATTGCCGCGGTAGATTATCTTCAATTGCGCTGAATCTCAAGATACGACTCTATCTGATAAAATACAAAGTACGTGTATTATGTGTGTATACGTGTGTTGAAACAACAATTCCTCAATTTTGTTTAATCGCCCAACGCAATCTCTGTCAAACACTGGAACGAAAATTGCGCGTGTCTTGCGCGACGAGATTTTATTTTACTCTAGCACCGCGAGAAAGAGATCTCAGAGATTACACAAAAAAAAAGACACCCGACAAATTAAACACCGTATTGATGAAATTAAAAATGCGCGAGTCCGCACCCTTTCCCGCTCGAGGAAGGGCAGAACCGCGCGCCGTAATATAAGCGCGAGAGTTTGACAGCTGATCAGCTGATTAGCCGCGAAAGAGAAGGAGGAACGCGAATTCAGCCGAATAAATCGCCTTTGTTGTCGACGGCTTGCTTTGTTCGCCGGAGCGCTTCCTCATTACGGAAGGTCGAGAAGTCGATCCTCATCATCGACTATCCGAGCGCGGCGCGGTGCGCGGCGACCTTGATCGCGCACATCGCTCGGTGCCAGCAGTATAGAGGTATACGCACGTCCCGCGCGCGTCGACGTCGATAATTCGCGATTCGCGACGTACATTCTCTCCCGCGTGTCTCTCATTCGCATTCGACATTCAACATTCTTGCGCCTTGCCGCGACGAGAACGATCCGAGAAATAATCCATTCTTATTGGACGTTACACAGAATTTTATGCGCCTTTCGATTTCATTGTTATACGACCGCGTTCTCTTAGGGGAAGAGGAAGAGAGGACAAAATCTCGTTCTCACAATCAGTCTATGGAACGGGTTCTTCATACATTTTATACATCACCCGTACGAACTCTGCTCTTCGTTCGGACTTGCAAATATTCATAAAAAAATCGACCTTCTCGCGTGATGTCTGTCAAGTGCACAATCTGACTTTCATATCTGCGGTAGAATTATGAAAATAAGAATATTCGACGA
Organism: Prenolepis imparis; assembly: GCF_030444845.1. Classification (NCBI taxonomy): domain Eukaryota; kingdom Metazoa; phylum Arthropoda; class Insecta; order Hymenoptera; family Formicidae; genus Prenolepis; species Prenolepis imparis. The sequence goes on along the minus strand of NW_028141171.1, from coordinate 8,920,157 downwards.
TTGTAATTGTGTTACAGCGGGAGATGAGTATATATACAAAAAATTTAATTAGATTGATCTGTGTTTTCATCACACATCACACAAACAAAATTTACTTTAATTATCAAATACATCTACGAACGGTGAAAAATAAAGAAGAACTAAAAAAATGCGACGAATGGAATTTTCGGTAGAAACATCTGATAATCTTGACCGAATTGCATTATTTCTTTTTCGGTAGAGTTATTGTATTTTGCAATTTTTAAATAGTAATTAAAAAAAATGTAATCCGTCAAACGTAAACGTATATAACGAATAATCGAATTGATACTAATTTTTCAGGTTGAACGTTCTCGAATCGTAATTTATTGCTCCGGGTGTTTAAATCACGATCTCTTCAATCCGAAATAATTCCAGCTCGCGAGAATTATTTGGATGTACACTTTAAGCCGCTTTAAATCACGCACGATCGATGCTCGTTTTGCTGCGAACTATCGATGGGTCGCGCTACGCGTCATATCTACCGCGATAGAGGTCGCGTATTGATAATGTAGGTCATGCACTTTCGGCCTTGCACATTTGACATCCGAACGTCGATTGGTTCGCGCGTGGACCGATTCGGCCATTACTGTTCCAGAGAGTGAGGGAGATCCATTGTTCTCGAACAATTTGAAGAATTTTTCACGAGATGATGATTATCAGCTCGATTGACAATTCGATTAATCTTATAATATGCAAGAGAAGCAATTATCTCTTGGAATTCTCACAAATATATTTACGCTAACTATAGCAGTGTGAATTTTCTTGTCACATCTGTCATTGTCACGTGTCAAACGAAAATGCACGACCTTCTTAAATTAGACGTTTAAAAAATCTCAGAGGAATCTCGATGGAAGCTTATCAAAATTTGATACGGAAATATAGTCAGTGATAATCGTAAATCGATCATCTTCGAACAATATGAGCGTCTAAAAGGTATCGTAAAGTCAAATCGTCTTTTTTAAACATTTTTATGGATACTCCTGGAACATCATCCGGAATAAGGAAATACGTGAAACGATAAATCTTCATGCCGATATTTTTTATGCGAATTCATTACGCGTATAAAATATATTTTACATTATCAAGTACTCTACTAAAATTCGATATCCGGCCGCTCTTCTAATAACGTGATCGTTCAATTTAGGTCATTCGTTCGTACAATTGCTGATCGTCGCAGCGACCTTCGGTTCAGCGAGTACCTTTGATAATGTGCTCAAGGTACCGTTTCTTTGAACACCGAGGAAATAATAGGACAGTCGCCTCTCGTTACATCGGCCTCTATCGCTCGTGTTCGAAATACTTCCGTGACTCGATTAATTCATTGCGCCAAGTTACCTTTTGGTCGTTTTTGGTACATGTATAACGTGGTCCCAGTTGTTAATTTTAAAATCCTACCCTCTCGCTTTGCGTTATATCATGCAATCAAATGTTTCGCGAAACATTTACGAAACGCATCCCAACCGGATAAACAATGATCGATTTATCTTATTTTATTTTGTCAAGTATAAAGATAAAGCAGAAGATAATATATCTGATAAAGTACAATTAAGAGTATGATATTAATATTTGAGACATCAGGTCATAATGTAAAGCTTCATTTTTGTATCGATATTGAAACCGTATAGTCAATAAGTATTTTTAAAATCAACAGACATACAACATTACTTTAATATACAAACTGTAATATATACTGTAAAGTAAGTAAGCGAGGGATATAACTACTTTTCGGCGAGTACTACTAGCTTTAAATTGCACTTATTTTGATTCTCCATTTAAAATACGTCTCGATAATGATAATTATACGTCAATGAAGGACAGACATACCTACGCGTTACAAGTTTCCAAAGCATAATTTAGAATATACTGTATAACGCATCGATGCTAATCATTGCGTTCTAACTTAACGCTATAATCTCTTTTAAATAAAAAAAAGTTTTCACAACAACACAGCTATATCACATTATTAGGCATAATTACACATATGTTTATTATTAATTTATCAATCGCACGTGTATTGATTATTTTTCATTATAATGCAGCATCCATAGCGAGATGCTCGGCTAAAATCATTGGCAAGAGAAAGTTACCTGTTAAATATCTTTGGTGACATTATATCTAGCGATTCAACTGTTCCTTAATTAGCATGATTTCCGTTGTGACGACATTTCTCGTAGGCGTTGCACGAGCGTAGGCAGATACTTTACGAGACGATGCAAAACACGTTCCACAACAACTCGCTCACTTTCCACTTATCACCATCTTTGCAGCTTCGAACCTGAAATGCATACATAGAGAGATTATATAATTTCAAAATAACAACTCTTCAAGCAACGAAATTATTAAACTGACAATCAGAAGTAAGAGTCTCTTTCTCGAGTCGATCACAATCAATCGTTCGGAATGTCTTACTAGAATTTTCATACGATAATAGTTTTCCTCGCCGCAATCATATCGAGTTATGATGTCAGAGGTGAGAAATTATGTCAACTTTTTTCCTTGCACTATACGTCCAAAGTATCGGTTAACTTTTGCATACGTTTTTATTATTTAATAAAAAGAAATTCAATTTGTAACATCCTATATACATTTTTCTCATGACAATTTATATAATGAGGAAAAATCTTTGACATTTATAAAAATCTACTCTATCGAATAGTGACATGCACAGAAAAAATTAATTTATTCCATTTTATGTAGGGAAAAGGAAATTTATATTTTTTTCACAATCATAATATGACGTAAAATTACAAGTCTTGAAAAGGAATGATTTCTTGCACAATTTTAGCCATTCCGAGAAACGCAATTCGTCACACAATTGGCATCGGTTTATAAACAATTTCTACGTAATCACCGACAGACGAGTCTCAGAAACTAACTCGTTGGATGACGTAATATATTAAATACATCATTGTACACACAAGTACGTTGTATATCGAGTCTTACGTCATATAATACATGTCGCTTTCTGTCGTTATACGTCTGCTTTTCGATAACTTCGAGCGAAGAAAATATCTCTCTGAGATATCAGCGAGAATGAAATTCCTGATTTCAGCGTGAACGTAAACTCTCGCCTAAGCGAGAACCCCGAAGTAATCAGAATCTTGGAATTCCAACGAGGTGGAATATGAACAGCCAACGAGGCAAAAACAATTTGTGTTTGCACAGTGAATTCGGAATTCGTGTCCAATGGTAAAGAAAAATCGATACCTGGCTAATATTTATAATCATCGATTCGATCGTATCGTATCTCTTGCATATACCTGACGGTACTTAACACGAAGGCAAAGAATGTTGCAAATATTTACTTTGCGTCATTTACTGAGTCATCGAGTTAGAGAGTGTACGATGGACTAATGATCCACGTGTCCAAAGTCGCAATTGTAGACATATAAACGTCACATCAATTTTGCTATCGCGTATTGCATTAAAAACATACTCTACATAAATTATAATGAGCAAATAAAAATATGACACGTGAACGACAGTAATCGATATACGCAGAGGATCTCGCATTAAATGTTACTGTGAAAATGTTAAAATGTACTTCCTTTGTCTTGTGCAAATTTCGAGTCAATTTTTTCCTTATAAAAATATCCACAACTTTTGAGTTATATATAAATGAATGAAACTTCGAAAATTCAAGAATTTGTCATTAAAATTACGGCCGTTAGTTCTGCGACATTCTGTACATTCGCGAGTGAAAAAGTACATTTTTTCAAAAACAAGGAAAAATAAAAACAGAGATAATAATAGAGATAAAGAAAACGCGCAGTTATTTAGAAGCGGCAATTTACAGCGAAGTTCTCTTAAATGTAAGAAGCTTTATCAATGGAGGTATCATCATCGTGAACAATCAAGTGTGCACCGGCAACTTTTATCAATGTGCAAACCAAGGAAAATCAGACAAACGTGTTATCACTAACCGGATCTTCCCTCGAAAGATAATCGGAAAGCAGACGAACTATTAATGATTTCGAAATAGTTGATGAATTCTGACGCTTTATTATTGCACCTACTATTTCGATGGATTGATTATATTAAAGACTCTCTTGATCTTTCATTAGATTTCAGACATATTGGATTATGACATCGGACGCGACAAAGCCATGTAAATTTTTTCCTTGTACTATACATATATATTTTTTTTTTTACACGCCGTCACTCTCTCGCGATCGATAAAATATATTTGTGACATATGCTGAAGATATCCTCCTTTTCTGCGTGTGTGGTTCGTGTATTAATAGATAGCTATAAATCTTGATTAAATGCGATAAGATGTACTGGGTGTCCCATTTTAATGGTCCCACTCAAATATCTCAGAAACACTGCGTTAAATAAAAAAATGTTTCCTACAAAAGTTGTAGAGTTTCGAGGGGGACATAACATAGTAATATTCATATGACCTTGGGCGGCGTCTCCAAGGTCAAGTGAAGGTGAGAATAAATTTTTTAAATGGAAACCCATATTTTTTATTATAACATCTTTTTCTACTAATTAATTTGAACAACTTTTATCTGAAGCATTTTTTTATTTTCTTCAAAATTCATTCTCACCTTCACTTAAGGTTAACCTTCACTAACCTTGGAGACGCCGCCCAAGGTCAAATGAATATTACTATGTTATGTCCCCCTCGAAACCCTACAATTTTTGTAGGAAACATTTTTCGATTTAACGCAGTGTTTCTGACAATGAGATATTTGAATGGGTCCTTTAAAATGGGACACCTGATATATATATAATTTTAATTAATTAATTAATTGAAGTAAATCCAGAGAAGCGGCCGAACGATATATCGTATACGATAACACGCGCGATCATTCGCGGTTTGAGCAATCATGAAGGCGCTACCTTGGATGAAGCCTTTGTGAAAACAGCCAGCCATGTCGATTACGTCGATATATCCGTCGATTTATATCCATAGATTTTTTTTCCCAACTTTTCACCTCGCTGGCACCTATACGCGCGCACAAAGGATTCGTTCGCGAAGCCCCTCATCGTGTCACACGGAATATGTAACCTCGAACGGAACGGCTTCGCCGGTGCATTCGTCCGAGATGTCAATTGTCCGGGCAAGATCGAAGCCCCTGTGTCGCCCCGTTATTTTATTAAACCGTGTCGCGATGGGACCTTCTCCCGAGGCTCGAGGCAACGATTTTATCGCAAGCTCGTCGGGACGATTACTTATGTACGATGTGTAGTTCGGATCTATTTTTGAAGTTGAATTTATCGAACGGCTTTAACCCTTCAGATCCTCGCCAGTGTTATCGGCCGGCTGTAAAGTTATTAGACGTGCAGGGTCGTTAAACGCATGTGCACTTTCCGTTGACGTTAGTCTCCCATAACTTTGCAACTTTACGCTGACCCCGCGGTGTAATGCAGAGATATTTTTAATCAGACAACGATGAGAGAATCCCGATACATCTGTATCTGTATATAACAAAGTGTGCCCGATATACTACATGTATAGCTTCCGCTAATTGATAACTATATAATTAGTTTACGTTAGGCTAAATAATAATATGAGAATATAATATTGGCTTTGATATCTTGAGCGGCAATGGCATGAAAGCGAGCGTTTGTTTCACGCGAACGCGGGATATTGATTGATTGGTCAACCGTGTATACGCGAGGTTGTTTATAGTTAAATAAGAAAGCTGGTGTATAGCCGGTATATTACATAAATAATAGTAAACTATCCTGTAAAGTTAAACCGCTCATTCTCAGTGACAAATACACGTAGCTATTCACTATCACTACTCGTATATTTATTAATCTTCTCGCCTCTCAAGGCAATCAATTTCTAAAACCTCGCATTTCCATTGTCGAGTCGCGTCGAGCGAAGTCGTTTGATAAATTCCCATCATTATTAACTTGTTATCGATAAAAATCGAAATGTCAATATCAATCGCGAATCGTGCAGCATGTATTTCCACGTCCGCATAAAACAGCAAATCGACATTTTTTTCCCCTCGCTAAATATAGATATTTTTTCACCGAGGCTCTTGATCGTAGATATTTTTTATCTTTTTAGTAGAGCACACTTTCATATATCAAATTTTTTCTCTTAGATTCGAATCGACATTTAAATTATCCCCGGGGCAGTTCGAATGAGCGACGATAATACCCGAGGATCCCGAAGTGACTCGATTTCTTGAAACCAGTTTTATTCCAGTAAAGGGCAAACGTCTCCGTGATATCTATATTACATTATCGCGTTCCGGGATATAAATAACAACGACGACGTTTTTTTTCTGTATCGCGATCCGGGGATTTCTCTTTACTACCGTGTCGCGGGCAAGTGTAAATTATTCTGATAATGGAGGTCGACGATCCTCTGCCTCTTAATGGGCTTGCCAGAACGTAAGATCCGCTTGAGGCCAGACGGCGCCAGCCTTCCGGCTCCTCCGGCCAGGATTACCGGCAGTATATCCAGCTATCTTGTCGCGTGTGTGCATACTTCCAAATAATTCGATCACGAAAGCAATAAAAACCGAAACGTATAATAAAATATGAGGAAGGAGCACGATAAATGAGGAATTTAACCTCCGATAAATAGAGTATAATCGAATCTAATGTGCATTTTGCAGATTACGAATACTATATACGTTTCTGCGTATATTCTCTTGTTCCTTTCTTTTACATCTTACATTTCTGAACAGATAAAACTCGAGATAAAACGAGATAACGTTTCAGGAACAGAGTAACGTTAATCGCACGATTTTTTTTCTTTTTTTTCCCCTATGATCTATGTACAAAAGTAGATAAACGTATTGTCTGATAAAAGTTTCGTTGGACAACTGGACAATCGCGATTGTCCCAATACAGGAAAGCAAGCTTGTTTTCGAATCGCTCACATTGAGAATTACGTCCTTGGTCGAGTATAGCTCTCTCTCCTTGATTGTGATGCGCGGCCCACATTTTTATCGACGGAATCGTTTATTTTTAGGAATACGCGACAAAATATACTGACACACGGTGCCTTTGTTACGCAAATCGAACAAACCTCGGTCCTGTCAATTCATGTAATACTTATATACATCGCTGCTTTTATTATAGAACGTTTCAACTGTCACAATTATATCTCCGCGGTTGATATATCAATGGACTGGCTTGAATGAATCTTGAATGGCTCTGACAATAAGAGAGTAGCCGACTCTATGGATCCTCTCCCGTTGAAGAATTTATTTCGAAAAATATAAATTCAAGACGACGTATATATTGAATTACTTTTTTTTTTTGTTAGAAACGTATATTTCATTACCTGCAAAAAGTAGCCCCTGAATTACGCAACCGGTTGTTGCGTCGAGTATGCATGGCCAGCTGAACTGAACGAATGTCGCATGTCCTCTTTCCGGGTCAATGACCGCGCTGCATATGACGCACGTCAGGCAGAAATGGCAGAAACGGGAGGTTAGGTTAGGATTGAAACAGCTGATACGAAAACAAAGGTTCCCATTTCGGAGTAGAGATAAAAGTGCGTGATCGATACAGCGTACGGCGTGATTTTCAGCTGAATGAGGCTGATGGAACCCTTGGGTGTCGCCCAGGACATCGTGGAGCCGGCTGCGTTAAAACGATGGGCCGACTATCCCATCCAACATAGATTCACGGATTACTCCGAGTCGATCAGAGAAACGGCGCATCACGCTATAAGTCCCTTCCCGTGTCAACCATCGCTTAACAACAAGCTCGCGCTATGGTAAGTCAATTCAAGCAATGCTTTTAATTGCGTTTTAATTACTTGTAATATGATTGTACGATAATATTAAGATTACATGAATGGTTTCAGGACTGGGGATATCTCGATATTACAAGTAGACGCGATAGTGAATCCTACCAACGAGACAATGGACGATAATAGTCCTATGTGCCAAAGAATATTTAGCCGAGCTGGTTCTGCGCTTAAGATAGAAATATATAATGAAGTAAAAGGTAATATAATAGTTGTACTAATTATATACATATACAATAATGAAATCTATCTTAATCATCTGCTTGTTAAAATGTTGCAGAATGCAGAACTGGCGAAGTGAGAGTAACACAGGGTCATGGATTACCTGCTCGTTTTATTATTCATACTGTTGGACCAGTTTATAACGTCAAGTATCAAACAGCTGCGCAAAATACATTACATTGTTGCTATAGGTAATTTAAACATTATTTCAATATTCACAGCATTCATTCATATATGTATAAGCATAAGCATTGCCTTATTTTTACACACATAATGTTATTAAGGTACAAGAAACAAGTTCTGATAAAAAAAATGTTAACTAATCAATCTTGTAATTCTGTTTTCTTATCGTAGAAATGTCTTACAAAAAGCAAAAGAACTGGGATTGCGCACCATTGCTCTACCAGTAATAAATTCAGTACGGAGAAATTATCCACCGGATGCAGGGGCGCATATAGCTCTTAGTAAGTACAAATGCTAATGTTTATGTAAATTTAATATAAGCAATACGCGATTAATTCGTGATAAATAAATGATTTCTTTTTATAGGAACCGTACGCAGATTCATGGAGCAATATAGCGATTCGTTAACGTGTATTATATTTGTATTGGAACCTTGCGACCTTGGAATTTACGAAATACTTCTGCCACTTTATTTTCCCCGAAATCTGGCAGAGCAGGATAACGCTTGCTGGCAATTGCCGAATGATATTGGTGGAACAGACGGGGAACCTTTACTCCCAGATAGACAAATCAGAATTATTGACAATCCTCAGCATGCTTTACATGGTAAGAAAGCATTACGTTATAAAATGTTGCAGCTGCGTGTAGCTTAAGCAATTCTTTTTTTGAAAAATGTATTGCGTTTATAGGCGATGAAACGGTGGAACTTTCGACACAATTGGAAACCTCTGTTAATATTGGGGAGCATGCTTTTGCACAAATGCAAGGTGATTTGGATCGCCAGAGACTTCTGGGAGAGAGACCCCCTGCCGATCCATTAGCGGATATTATGCTCAAGCAAATGCAGCAAAAAGAAAGGTATGAATTTATGATATTGTTTTAATATAATCTTACTAAGGATAGAAATGATATTTATATTACACTTTTATACAATAACGAGATTAATTTTGCAATTATTTTAATGAATACTAAAATATGTATGATTGGTGCATTGAAATCGAAAGAATGACGAGTCTATTTTTATAATCAAATTAAAACAATGTAATACACTTATAACTGTTAGCTCTTTTAACATGTTAGATGTCTTTTGACTTTAAACTCATTAAACAAATTCGTTACAAAAACAATTTACGCTTTATTCGGTATTAAACGAGTAAATGATTGCACTATGTACTCACCATTAATTGCTTACATTGTGCCATCAGCAACTCTTGCAGAGATTCTGTTGAACACGCCCTTTCCATATACGTTCGTTTATACTTCAAAAATATAAACGTAGACCTTGTGGCATTGCTTGTATATTCCGTCCTAAACATTCTGAAAAAGAAAAAAAAACATTGAATTATTTTCTGTTCTTATCTTACTCATGTTTGGATGCACAATTAGGTATCATAAATTGAGAATTGTGATATACAGATTAAGAGACAGGAAATGTTGAGATTAGTGCAATACAAAAATTTATACATATAATATTTCGATTCTCATATAATTCAATATGACTGTAGTAAAGAATTAGAAGCCTCAAATGTTTTTTTTCTATCAATTATATATATTTTCTGTATATTTTAAAATATTTTAAAATGTTTGCATTTATATGTGTGAAATGAATTTTTTAAAATGATTTGTTTAATTAACGTTAATGGATTATTAAAAAATGTTTAATGAAAAATTGCAACTGCAAATTGTTTTCTTATTAAATGCAACAAATCTTGATGAGTTTCGATTCAATAGTAATATAGGTATTTCTTCGTCCTCTCCTATTTACGCAATATAGTGAACATTAATAATATTCGTGCAGAATAACTACCTTTTCCACAGATATAACAATTTGAACAATATTGTATGACCATTAACAGATTTCTCCTATATCGACAAAATGAAAATTACATTTTATCTTATACGAGTATGTAAAATGAACGGAGATATCTTAACAGCAATTTATTTGAATTTAATTTAATTCCACAGTTCATAAATATTGATAGATGTTAAAAATTATGCAGATTCTCGAATTTGCGTATCTCTCATAAGTTAAAATATATATCAACTATAAATCAATATATATATATTTATATTTTTTTTTTGTTAGAAGTCATCAATAATCTTGATCAGCGCCTGTTGATGTTTTTGTAATTAACCTTCGTCAATAATATTTAACTAATAAGAGTGAAACTAATGAGATGAATTATCCTTCGAATGTAAAGTTCAATAAAATATTAGTAAAAAGTTTTTTAACATAGTTAACATCAACGTACAATAACTTATAAATAATTATATTTAATTATTTATTTGACATTACATTCGATAATGATATCATATCTATGAATCATCGTTTATCGTCGACTTTTGTATGACGTACAAAGTTTATCTCGTAATATCCGTTTCTAATTAATATCAGATCGAAATATCTCTTACGTCATAGAAATAAATCATTCGTGCGAGTCTGACATTTTCTCGCATTAATGTTTATTTCTAGATCGAGATTGTCACCGTCTACATTTTATATCGTGACAAGTTCGCTTTATCACACGAAACAAAAATCCCACGCGCGGTTACATGGTTTATTATACGAGCGAATTTTCTCTTCGCAACAAAGACTTTGATAATCAATAATTATTTTAATAAAATAGCAATCTTCTTCGTATCGCAAAATATTACTAACGTATGGTACATCGACAAATAATCTTAACGAAATGTAATCGATATACTGTTGAACGTAACAAAAGTTTTATCCACATATGTTTATATACATTTTGCGTTTCAAACGCATCTTTTGTCTTCACGCGTAATTTCGCAAATTAGTCCGAACGTATTAGAGAATGCTGTCATTTCGTGATTTCGATAAAATACCTTGTATTTGTTTAATCGAAGTCAGGGTCATACGAAACTGCGGTTTCAAGCAAGAACATGATGTTTCAGACATTACTGCGCGATCGTAATCGCATGCAATATTAGTGTCTTCGTAGTTTGTTATTTAATTTTTCCTTGGGAAGAATGATTTAGGAAGCAATGCTAAATTGTACTACGTATGTTACTTAATTTCTTTTTTTTTTTTAATGACTATCAATTCGAGATTAATATATCCAGAGATCGTTAAAGTAATTTTTACATAAAATTCTAAAAAACATAATGACGAATTGCAATAACGCGTCATTGAACGTATGTCGTTCTATTTATGTGCGCGGATCTTTTAAAATTTCGGGAAAAAAGGACGATTGTTTCCATAAATCTGTAAGCCGCGTATTTGCTTTTCAGTTTAAAATAATCTCGAATACACCGGATGTTCCTACTACGCACAAATTTCGGCGGAACACTAACTCATCGACATGTGGAGCGTCAATGCGTGATCTTTAGAATCGTCGAAATCTCTGAGTTTAGATTTGCAAATTATGATATTTTTTATTTTTATTTTGGCTAAAATAAAATAATTTGTAAAATCAAAATAATTACGAGAAATTGCGCCTCTTGCTCAAAGCGGTCTGTTACGCAAGTGTGTCTGAAAGAAAAATTATTCTTTTGAAAAACACTCATGCAAATAAGGATTTAAGATACGATCGAGATACGATTATATACGCGGGCATTTAAGTTTACTAGACTGTCTAATATCTCTTCGTTGTCAAGAATAATTTCAATAACGATGTCGTTTGGCCAAAAATGTATAATCGATCATTAAGAGAAAGCTATCCGAGAAAAGCCTCCCATTTAAATCGAAACAGATGTTTCGTCGAACAAAAGATACTTCAAAATTACGCCGAATCAATCCAGTAAAAATACGCTTGAGAAACGCTATAAACTGTACTCGATAACAGTGCAAATTGATCAATTAATGCGATGAATATCTACATAACACCACGTGGAATCTACGTGCAATATATTTTAATTCCAGTCCTCGCGTTATTTCAAAATGATAATTTCACACACAGAAAAATGTGCAGGCGACGCTCCTTAAGGCCATTGTACGTAAAAAAATTTTAGTCGTAATTGTAAGGCCGTAAGCAAATCACAGTCAAACATTCTTACTACATTGTGATAATTTCTCTCTATGATTGAACGATTACGACTAAACTTTTTTTATGTGCAATGGTCTTTAGCGTTCTTCTCATCGTAAAACGCCTCGACGGTATGCAAATTTTACCCGACTCGAATTAATGTCAAGAAATCGAGATAGCTCCTCGATTCTCGTCCTTTTTCTCTCGCCTAATCGTCCAGTTATACGGTGAGAAAAAAGCGTCACGGAAAATGACACACGTTGACAGGCTCAAGGCTATCGGAGTAGCATTACCCGTAATTAATGAATATACACACCGCGATTTGCCGAATTAATAACGGGTTCTCGCGGGGGATCCCTACTTCGCGATCCGTCTCGTTCTCGTACGAGCATCGAGCACGCAAGTTCGGCGAGCCGGGCAGGCGCCGTACGAGCCTCGGAGGCAGGACTCTCGGCGGGAGACCCGGCCGTCGTAGCCGTCGTCGTCGTAGTCGTGGCCGTCGTGGACGTCGCAGGTCGAGAGGTGGCCTCTCGTCGAAGCGAGACGCTCCGGTTCGGTCAGTTCGTCGTGAGTCGTCGTGCCGTTCCGATCCCTCGACGTAGCACTCGACACTTCTTAGCACTTCACTTGTCAGCCGCGGGTTCTTCTAATCGGCTGTAAAAGTGTCGCGTTCGTCCCAAGGTGCTTTTTTTTTCCCTCAACGAATGTCGCGGCTAAAGACGTCCGTATAGAGCTGTCAGTGCGTCCGATCGCGCATTCTTTATTTCGTCCTTTTTTTTTTTTTTTTAATCGAAGCCAGACCGAAGAGCGCACGAAGGGAACGTCACATCAGAATGGTCATGATTGATATGGTGGATGTCATCGAGGACGAGGACCGGTGTGTATTCGAATAAGTAGCGTTCCATTTTCCGCGGACAAAACCTGTCTCTCGTTATCGGTTCCCTATTGATTTTTGCTTTTATTGGCGTCAGTCCAGAGAGTATATTCCGCACATATAGACCCTTGTTGTCGTTGAAGAATATATTAAAGTTGGCGATGATCGATCTAGTATCGGAAAACTCGTACGCTCCTATGACGATATAGTATATATATCGTCACTTTACCGATTTGTTCTACATTCGACGATCTCGGAGAGAGAAGCTCAAAAATAATCGAGATATTAATTTATCAGTGAGATTTTATTAGCACGATATAGAGAACGTGCGTATCGTAGATTGACTGTCAAAAGAGAGAACAAAAGCATAGTTTTACATCAACGCATATATTTCAGAAAATTTATGTACTATTTATATTATATGCGCGGTAATGTAAAATTCGTGACGATGCATCTAATATACGTATTTATTTGCGATAAATCACATCCGTAAAATTTACACGAAATACGCATTACATAGAATATTTTCATGCACGCGTCACCATTTGCATTTATGTTATGCAAAGCAGCACGTTCTTCCATATAGCAATTAAAGCTACGTGATAATCGGTCGTGTTGAGAGATTTGACGCATGCAATCTCTCTCATCGCGTATCAATTATTGCTTTAAACGTATTATTGTATGCCGCGTCAACTTTCGTGTGACGTACATTTCCTTGAATATTTAATATCGTGCCATATATACATATAAAAATGGATCTGGACTTTGAATAATTCGATGACTCGTCGTGCTACGTATCACAGAACTGGAATCCGAGATATATAATTAAAGGGGAATTTCAAAGAAAATGGCTCCGTTTGATTTATCGCAAACGAGTAACCGTGAAACTGAAATAGACCGGTAAAATATAAATCCAAGTGTTATATTAATATATGAAGACTCTGGACGAAATTTATCTTGATTTTAGGTACGAAAGGCTCCTCAGGAGGGCGAAGACGGAGGACTTGACCGAGGTCTCGGGGATTGGTTGTCTTTACCAGAGTGGCGTGGATCGACAAGGTCGACCTGTGGTGATTTTCGTCGGCAAATGGTTCCCCGCATCGAAAATCAACTTAGATAAGGTAGACTTTTATTAAAAATCAATGTTGCCGAGATTAACGAAGGAGATTGTACAAGAAATACGTTGCTCGCGCATCATTACGAATAAAAGCATCATCATCAAATATCGTTCGATTCTACGATATAAATTAAATGGATCGAGTTGACTATTTTGGGAATATAATTATTTGAGTTGACATTTTCCAAATATTATCACAATTATGCCTATATATAATTCTCAAACGTAGTTGCAGGTTGTTGCATTGCAATGCGGATATGATTTTTCTATAGTCATTCTTTGCAATTTAATCGATTTATTTGGAATATTTCGTATATGGTAGTGTAATGTTTTATTAAATATTCTTCCGGTGAAATTGGTTTAAACGCTCTTGCATATTTAAGCTATGTTATTCCAGAAAGTGCGATATTTGAATAATTTTAATTAAATTAATATAATTCGCTTCATACTTTCGATAAATTCACATTTTTTACACCAAGTTTTAATACCGAAATATATAACCCCAAAAAATACGAATTATATTAATTTGATCAAAAGGTTGTATAATGACTCTCAAAAGATCGTGATACTATTTCTTTTTATTTTACTGACACCTTCTGGGAATCCGGCATCTAATAGAAAAATTTGTTTCACAGGCATGAAACTAACTAATTCATCGGAGTCCTTAGAAAATAAACTCGATACGCGATTTCGTGAGTCACTATAAGAAAAGTGTCTGAACTGCTTTGACGCGAATCAATAACTGGATTGAAATTGTACACCACCTTCCTCTGTACTTCTTTTCCGAATATTCCGAACATATATGTACGTCGTGCATAGAAACATCGCACACAGACTCGCGCGCATGTCGCTCGTGCTCGATATCTCGCATTGTCTCGGACGCGAAAGAATAGCCCTCCGGACCAACCAACCCCTCGATCATTCAGGCGCCCATCTTCGCCCCGCTTTTGTGCCATTTCCTTTCTCCCCGTCGAACTCATTCTTACCGCTCCGCTCATAGCCGGCATACAGCCGGGGTAATACATATAGCCAGCGGGTGGCGAATCGATATTTATACGTCTAGAAATAGATCGACCGCGGAACGAGCCCCCCATAGGGAGGGCGTGCGGATTGCAGCGTCGTCGCGACGCGCACCCCCATCCTCAATGAGACTTCATCATTGCCTTTTAACCCATTTGCATCGGCGAGAGCACGCGAGTAAACTGCATGCGATAATCACATTATCCGCGCATGCAATAATCAGCTGGATTAGCACAGAGAGAGAAAAAAAGCAAATACTTAATCGTCAAAACCTTTTTTCTCGAGGTCATTTCTTTTCGTGATTTTTTGTTTTTGAAAAGGGAAAAAGGGAATTGTTTGTTAGTATTTTTTGAATATTAATATTCATGTGGTTTTTTCATTGAAAAATAAATAAAAAATAAACTGAAAAATGTAGCTTTTTTCTCAAACATAATTCTGATCTTATAATAATTTCATTATTCACACATTTTCAATACCATTCTCTTTCTCATCTATATTAGTAACGGAGATTTTTGAAGCACATTCAGAATAAATGAAATATTTCATATCATCGCAATGAATTACTTGTATATCTTAATATATTATGCACTAAAGCAAATATATTTAAAAAAACATTTTTGAGACTTGCAAATAGAAGTTTGAATAGTCGCATTCCGTAAAACACATATTTTTTTAAAACTCGTAGCTTTTGATCAAGCAAGAAAGCGATCTACAATTTCTGGTGCAAAAGTATATAATACGTAACTTCGTAAATCATTCCTATGTACATTAAGATGTCTTATACATTGAGATATCATAAATGCCTTGACAAGCGCTTCTTCAATCAACGTATACACGTTTTCAGCGTGACTTACGTATCTCTAATATCTTTTACGTAAAAGAGAGAAAGGCTTTTATTATTTTTTTTCTTTTACTTAAATTTTACTGATCACGACCGTTTACTAGCGATCTTGGAATGCGATCTTGCTACTTGGAATTTTGAGGAACATCAACAAGATGTGGAGGTTCGTCGTTCAGCTAAAAATACACCGTCATACATATAGCAGCTGTTGACACAACGTCATATACGTAGCATTTGAAGCGCGTGTTCCAAGACCGAAAAATTTGCCAAAGTACCATTCGCAATCGATGCTGAATTTAAAGTGATCGAGAGCATTTCAATCTCTTTTTTCTTTCCCGCGTTTTTCTCCCCTCCGTATCCATTGACCTGCTTTTGAAATGAACCATTTGCCCAGTCGGGAAGCTAATTACACAGCGACCTGAGATAACGTGTCTCCTGGGTCGTGATACATCTAGTGACACGGTTCGCAATTTACAGGACAACGCCCGATATAATTTTCATTTAGAGTTTATTGTTGCGACTTCATTCGTCCTCTAATGCTGGATAATGGAAGTTCTAACACAGTTCGAAAAATATTCAATTGTTTTTTGCGAAATAACAATAATGAACGCAATATCGCTGCACGTATATTGCATAATAGCATCGTACGATCAATCATAATCGGACACGCGTAGTTGAATCGCGCGAGGATATGTTCGCGAAATGACTTCGACCTAAACCGCCGTAGCTCTTTCAAGCATATCATTTTTCTCGTACAATTCAATTAGTCTCATATTGTTAAAAATGAAGAAGAAATAATATTTTAGAAGAAAATATAGCATTTTTTATGTCAACTTAGTAAAGACAGTTGTCTCTAAATCAAGATTTCTATAAAATTATGTAACCAATAAGACGTACTTTTACACAACTGAATTAACATATCCTTATCCTAATCAATAATCAGCCTTATCTTGTAGCCTAAATTTCTTTGCATGCTCGCTCCTCGCCACTCGCGTTCATCGATCGCTCGAAACATCGTATTCGTCCTCGAATCTTCAGCATCTCTCCTAAAGGTGGACGAATGAAATTACGATGAAATCGCAAGATATAAAATTGGCAGGATTTATTTCTATATTAAATGACTTGGAAAAGCCTCGCGAAACACATTCCGTACATCACACCTTGCTCACATCTCATCGATCTCGAGAATATTTACGTAGCGTTTATTTTAGGACGTGTATTTACCCCTTGTTTACTTTGACATCGTATTTTTTACGCAATATGGATTTTACCATATTTTACCCTAACAGGATTTAAAGGACTATTATAGTTGCATCTGGCTTTCTATTTTACGAAAATAGAAACGACGATAAAAGCGCGAATAAAAAAAAATTCTACGAAATAATGTTTCATCTTCTCGCATTTCTCGCGCGATTTCAGGCCTTGCTGTACCTGATACAACTGTTGGATCCCATCGTGAAGGGTGACTACGTTATCGCGTATTTCCACACCCTTACAGCCAGCAGCAATTACCCCAGTTTACACTGGCTACGCGAAGTCTACAATGTGCTTCCCTACAAGTAAGTTATATGCCTAATATCGAACGCATTGAACTTATTGATCGCATTTTAACATCGTCGAATTACGTGTCTTTAGAACAAGTTAAAGAACCAGTTAAGATATTTTGATGATGCAAGAAATTTGATGAAAATCTATTAGTCAATCTTTTAGTCGAATCTTTTAACGGAATTTTATGTAACAATAAATTTTCACAAAATAGTTACGAGAGAGATATCTGTAATATTTATTATTACCTGATAATATAATTTGATGCCGATAACATTTTTTATTCTAAAAGACTAACTCAATAATAAATTGTGTGCTTGTATTTTTAAAGGAAAGAGATCTCTTTACACATCTCTTAATATTATCTGTAGAGTAAATTGATTTTATTACGAAAAAAAAAATGCAATTATTCTAAGTACTAATTTTTCATACTTTCTTTTGGCTTCTGCTTTTGATGAAAAAATGTTTTTATTTGATATCTAAATTATTTTCTTTTTAATATAAAATCTAATTATTTAATATTTAATCAATTAAAAAACTGAAATATTAAATTACACACCATAGTCCTTATTGTTAGTTGAACATTAAAATTGTATGGAATTGTTATCTGTCGCAACTTGATATCGCTTTGTTTGCAGAAACTTGATAGCTATCTTGAAACAAGGTTTCTTTTACAGATATAAGAAGAATCTAAAACATTTCTACATTATCCATCCTACCTTCTGGACCAAGGTTAGTAACAATATCCATCGCGTTATAATTACTCAACAAACGTTAAGACGCAAAAGTACACTGAATGTTGTTATTGCATTTCCCACGTTTATGCATCATGAAGATTTATCTTTGTAACGATCGTATCGAATTTCCTGACTATTCGTAGTTCGTTAGTAAATATGCTTGCGCAGTAATTTTATAATCGTTAATCTAATCGCATCGCTAAAAATAGAAACAGTTTAACGCGATAAATAAAATTTGATAATGACGGTAAATATTATGTCTCTGCATTTTTACTCTGCACTACTTGAATCTTCCTCTCACGATTTTGTACGAATACTCTTTACAATTTTCTCTAAATAAATGGAATCGATCGCTCACACCTCACACGTTACAGATGATGACGTGGTGGTTCACGACCTTCATGGCTCCAGCTATTAAACAGAAGGTTCACAATCTGCCCGGAGTGGAATATCTTTACGAAGTTATGTCGCCTGATCAACTTGAGATCCCAGCGTACATCACGGAATACGATATGACGGTATGACGGTGACAGCGAAAGCCTAACAAAATGTATTTTCTGGGAGAAATTGTAGAAAGAAGTCTCAAGCGTCGTTTTTATTTTTGTTTTTACAGATAAATGGCCTGAGGTATTATCAACCGGAACAGGTCGTGTCGTCGGCATCAACGTCCACGTAACTCGCAGAAAATCGAGATGAAAGCAGCGAGGCGTCAAGATCGAGGCCGGATCGAATGTTCCGCGCTTTTATACGATTGACAGTTTGTATTATTACAGTGACACCGGTGCGACACTTAAGTGTGAGAGCCGTACGCATGAGATTCGTGATTGCCGGTATATCTCGCCGGTTCTCGGCAATGATAAGACGTAAAGCACGACGTTGTCTGGATACGGTAACCCGCGTCTTCGAAAAGGTAATCCATCTCCGCAATACCTCGAAATCGATTTGTCCAAGTGCCTCGTGATGGATCGCTTGTAGCAGGAGGAAGGACAAAAAAAAAAGAACGATCGTCCCAGCGCGCGAATATTAATATATACGAATATTAATACAAAATCAAGAAACCACTGCCCGCCTGCTTTTGACGTTGATCGGTTCTTTTTACTCGTATATACGCATGCGAGTCTTACGTCCCCGAGAAAGTTACGGAGATATATAAAACCTTGGTACTCTGGACAATCCGCGTTTAAGGTAGGTAACTCTCGAGAAAACTGGACCGACCATGTACGCTGCGCTAGAGGTGTTACTTGCTAAACAGCGTGTATCCACCTCATCCAGTAATAGAGCTAATAAATTACTATTCGCTTAGAGCGAACATCAGCTGCCAAAACATCAATAATCAGTATTTTCATCATCGTCCTCGTCATCATTGTCGTCGTCGTCGTCGTCGTCGCTCGCAAAAACGAAATCCGAAAGCTGAATTATTAATCTTGCCCTTGTACATATTACGTAATAATTACGTGGCAGATTCTTAGCTTAGTAGTCTCCTCTACTGTCTGGAAAAGCAGTAGAATGAATAAAGGATGATATTTGACGACGCGTTAGACTTAAACGTTGGCTTAATACAGGACCGTCGATCGCTTTCTGTTATTTTCTTATATCAATCGTTATACAGTAAAGAGCGATTTGATTATTGTATATTGTCAATATTTTATTAAGTCATATCGTTGATGAAGAGATCGTGCTGCGCTGCCGCCGTCGCCGCTGTCGTCGTATAGCCGCGGTATTTTCGATATATACTAATAATAAATCATCTGCTAACGAACAAAGAGCGGTTGGATATTTTACTGTGATGTCATGTCTTCGGTGCTCAGCACACAGATTTGATTTATTTTAAAACCCCGTCTCCTCTCTTCTAGGAGACGTCAACGCGAAATACGGAATAACACTCGCGGAATGTTAGCGTTGAGCGCCGAAGTCGTACGTACGGGACAGTCCTAGATTAGAAAAAGCAATAACTTTAAGAGCTTGCTCGTGATGTATTTCGGGAGGCAAAAAAAAATCGTTATCCCCGTTGTTAAGCATTTTTAGCGATTAAAAGATATAAATTAAAGAAGTTAAAGGGAAAGACCCGTTAATCGCGTCGATTAGCCCATTTCTCACGTTCGCCAAATATATATATATATAATCACGAGTATACCCTTCCCTTCTTCCCTCCCTTTCACCTCGCGGCAAATATAGCGCCCTTCTCCCCGTGCCCTTTTTTCATCTTTCGTCGATTAGGTTTTTAGTGCGATGAAAAATAAAAAAGATTCTCCGCGCTTCAATCAGCCGCGGACGAGCTGAGAAGGCGCAATGGGTTAATTGACCATGCTACCTCCGCCGAAGATACGATCGTCCGTGTGATCGAATGTATAAATGCGTTTATACGGATCGAGATTTAAACAGTTATGGAATTTAAAAAAAAAAAAAAAAAAAAAAAAAAAAAAGTGCTATTCACAATCGCGTTGCTGCATTCAGAAAGCGCAACCAAACAATCGATACGATCGTTGAGTTTTCTGAACGTTAGCCGTTGTTCGCAAGGACGAAGTAGTATTTTCTCATGTTACTGTATCTACATATGTCTATGTTTTGCAAAGACTTTCAATACGGTTCGCGCTACGAACAGTCGGAAAAAAGATTAACCTCGTATTATTCGGAGGGGCCAATGGTATCACGGAATGACACGAAAATAGGCTATTTTGCGTTTTTACGTTTAATGACCTCACTGTCCGTCCCTGACAATCGAGTTTAACAAGTAGCGACAAGATGAAACTTCATTCGGAGATCGTTGTTATTCTATATATATTTTGTATTATAGTGTCGTTACTTTGTCATTTAAAGTTTTATTGAAAAAGGGAGAGATACAACTATTTGAACAAGTTTTGAAATTTTAAAAATGTTAAAAATTAATTTTAAATATGAATAATTGTTATTTGGATGATGTTATCTTGGAACAAGTTCGTATACGACAATGAGATTTATTAATTGAGAGTATGATTAAAATATCTAATATGTTATATATTAATTATATTCATTCAACATATATTATGTACGTTAACCAACTGACAGTTGAGTCTATGCTTGAATCTTGTGACAAGTACTTATATTCGAAGATTACAGAGATTCTCGTATAATTTTTTTAAGGTCCTACTCTAGTAGTCAAATGATATTTTTATCTGCTACATGTAAAAAAAAAAAAATGTTTCTTAAACCAACATTTTAAATACTCGTGACGAACTCGCACAGCATTATATTTACTTCGTCACCTCTAACTTTATTACTGAACTCAATTTTTGTTAAGTCTTCCCGCATTACATCAGAAGCAGAAGATATACATCGCAAACTTTTATTTCAATTTCTTTCTGCGACGTGAAAATTTAGGAAAGATACAAATGAGAATATACGAGATATAATTAGAGAACTTATTGTCTTGCTAGTTCATAATCGTTGTGTAATCCTCCTAAAGTGATAATATCCATATCGTGTCAATTTTGAATGAATATTTCATTTTCAGACAAGTAAATCAACTAGACTAGGACCTTAACAATTAGTCAATCAGCTATATAGTACTATATTTGAAATACACGCGAATGTATGTGAGCGAAATGTGTGTACGAGTTCGTTTTTTGCACTACGAATCGAAGCGTTCTTTTCCACAAAACATAACTAAATTCATTTTTTTTATTTTTGAATATTCGAACGTGCTATAAGAAGCAGTAATTATGTGACAAGACTGTTTTATTTACAATTTACATTATATTGAAATCAGATGAAATCTCATTTGACATACGAAAAAACTAATTTATCTCAATATATTTCGTAAAAATAAAAAAAAAATTGCATGATTTTTTGTGTTTCGACATAATAATTCAAAACTATAGTAATAAAATACGAATCTTAAGTATTAGGTTTTTATCACGACATATTACTGCTTTTTTTCGCATGTCAGTGTATCTTTTTTTAATTTTTTATGCAAATTAAATTCATCATCATCTTATTAATTTATCTTATTAATCATCATCATATTATTAAATTCTGAATTATTGCAACAGTTTCACTCAAACTTAAGGATTATATTAATTATTTTTAAACTCTTACGTTATTATTTAAATCACGCCAAAACCATGTATGTAATTATCAAAGATAAAAAAAAAGGCAACCATATGATTGTGTATATGTGTGAAGATGATGCTTTGTTATCGTGCGCGTGTTATCGTGATTAAGAAGAATGTGAGAGAGAGAAAACATTGTTCAAAATACTATAATCATACATCTCTGAATTTGTTTCAGAGTTAGGAAAGTGCTGAAGCAAAAAAAAAAAAAAAAGAATCAATCTTGTAATTATTAATTATATGCTAAACTTAGTTATTTTTTTACATAGTAATTAGTGATATATCTCGCACCGTCATATATTTGGGTTACAAATGAAATGTAATTTTATTAACTTTACCGCGTGATTCTCTATAGTTTGTACTTAAGAATAGATTATTATCGAAATGTAACAAATCTTGCGCGATTTATCGTTTATTATTTTCTCTCGATGTCGATGCACTTCTCCATTGTATCTTTTTTTATAGAGTACAATAAACGTATTATTTCGATAAAACCTATATGATCTTATACATTTTACTTTGCGTGCTAAGTGTTAGTATATAAGTCTCTCTTATGAATCCATAATAATTCTTTGGACAATTTCGCAATAATGTGCTAATGCTAAAACATCAAATGGAATAATTTCATCCTATTTTAATTCAACAAAGTGACTGTAAAACTTGCACAATTACTTATCTCTACATTAATTTTTAATCGAGAATAAAGGAAAATATTTTAACTAGGAATCGTCTCTCCTTTCAACCATTTTGAAGATCGCGCTTTTAATGGTTCAGCGACCAAACACGTGGTCAGCCGGGTTTACCTTAAAACCTGGAACATTGGAATAGTGACTAATATACCGACAGGCGCCTTGTGCGTATCCGCACGCACAAGGTCCGTCACGTGTTATCCTCTTTCTATTCCTACAGGCAACATCCAACAGTAAGGCCCATGGCGCCGTGCCGAATGCGTTCTGTGGTAGACGTCGAAGAGATAAATACATTTTTGTTACATTACGTTACACAAATATAAACCATTCGTTCTGTATCGTGGGATGCATCGTGCATTTTTGTCTGCAAGAAGCAGTCATCTACCTGGTTGTTCCTCTACCTCGTGTGCACCAAAGGAGAACGTGATTGTCTGAGAAAAATCGTATACATCTGTGACGATGGCCACGATATCTACAGGTAGTAAATGGATTTCGGAGAAGTATATTTCGAACAAATTCATTAGTGCGTTTTTACTGTTCGAGCAGTTTGTAAATACAAACATTCGAGTTTCGAACTTATCAAGTTTGGAATAAGTAATTTAAAAAAAATTTGGAATAAATGATTTTAAGCAGGTTTAATTGATTAAATTTGTCCCAAGACTCGACTGTTCGAGTAGTTCAAATGTCGAAGGAAATTTGAGTACGAAAATAGTGTCCTATTTCAGACAAGAATAATTAGTTTTTACTTTTTGCCTTTTCGAGATTGCCTGTTTTTGCTTTAATTTTTTAAAAATTTTTTACTAAATTTACTTTGCTATTATAATTATAAGTTTTATTGAAAGTTTTTAAGTTCTTTTTTTTTTTTGTTATTCATAGCAATTAATCGGATTTTCATTCATAATTGTTTTTAAATAAACAGAGACTTTTACATGAATTTGACATGATTGAAAGTCAGTAATTAAACTAGCCATACGTTATATTAATTTAAAAAAATTTGATGTCATATCTAAAATAAAAAGGATTTAAAAAACTGTTTTAAATCGCAATAGTTATAGGAACCTCCTCTGTTATTCGTGAGATTCAACGAACGTTTCCATACTTAATAATATGTAGAATATATAAAAAAAAACAAGGTCACATCATACAAATCATGTAAACATCGTATAAATAACATCATTATACACGTTTTTTCATCTCAAAAACTGTAGATATAATGATTCCAATCTAATCAATGATTCCAGTATTTTTTGCATAATGATCTTTGATATAGCTAAACAATAGTCAATGAACGCAATACGCGCTTTGTACATGAGATAGAATAATAATCGCACTGTCTGTCTGACGATCTTTACTCATTATTGGAATAAATATTCGGAATTCTTCCTTCGTGAGCTCGTATCTCAACGTGGTATTTGATAGCATAATAAATATTTTTATATATAATAATTTATTATAATTAATTTTTAAATAAATAATTATAAATTATTATATGTCTACCTACAGCTGAACTTTATCTTTTATATAATACATTCTATATTATATTCTTCTGAAAACAATTTTTTTTATTAAAAATCATAATTCAACGATATAAAGATATACACGCACATGTTTTTTTGGTATCTCTCGAAACTGATATTATATAAGATTGATAAGATTGCTAACTCTCTCGAGATAGTAAACATTAAAAGAGAGTATAACGGTTTATTCGCAGCAGTGGAACTATCATAACATGTACACACGTTTAGCAGCGATTAAGACGCTTAAGGTATTGTAAAGTATTTGTTTATATGTCGCGACTGGCTCTATACTATCTGACATTATTCCAATTCCTTATGAGAAAGCGTAGAAATAGTGTACTTTCGTAATCACTTAAAGTTCGAAATAGAAACGCGTTGCTTATTCAAGACGATCGTACGATTTCCCTCTGAATGTATAAGTAAATTTACATACAATCGCGATCCTTGCATTCAAGTAGGGTCGTCGCATTCCACTCTTCTTCGCTTTCTTCGTCGCGTACGTTACATAAAACGCGAGACGTTATATAAAACGAGCAAACGTGAACGTAATGGATTGTCGCGAAGATAATAATTGAGAAAGGTAAATCGATTTGAGATTATATATGCAAAGAGAGAAGATAGACAAGAAATACAAAGTCCGTCTTTCACGTATCAAAGATAGACTTTGTACGTGCGCGTGTATTTGATAAAAGCGGCCAGTTCGTGTTGTGCCGTTCTCCAGTCAGCCGAAGCGACGCAACCGGTTCTCGTCGAAAGAGAGAGAGAAAAATTGGGGAAAAAAAAAAGAAATACAATTTGCAATCTAGTGCTTCCATCGACCGCTGTGGGCGAGGAGTATCGCGATCTAAAAGGAAAGGAACGGATCCTCTCTGATGATTTGAACTTGGCACGCGAAAATTTGGCGAAAAACATGGAGATTCTCGGTGTGAAATTCGCGCCTTTAAACATACCTCTGGAAAGAAGACTGCAGACTTTGGCGGTCGCGACATGGGTTTTCTTCACCCCTTTCGGTGATTTTTTGGGATTTATCGCCACGGCCTATCTTCTATTCTACACGCAAACGATACGTTACTTCGTCCTACTGTACTTTCTCTGGATGTATTACGATTGGGACACTTGCAATCAAGGTGGCAGAAGGTAAATTGCTCATTTCTTTATCTTGAAACGATTCTGAGGTAGAAAGAGTGCGATAAAAAAAAGTGCTGTATAGATAAATAAAAAAAATTTCTCCTATCGTTCGTTAACTCGAGATTACTCAACGCAGAACGATTATATAAAACCTGTACAACAGGTTGTATAATCTCTATTGTACTTTAACCGCGATAAAAGAAAATTTATCTTGAAATAAAAATCGTTAATGTTTAAACAATAATTGTACCTTACATTTCAGTGAGTGGTGTATAAATATGATGAGAAAGAGCGTATTTTGGCGTTACTTTTGCAATTATTTTCCCTTGAAGTTAGTTAAAACGGTCGATCTGGACCCGACAAAGTCTTATCTTTTTATAACCGTACCTCATGGAATTTTGTCAATCGGAGTGATGGGTTCATTTGGAACGGACGTGCTAGGTTGTAAGAAACTATTTCCCGGGCTAGAAATACGTCCAACTACTCTCGATCAACATTTCAAAGTACCTCTATTCAGAGAATATCCTTATTCCTTAGGTAAGAGAATTTTGTATAGCTTGTATTTATTATTTCTTACCGTTGTTTAATGAATTTTTTTCATCTCACAAACGATAAATCTTGTAACATTCTATTGAATGCTTTTAATGTCAGTACAATATATACTAGTTTTTGCGTCACATCAGAGCTTGAAACGGTAACGTATACTATTTCTTGTCCGTAAAAATAGTTATGCATTTTTAAAGTCGTATTAAAAGAGTCGTGTAGAAGATAAACATAATTTTAGAAGAAAAAATTAACATATGTATCGTAAAAATAATAATTTTGTGTATCGCGAAGAGAGAGAAAAGATTGTGAGAACGTATAGTAAAAATGACGAGTTTTATAAATCTTTAACTGTGTGTGTGTGTGTGTGTGATAAAATAATTTATATTAAACTCTTATTTAGTACCATATTCATTTATAGATTTATACTCATTTATTAACACGATCAATTAAGAGATGATATTTCTCGAACGTGTACAGGTTGCTGCGCTGCTAATGCGAAAAGTCTCGAGTATTTATTATCGGCACCGCCAAAGAGCCCGCATACCGGAAGAGCTACGGTACTTATTGTCGGCGGTGCTTCTGAATCCATGGAATCTACGCCAGGCACTTACCGTACCATTGTGAAAAGGAGGAAGGGCTTCGTGAAACTAGCGTTAAAACATGGGTAATTGGCTATTTTTTATCTTTTCGAATACATTTAAACATATTTACTTATAATGACTTGTAATAGAATAAATTATTTGTCAAGGAAAATAAGAGAGAAGTTTGATGTATGAAAACACGATAACATTGAACGCGATTCAGAATTAATATAATTTTATAACTATTACAGTACGGCGTTAGTTCCTGTTTTCTCCTTTGGTGAAACGGATCTATACGATCAAGTATACGGTCCAGAAGGATCGACTTTAAGACGTATCCAGAATCGCATTCGCAATTTAATAGGATTGGCGCCTGTCATTTTTTCGGGTAGAGGATTCTTCCAGTATTCGTTTGGTCTTATTCCGAAGCGATTACCTCTCACCGTAGTCGGTAAAGTTCTCATTATATTTCGCAATTTAATATACACATATTAACCCATATGTGTATATTCAATTCTCTTATTATTATCATCTTTTTATTGTTAAATTTTTTTAAAAATGTTTTTTTTTGTTTATTTTAGTTGGCAGTCCTCTCGAGTTGCCAAAAATAGAGAAACCCACAACTGAGCAGATCGATGAATATCACAAAAAATTTATGGAAAACTTGATTGAGCTCTTCGAAACTCAAAAACACAATTATATAAAAAATGCGGATAAAGTTACACTCGAAATTAACCTATGATATGCGTTCGATCGGATGATATCATCTAAATTACAAATTTGTTTCGCTTTATTGAGATTTTCTGGGACTAATTGTTATTTTCTTAAAAATTCGAAAGATTTCGAAGAAGGTGTTAGATATATATTTAATATAATTTAATATATATTAATTATTCATTTGATTCAATTTAAATATAAAAATTCTAAAAAAAATCGTGATAAAAGTAAAGCTAAAATTTATTAAGTTAAAACTTAAGAATATACGTAAGACAATTTACTAATTAATCACATGATTCTTGTATTATATACTTATCAAATATTTGTGTCGTTTTCCAATATTTTCGTAAGAGAATTATAATTAAAATATATAAAAATTACTGTTCTTTTGTAAAAATATGCAAAGCTCAATTTTATAAAATAGTGATAAATAAATATAATAGAAGATATTGCAATTATTGCAATATACGTAGGTAAATAATCTAAAATGTCATTGTTGTAAATCGTATAAACGATAGTGTTTATAAGAATATTAAAAAAAAGAATCTTTTATAAAAAACGATTTTTAGGTAGTTAATAGTTATATTTTTGTTATTATTAGATTATAATTTATAAATAGCATTTGACAAGCGATCGCATTCATATGGTACTTTGCGACAGAGAAATAGCTAGAATGGCGACAACGAAAATTCCAGAACACCAAAGACTCGCTCTTAATACCTATAATAAAAGAAATCGTTTTTTAGAACGACTTTTTTATTATACATTATCATTTTCATTATCTTATTCTTCGTACCTTGTCCTGCCATTCTTTATGGACTATGCAGTCGCGAAAACGCATGCGAGTAAAATGCACGCTAGAATAAAGCGGTATCCATGAATTGGGAATAAACGTGTACAAAACCTTGTCCACGAATTTTCGTACAAGGAAAGATTTTCTCGTCACTAAATCTCTCATCTGAAAGACGCGAAAACATGCTCAATTTCTTTCAAATCTACAGACAAACGGATATGCGCATGACAGTAAATATTGTGACGATAAATAAACCTCCAAATAATTATACATCGCGAGGTCGCATATTGCGTGGCCATCGTCGCATCGTAATTCCGAAAACTTGGGCAGAATTTTAGCGAAGTCCGAATTGTAGCATTCCATTAATTCATCGAGCAATAAAATGTCCTCAAACCCCTGACGGAATAAAAAATATTGTGAAAGAATATCCTATTTTCTTTTTTTCCGCAGATGTCTTTTTATCGCATTATATTTTTCTTCTTCAAGCATTGAAATATCGCGATGAAAAGTAATCGATAAAATTGTTTTATCGATTCGATAAAAATCACTTACAGTATTCATTCCTTGAGCGTAAAAAGGAACCATCGCATGAGCTGCATCGCCAACTATTAGAGCAGTTTTCCCAACGTGATAAGGTTTACACTGCAAGATGCACAAACGCGGATGCTACATTCTATTTATCCAAGTCAATGAGTCGAACGACTATGTGTTAATAAAATGGAAATTAACCTTAATCGATATTAACGTTTGCGGTTCTTTCTCGAAAAACTGTTGCACCAAACTTTGCTCGCCAATTAATCGCAAAAGATCCGGGAAATGCTCGGCGTAAAATTTCAACAACGTCACGGGTGTCTTCAGTTTTTCTAACACGTGGAACGGAGCGAACAAATTGCCGGTGAACGTGTGATCTTCGTTCGGCAGCGAGGTCATCATAAAGTCACCACGCGGCCAAATATGAAGATTGTTACCGTTCATCGCAAACTTTTTTTACAGATTAAATAAAAAACATTTATATAAATCCTTATACATCAAACGAATTCGATTTACTTGCAATTATCCTGCTACTCTAATTTGGCGATGCTCACCTCGTTATTTTTTCCAGACGGCACGGAAAGTTCTACGTATCCGTGCTCGATATACGTTTGTGCGCAATTAAAGAGCGGTCTTTTAGCCATAATTTTACGTACTTTCGAGTACGCACCGTCGGCACCAATTATCAAATCAGCTTCCGCATTTTCCATCCCTCCCGTTTTTACACTAAAAACAAGAGATACAGCTAAGTGGGGTAAAAATGTTCGCTTGTCTAGCCACGATTGTTCACTCACTTTAAGAATGTCATTTTTCCCTTTTCTAAATCGGCATCCACGAGCTTTTTATTGAAATTGATTTGCACCTTTGGATATTTCTCCGCGGCTATCGATAAAATATAATCGACAGAATGAGATTCAAATTGCTTACTTGAATTAGTTTTTGTATCGAACTATGGTTACTCGATATCATACTCGCGTGACTTAAGTCTACGTTACGAAAAAGGGGTGTCACAAGTAAGACGATACACGTGAATTTTTGCGGTTTCACGCTCACGACGTCACCGGATATCACACAGAAGTAGAAGCTCTTGTTCGGTTTTATTATAATTAAAGTAATTTGCGAGATAATTGAGATAATTGAGAGATGCGGTATTTAAAAAAAAATAAATGACAAGTAAAAAAATCCATTAAGAGAGAAAAAAACCGATATATTATTCATAAAAAATACTTACAATACATACTTTTTAGTATTTTTTCATTTTTGCAATGAAACTAGTTTCGATTTTTATTTAAGTTCTCCTCAGTAAAGATAGTCAAACAACCGTTGGCTAAAGAGAATTTGCGTAAAGCTCGAAACTAATTTTACTACTTCCGGGGATAAAAGAATACTAAAAGGAATATATTGTATTTAATTTTCAAATTTCGACTATTTTTACAGTACGAAAAATTTTGTATGCAACAATTTTATTCCGCATTTTTAATTTATTTCTTTATGTAAAATTACCGCTATGTCTTTTATACCGTCAAAAATTATTTGATAAATTATTTAAATTTACATCTGCACTACTGTAAAAAATAATCGTACCGTCCAATAGAATTATATTAAGACGTCTCCTGCTAATGGAGTAGATGCACTGCAAAATAAATAATTAGCGTATCAATGCGCGTAAACGTGTAAACGATATACGCGAAGATAGTTCGAAGTAATAAACTCACATTTCCCTTGACACTATCGTACAAAACTTCTTTCAGATTGCCGTTCTCATCATGGAGCATTCTACCACGCATGGAAGTACCGTACTGTTTTATCACAATATCCTCGAGACCGATCGCCCTTAGGGCCTCTCGGCCACGAAATGATAGCGCTAAGTTAATGCTTTGACCAGAGGAATTTTCCATTCGTAAATCTAAAGATTTCAAGATTCGAAATCATCGAATTGTTGTAAATTATAAAAAATCCAGGAAATATTTTAATATTCAACATTTCGTTAAACTGCAACTATATATATGTATATGATCTCTCCAGAATATCGTTCAGCTAACTTTATCAACGTATTTTATTAATTATATTAATAAAAAAAGTGTCACGCGAGCTTGCATAGCGATGCATTTTATTGCTGTTATAATGAATGACGAAAGGATATATTAATTTTAACGATAAATTGTAAGATCAGTAATTGTACGAAAATGCTACGAGATTTTAATAAAATTTTCAGAGCGTTCTTTACCTGTCCGATATTCATAAATGACTACCTGATGACCTCTTTTAGCGAAAAAACACGCGGCTAATGCTCCAACCTGCAACGAAGACAATAGTGTCTCTCCCTTTCACGTCTTTCTCGTAGCAATATCGAATTAAAAAAGTAATAAAAATTGTATTCTTCCGATACAATCTCACGCACCAAACCGCCTCCAATAATGGCGATACGCGACTTCCCTTGCACCTCTGTCATTCTGTTGTATATCGAGACTACTGACTAACTGCATTAGCAAACTGTCCTCACGGCCTTTATATACATCGTCGCACCCTATATCGGCTACTATAGTTATTGTTAATTCGAAAGAAATCGAAACCTTTGATCGAATCATTCATATGTGCATATCAACAATATTATGCACTACATTTAAAGTTTATCTTTTTTGTCGAGATAAATTAAAGAGATGAGAGCTTTAACTATTTATAAATTGATAAACAATTAAGCTCTTTGATAAACTAAATATTAATAAGTTTTATTCTACTATCTTTTATATATGTATATGTTGCATTAAATATTTTTCATATATTACCATAAATTATATATACGCATCAGAGATTTATATTTCTAAACATTTGATCCATTGGATATACGTTGATCGCTGCTTATTCATTTAATATTTTTATATTATATTTTTATATGAAGAGATTCGAAGATATCAAATATAACTTTCATTTCTTTAATGATATTTCCAAATGTAATTATACATATATAATAATAGTCATTATTTTTAACCGTACTAATAAATTTAGAAATTAAATTTTATTTATATAATTTAATTAATTAATGATAAATATCTATAGAATTTTTTAGAAAACTCTTGCTTTGCTAACTATTCGCGTAATAGATTTCGATCAAGCCGTTCGATCCAACTCAAGACGTTTTGATAATAATCGAAAAATCCGAAAATGTGATAATGTCATTTTCATCCAGTTAATCAAATTAACAGCTAATTAAGACGCGTAATGGACTGTTTGCAAATATAAAATCAAAACTCAACATTGCAGGCGCAATATATTCAAGATCGAAATAAATGTATTATTAATGAAGAATTATTATCAGTTTTTTTCGTTGTATGCTTGAATTTTGTTTTGTAATTTGGCAATTTATATACTATTCGTTCTTAATCCAAAAATAATAATTTAAATTATAATAAATTCAAAGCACGATGCGAAATATAATCTAAATTAGAATTAAATACATATTTGTTATATTATGAATATCACAAATATGTATTTAATTTGAATAAAACAATAATTACTACTTTATATCGATTCTCTATATAATCGTGCAAAATATATTCGACAAATCGTCGATGCGATTCGATACATTACGAATCGTTGTGTCAATTATATAAAAAAAAGTGTAAAAAACTATCGCATTCTTTAAAATACTTATCGCAATATCGAGAAACAATATGACGACATGCGTAAAGAAGGGTGGAGTCACGCTGCACAAATGATAGCGTGTTATAAAATTTGTATAACATACGGTATACAAAAAATGAATGTCGAATTTTGTCTATAGATAGCTAACTCTCTTATTACGTTACTTTCCCCACCACGCACACTCACAATCAGGCTCGCATACCATTGATGTTACGCGCCGAAACCTTGTCTCATTCACGCGGCGAGACTCGCGCGGGAAGGTATATAGGAATGCGAGCTGTTTTGTCTGTTATCACATTCTTGAGACACAATCGTCAGAGATACAAAGACGCCAAACATTGTCTAATAATTATTAAAATTATCGACCCGCGCAATTAATTAATTTCCGCAATTGAAATTCATATCGATGGTTATTATGAATTATTTCGCACGATTTATATGTATTTCTCAAGTAAGAAACAAATAGAAGAAATTATAAATTATCGTTTTATTGCAATCTTTATATGGGCGCGATACTTAATTATAATTATTTCTGTTATAATTTATATATTATTCCTCGCCGATCCAAAAATAATTTATCAATTGTCTTCGAATCAAAAGTGCGCGATAACATAATCGAGTTTGAGTAATTCAGGTATTGAAAAATCATGATATAATGATCGTTTAATAAATTAATTCGAACAATCGATTATTAATTTAAAATTCAGGGGATAAAATATTCGACATTGAATTATTTTGTACTATATTAGAACCTAAAATTTCGAAAAAAATTGATTATCGTCCCTAGCAATTATAACTCATTAAAAAATGAAGGGACGCGTTTAAAAATACGGGAAAATAAGAATAAAATAATCCTTCGTTCAATAAGAAAAAATATTAAAAAAGGACGTGTCATGACCTAACATTGTGATATCTAAATCGCGACTCTAAAATTTCGAAAAAATTAATTATTGCCCCTAACAATTATAACTCATTATAAAATGAAGGGGCGCGTTTAAAAATACGGAAAACAAGAATAAAATAGTCCTCCGTTCGATAAGAAAAAATATTGAAAAGAGACGTGTCGTAATCTAAGTATAAGATAAACAATTTCTCACTCACCGATACGTGCAATAGCGGAGTTGTAGTACACAGCACATTGTTCTGAAAACAAAAAATTCAAATTATGTATATGTGTGTGTGTATACGGTGTTGTCAATGCAGTTTAAAAAAATGTTTTTATTTTGCATACCTCATAGTTGCCCTGCTGTCGCCCGATGCCTCCCCGGGCCTCCTCCTCCTCTCTTGGTCGACCGTCATTCGTAGCACTCACGACATTTGCGAAAACACGAATAATTACGATCGCCCGACACTTTATACGGCACTCTCGATACGCAAAACTTCACACGACACACCCGACGCGCGACACTTTACACGGCACTCCCGATACGGCACGTGAATCGCACTGGTATCGCAATGCTACCTGTAACAAATAAAATACATATTTATATGTAGAGAGAGAAATACTTAAACAAAAATATAATAAAAATTAT
This sequence comes from Prenolepis imparis, assembly GCF_030444845.1. Taxonomy (NCBI): domain Eukaryota; kingdom Metazoa; phylum Arthropoda; class Insecta; order Hymenoptera; family Formicidae; genus Prenolepis; species Prenolepis imparis. The sequence continues at coordinate 8,886,115 of NW_028141171.1, read as the reverse complement.
ATGTTTCTTAAAAGAAGTTATTATATATTTATTTTACATACCTCTCTCTCATAGTTGCCTCGCTGTCGCCCGATGCCTCCCCGGACCTTCTTCTCCTCCTCTCTTATCAATAACGCTTACCTGTAATAACAAATAAAATACATATATATACAGAGATACTTAAACAAATGTAATAAAAATTATGTGTTTCTTAAAAGAAATTATATATTTATTTTGCATACCTTATAGTTGCCCCGCTGTCGCTCGATGCCTCCCCGGACCTCCTCCTCCTCTCTTGATCGACCGTCATTCGTAGCACTCACGACATTCGCGAAAATTATGAATAATTACGATGGCTCGACACTTTACACGGCACTCCCGACACGCGAAACTTTACACGGCACTCCCGACACGACGCGTGAATCGCACTGGGTATGCAATGCTACCTGTAACAAATAAAATACATACATATATTAGAGCAATCTTATTATTTTTTGCATTATAACATAAAAACAAACATTATCAGATTAAAAATTCCTAACAATTGTCTCTGCATTTTATATCGAAAAAAGCAAGTAGTATGGCATTCTTTAAGATCTCCCTCGATGGAGAAGAATTTCCCAAAAGAGATAAATCCTGGAAGGGTTTTGATAATTAACTCCGCAATACCTTTCGAGATTTTTGCAAACGCTTAAATATTTTGTGCGATGCAACTATTAACAATATACAAATAATTTACAAACGAATGAATGAAAGTAAACGTTACCGAAACCATAATAGCCGAATTTCTTTATTTTAGTAATTTAAATTCTCAAAATTTATAGGAAAATATTTTATAAAAATATATCGTTTGCACGATAATAGAAAGATATGTATGTATGTCCAAGTATTTTCATATCTTAGGCTCTAGATTCAAATATTATTACTTTTGTATGTTTCATTTTATATAAAAAAAAACATCCCCGAAAATAAGACGATTTAAGTATGCTCGGTTTATGGTCCAAGGTTTTTCTATCAATTCTGTCAATTGAAGGATATGTCGATATTTTTTTCGACCGCGATAAGATATATCTTTCTGAGATCAGAAGCTTTTTTCTTTAATAGCCAGTTTCTTCACCTCCCATTAACTGTAATCTCCGGTTAAATTATATCTTTGTCTCTTTTTTAAAAACGTATCTGAAAAGAGACAAAAATATAGTTTAACCGGAGGTCAAAGTTAATCGGGGGTGAAGAAACTGGCCGTAAGACGCTGAACCGAAACTGGGTGGCGAACGAAACGGAAACGCGACGTCATCGTGCCCATCGCCACCGTCCTCGTCGTCGCTGTCGTCGTCTTCTTCTTCCTCTTCATCGTCATCGTCGCCTTTGCCGTTGGCCGTTCTGCCTGCGTGGCCGACGTTGTCCGAAAAATCAAAAATAGCCGATGCGCGGCAGTCAGTGCGGCGATGTCGACGGCGAACGACGGTTCGGCGGTACGGTTCGGCCGATGGTGGTGGTGCTGGCGAAGAAGAAGGCGGAGTATTGCCACCCGCGGCCCTGCGATGCCGACGACGACGGATTATCCGAGGACGATGGTCCTTTTGGCCGTGCTGACGTTGATCTCGCTCCTCCTGGGTCACGTTGACGCCGCCGCAAAGACGAAAGCCGAGGAGTCGGCCTCGTCCCGCGGCTCGGCCGGCAAGCAGAAGGAGGCTGAGCCGGTGATCGAGGAAGTCACTGCCAAGCAACTCGAACGGCTCCTCAACGAGAAGGACTTTGTTGCCGTGTATTGGTGTAAGTGCTGGCTCTTCATGTAACCGAGATCTCTTTCGTAGTCTCCGTATGTCGTGCACAAACCATGGCGTATCCCTTCGCGGTGAATGAGCGGTGACGACAGGTACGATGCAACCCCCGAATTTACGATATACGCGCGAATAAAACCCACATATATATATAAATTTCTAAATAATTTATATATTTTTTAATTCAACATATATATACATATATATATATATATTTGTGTATACATATATATTTAAAACTAGTTATATTCAAACTATTTAAAAAAATATACATATATTAATTATTTTAAAAAAATATTTTTTTAAAAATAATTTAAATACATATATATAATTTTAAATATATATAAAAAGACAGCCCCTAACTTTTACGCGATGCAAAAGTTATACCTATATCGCAATCGGTGAACGCGCTTGAAAACGATCTCGAAAAAAATGAAACATTCTGTTCCTTGTCCCAAAATTGATGATGCATCTCCAAATTCGTTCATCGATATCTATAAAATATAATATCGTTGTTTCTTATATGATCGCGCGACAGTCGCGCGATTTTGCGAAATCGCGCGAGCGTCCACGGTAGCTGTGATTCGCGTCTATATTCGTATCGACATCGAACTCACGTTTCGATTCTTGTGATTTGGCAATCAAGCGGGATGCTGCGCGTCGCGACTCTCGTGTGATCGTTCTTGTTCTCTTATCCACGCATACATATCATATTTCGTTAACATAAAGGGGAAGATAAAAAACGTTCCCTCTCTTCTCTATCTGTTTCTGTACTCGACAAATTAATGTATTGTGCACATATGTTTTTCAATTTAAACTATTGCATAAAAATAACGGGAATTCCTATGACAAGTTAATGATGCTACATCTCTGGTAGCAATCAATACTTGCATATTGATTCAATATTAATTCGAAGTAATAAATATTCAATAAATTAGATAGTTAGGTTCATTATATCACACATATTTAAAAAGAGACATAATAATATAATTATAAAACAAAGTAATATATACACGATCGTGATATTATGATAAATGAAAACATAAAAGAAAGAAAAAGAAAGAGATAGCAGCAAAGCAGCGAAATATTAAATAATATTTCAGTTTAGCAAATTAAATTAATGACATTAAAGTGTAGACTTTATAAATAATCTTTTTTTAAAGCTTTAAAATTAACACAATCAATTAAATGTAACAAATTATTTTAATCTTTTTTTCATTTTCATCATATTCATATATCTTACGAGGGTTTCCTTAAAATCGTCTAATCGATGATGTCTACGTGCAAGCTTTTTTCGTTATTTTTTATCTTTTATGGCATTTTCCTCTGCTAATCGTGAAAACGCATTAACGTTTTCCGGGCTCTTGTTAGTACATTATATAACGCGAGTGGGTGTCGATGAAAGCTACAGTCAGAGTTACGGAACGCTGTTCGTCATTGAGACTGTTCTATATGCAGCGAAGAAAAGCGTAACCTTACATATGAGATGCATCGATGATGTATAAAATGAAAAACCACATAGTGTGTAACTACATTTTCAGATCAAAATATTTCGCTCGAAGAAAGCTTCATAGAAATCGTTTCCAAAAAAATAAAAACTTTCCCGCCCAGGTTTTAATTCGAATATAAAATTTCGAACTCTTACAATTGGCTACTTTCGGAAGAGTATAACATACGTACAAGCATAACTCTCGCTAAAAGTTACGGTTTTGCAGTAATGATACGTTTTATCGGCACACACGCTTCATAAACGATAATTCTACTCCCGCAAATTGCCATCACGTGAGAATTAACAGGTACTAAATTCCCTCCTTTTGCCAAGTGCTACGACCGCTCAGTAGGACAGCCTCTCTCGAGGTAGCGCTTCCCGAGTTTGCAATCTGGTAGTTTAATTACCGCAAACGTAAACGCTTAATTTAATTTAAGCTATATCTCTGGCCAATCATCTGGATGATCAAATCGGGATAAATCGGACAAGTTCGTTTTAAGAAAACGTGTATTAGGATACCGAGATATTGAATTGCTATATGCTGAATATATCGAAGGTCACATCTTATATGGCAACATGCCAAAATGCATCTTTGTGTATGTCTTTCAGAGCTCCCCAAAGATAATTGATGTAATACAATCCCCTTCCTTTTTCAAAACAGTCGAGACGAATGTCTGCAAAAATGTCTCTCTCTCTCTTTACGTTGCACGTGTCTCTCTTTTTCTCTCTCTCTCTCCGCATCTTTTTACGAGAATAATTTGATAGAGTTAACAAGAGAGTTGATAAAAAATTTTATAAATTTAAATGTGTCCAATATGTGTAATTAAAATATTTGAAGGCGTATTTTTATAATTTTAATTGTGTATATCTCCGCGTTTCATTAATATCAAAGGCGAAACTGGTCCATGCTCTTCACTTGTTAGAGAGCAATCCAGGAAATGCATATAGCGAAAAGTGACTCATTAGCGTGACGCATAGCAAGATGCAGAAGCCCACGAGCTGCGATCTTAACGTATTAAAACGTCAATCGCGATTCGTCGGAATTTATTCACAATTTAATTTACGATGCTACCTTTAAATGTCTCGACTTCCGCGCAATTTAATATATTAGTACGTAATTTTTGCAAATTGAGATGATTGATTGAAACGATAGTATACTTGCATATTATATTCGAATTTTATATAATTAAAAATAGTGGCTTTAGTCGAAAATCAGAAAGAATAAAGTATATTATAATGTGTCTGTGCACAATGTGTACCTATATCTTAAGGAATAGGGAATAAAATTAAGTCGCGAGATCAAATTCCTAACAACCTGTTCGTCTGTATCGGTGCCCGAGAGTCGCTCGGGCTCGCATACTCGTCGTAATTTTCTCTTGAATCATCTTTTCGTAATACCGCGTGATATAATCGACCCCGGATTTTCGGCCGCGAACAAACACTAACGTGCCATCGGCGGTAAGCAAGACTAGCTCACCTTTACCGCGTGGACTCAAAATACATTGTCCCGAAATGTAGCGTTCATCACTTCGGCATTCAAACCGCACGCGTAATGCGACATGGTATGTGTGTTTAAAATTGTGAGAAAAAAATTATTTAAATGTGAATTAAAATTACAATAAAACGTGCGCGACATCACGCTATTTATTATAAAAAAAAAAAGAAAGAAACAAATGTGAGATGTTCAAGATTCTCGCGGCCTCTCGATACATCTCTCCTCTCTCTTGATTGAAAAATTCAAACCCGCGAACCAAAAATTCAAGATCGGTCGGCCGAACCAAAGGATGATCGTCGGAAGATTCGTTCGCTTCTTAAACACGCTGTAGCAAGGCTGGCGCTCCGGTGGATGCTGCTTTTAGCACACGTTAGAAGTTATTTTCGCGCTTACCCCTCTCGGCTTATATCGTCTCCGCTGAAAACATAATGCCGTCCCGGTAACCGCGACCACCCTGCCCACCGCGTAGATCTCGTCGTCGCGTAACACGGACCTGTTCTGGCCGGTTTCTGCTTCTTCAAGGGCCGCGAAAGACTCGAAAATGCCATGTATCGAAATCGTATGAGGAGGACACCGTAGGATCCACGGAGGACCCGGACGACGAGCTCGCGAGCAAAACCTATTTCCAGACGCCTCGGTTCCTCCTCTGTACAGCGTCCTACCCATATGTGGGTGAAATTTATTTTTTTCCCCTTTCTCTCTTTAGCCCTGTATATTTACATCAAGCTGCATTCACTCTCTTATTCGTTTCGCAAATTTTTCTATTTCTGAATTATTTATTATTATTTCTTTCATAGATAAGAGAAGCAAAACTTTAAACGCTTTAAATTTATTTTTAAACAAATAAATAAATAAGGGCGCGATTAATGCTCTGCTTGGACGAGATAGTGCGAGAGATTCTTAGGTTCAAAAGCAGGAGAATTTAACGAGGAAGGAAAGTAGAAAAGCGGTAGCAATTATCGAGAGAGATACGATAGACGAATCGACTGGCGAAGCTCGGAGGACTCAGACGACGAGCTCACGCGTCGACCTATTTCCAGCTGCAACGTCTTCGCGGCTCATGTCATCGTATGCTCTCGTATCGAATTCTTTTCTTCTAGCTTACTGTTTAAGGACTCGTATATCTGTTTTCTTTTTATCATGATGCATGTATATTGCCACTACATCACCGTTCAATACAATATTAATTGTTCTAGTCTTAAAGTAGGTCTTTAATAAGTTCAGTAGCGATGCTATGTACATCTGTCAGAAAATCTGACATTATTCCTGATATTAAGTAACTGAGTGTCATTGATAAAATTTACAAATTTAAAGTAATATTACCTAAAAAAATATAATAAAACTTGATTATTTTTTTAAATTTAGAAGAAACGCACCTTTAGAAGAAAAGAAATAAAACTTAAATTTGCAATATCTTCAAACCTCACTATTTCAGTATTGAATTGGAGCAGCGATGCAACATTTAAAAGCATATATATTTTCTGATCTACAATCGTCGAAAGTTCTTCTGAATTTAATTGCGTTTATATAATCCGCGAGAACAATGTAATTGAGAGAACACTGAAGTTATATCTGATGAGATATTTGAGAGAAACTGTCTTCTTTCTTGGCACATAATACATTATGCAGTTGACAATTTATGCAACGTGTTTGCTTGAATATAGTTAAATTAGTTTGGATACGCGATGCATTTTGAAATTTAACAAAATCTTAACGCGAAAGAGCAAAATTCGGAAAAAAATCGTGTAATAATAACACGAAAAGTAGTATCGGCATTTCGAGAGCCCTAGACATCCTTTCGGCCAGAAATCTAAAATTACTCCATATCCACCGTGCGGGGATGCTTCTTCCGCCTCTGCGTCACAGTAAATACTTACACGTGTACACGTGGCCCTGTTTCCCATAGAGTCGAGTCAATAGATTAAAAAGATGTAGACACATGTGCTCTCGTATGTTGTTCAACAATGTATCGTGTAATTTTCCTGCATTATCGAGACCACGAATCTTACAATTTAAAAGTGAAAACTTCCAAATCCATGCTTTATTATGTAAAGTGAAAAAATCATATAAATTTTCTTCTTGTATCATAGATTGAAAAATAAACTAATTTATTTATATATGTGTCGTAATTTGTATTTGATAAAATAATAGGTTCGTGAATATGCTGAAAATTTCTCCTTTTCGGTTTATAAAAAAGAGAGAGAGAGAGAGAGAGAGAGGATTAATAGATAGCTTTAATTTTGATTATGACATACTTTGATTAACTGTCACGTTCATATTCGTTGAAAGTGCGTCCAATAGATTGAATTGTACGCTCCTTTATTAATGCAAAACAATTGGGGAAAGGAGTTTTCAGTATCGTTTGATCGATTTATACCATCGGATACAAGTGATGGCATGCGAAAAATGTAATGTGTTATTTCTATATAAATAATTCTATATAAATTCTATATAAATAATTCAAGAAAAAGTTTTTATTATTTTTAACTTTAACCTCATGATCCAATATAGCCACAGTGAAGAATCAGAAGCTTAAAAATACGAGATCTCGTTTTGCAGAGCACACTGTCATCGTAACTCGCGCGATTTTCTTTTAAGCTGCGCCATTCGCGACTGCGACATTCGAAAAGCTTTACCGACAATCTGGGCCATTGCATGGGTGGCTCTCGTACAGATAAATTCGCGTGCATACATACATACAAATAGAGCGGAAACATTCTACGCACGGGCGACGATTAGTTTTATTCGTTCGCTCTCTCGCAAATATTTTGTCTTCTATTTCTGGGAGAAGGTTATATTCCGGCAAAATTATCACTATAATGGACACGACATTATGGAAATATTGATTTAGCTTAGAGACACGAAAAAATTGAAGAATTTTAATCAATCAACAAGTAGATAATTACAGACAAATATTATGTCATATCGGAGAGTTTGCACCAAGAAAGAGAGAAAGGGAGAGAAATAAAAAGATTCCGAGCGCATATTATTCACACAACAATGGCAATTAAAACGATATATTGTAATTGCAGCAACGTAAAGAGAATTATATTTTATATTTTGTGTTTCGGAGAATTCTTTTTCTTATTGATTATATATCGCGCGATTTCTTCGAAATAGTTTTTCCATTCGTAAATACATATACATACGTACACCTAATTTTATGTCTTGGAACACATAACATATGGCTACCATAGCGATGAATAGTGCAATTTATTCCTATGTCTGTTCCTCTCGCCACAGTTTATTTGTATATTATGCCCGATTTATTATATGCTGTTATTCTACTTTATGCATTCAACAAGACAAATTTCGTTATTTCAACGAATTCTTGGGATTGAGAGGCGCGTGTCTCCTCCTTCTTATCTTTTCATATACTTTGAGAAAAAAGAGAGCCTCTCTTTTAGTAATTAAATGTTCTTTGCGCGCGTTTCATGAAAAGCAACGATGACGAGTCAAAGGCGCGTTTAATTTCATACTGTATGTCGGTCGTTACTCCACATAATTGTAAACCAAGAGTATCGCGGACGCGTCCTTGGCGAAGATGCCCGCGGACAACGGCGACCAAGACGAGAAGAAGACGACGACGACGATATAACGGCGAGGCCGTTCGTTCTTGTATTTTTAGTGGCTCATAAACTAGGCACTGGCCGTCGTTCGATCTCGTCTTGTCTCTCTTTCTCTCTTTCTCTCTTTCTCGTATAATGGTAATACATATGCACAATTCAACGATTAAATAATGTAAGAGTAATTTTTAAAAAATTTAAATAATTTTACGCGATAAAAATTATTTTATTTTGTAAGCGCAGCATTAATAAGATATATATAGACGGTCGGAAGTAGCCTAATGATAAGAGCAATTGTCTCCGAGAAATAAACTTCCTATACTTACAAAATTTTATTGAAAGTACAGTTCTATTTAAAATAAAATTTTCTTTTTAATGCATACATATCTCTATCAAGTGGAAAGATCAACTAATTACTGAAATGATTTATTTCGCGAAAAGGAAGTATTGCAAGACGCCAAATTGGGAAAATACGGCAAACGAACTAAAGAAATCTATTTTAAATAAAATAATAATTTTTCCATAATCACACCTTGTAGTTTTTTTTTATATAAAATCAATTTTTCATTATTTAATCATCTGTCGCGATTGCTTTTGTCTTTTTGATCCTTACATTCATTCATTTCGAAATGTCACAAAAAATTGTGATACTTATATCTATAAAAAACGAAAGTTGTAAACACTTAGGTGTTGCATCAAATTGAATTGAAAATCGCGCATGTAGATTCATTCAATATTTCTGGCTGACCGATCGGGAGTAATTCGAAAGTTGAGGCCAACTAATGAACGTGTCTCGATCGAATATGCATTCTTCGCCAGAGACGAACATAATTTAGTTATGTGCCTCGTGGCAGCTGTCGATGTGACGACGAACGAAATAGTTCTACGAGCGCACCTGTCGCTTTTAATCGGGAGCAATGTCGCAAATGCGAAATGTCATCCGTTGTTACTTTGTCAAAATAATCAATATAATCTCTCATTTATCGCGCGATAACTATCCACGCAGTATTTTTTTTTATATTAATAATTTTATATCTTTAATCTTTTTTTTTTTTTGCACACGAATTTCGATATCGGTGAAATATGTGGATGAGTCTGTTGAGATATATGAACGTGTCATTTGAATTTTGGTCTCTCCATCTCGATAATTCTCTCGGTATCAAAGCACGAAGTAAAAATAGGTTTGTTTACGACACTGTATTTATATTCATTCACGATCTTTGCCTGTGATCCTTTCCGAATAAGCGAATAAGAGTATTGTATTTCTAAAAACTTTTCATTTTTCTTTTCAGTCTCCGAAAAGCCTCAGCACATTGAAACAAGAATCAAAGATTTCGATCGAACTATAATAAAAATTGTTTAATTGAAACGAATAAACTACTGATTACACTACTCATCAAATTATCTATCCAGATATCTCAAATGCAAAAGTCCTGAATATAGAAAAAAAAACCGCAATTTTAAGAGGTTTCATTGATTATGCCTATAGTACCAGAAAGATGTCAATCTCATTTATTCCTCCTCCGTGGGCTTTTGTTTGGCTGAATCTTTTTCATTCGTATCCGCTAATGGGTTATCGTCCAATTTCTCTTGACTTTCGACTATTACGGCAGCAACCGGTGGACACGGTCCAATTTATCTGGCACGACTTTTCGAGAATTCCTTCGCGCTCTGTGTCTCTTTTATATATATATCTCTCTCTCTCTTACTTTTTGCCTCTTAGTCAGACCATTCTGCCAACCGTTTTGCGGGGGTGTTCGTTAACCAAATGCTATTACGTTACCCTCAGTGATGACGAAGAGGTAGAGAGACAGAAGAAGACATATAGATGGAGATAAAAAGAGAAAGAAAAGTAGGCAGATATATGATCGCACAAGAGCAAAGAAGCGTAACGAAAGGAGTGACTGCTTCTACACCGACGAGTACCTACATACGCAGACAGAAGCCGAAAGAAAGAGCGAGAGAGAGAGAGAAAAAACAGGGAGCAAAATCGAGAGCGAGCGAAAAGACAACAGAAATAGAGAGGAAGAGAATCGGAACCACCTCTCCTGTTTCTTCTAGCTCTATTCTGAGGAAGTCGTCACCAAAAATGGCGGGGCGCGCGAAGCGTCTACGTGACGATGAGCGTAACATCGTCCTCCCTGTCTCTCGTTATCATCAACATCAACCGTGAATCAAGGTCCTCGCTTAGGGAAAACGTTATGCCGGTTGATATAAATGGGGGGAGGGAAACTGATCGGGGACAATACCTCGATATCTATAGCCGATGGTTGTAACCCAACACCCGCAACCGCCACCACCATCACCGCAGAAGTAGCGGCCTCGGACCCTGTACGCTCGAATGAAGCGCAGCCCGCCAAGAACGTGTACAACTGCCAAGGCAGAAACGATAAAAATGTGCCCAGAAGAGAGCAATTGGATCTTTCTCCCTCATAGCCGCCTGAGAGAAAGCGCGAAGCGAGTTTGTTAAACGAAATAAAGAAGGAAATTGATCCCATTTGTGGTTGAACCGGTGGTTCGATTCGCGAGTCACTTTATTTGCGATTCGTATATTTTTCAGTAAACATTTTTACGTCTCATTATTTGATATTGTGTACGGCTTAATTCGAAATTTTTCTACAGATGCACGAAGTTGTACCACGTGCGACAAGGTCCTGGCCGAATTGGAGAAAATCGACGACGATACGGATCACTTTGGAGTGGACTTTGTCAAGATCAACGATAAACGATTGGCGAAGCAATATGGCATCAAAAACTTTCCAGCTCTTACGTATTTCCGCGAGAAAGAACCTATTATATACGATGGTAAGCATCAGCCCTCTTTAATTTTTTTGCGAATTTAATCACGATAAATAAATATCTGCTTAAATACACGATGAGTATTATAATTATAATAATTTGTTCTAAATTTATTATTTGTAATTATAATCATATTTATTATTATTGTTACGATGTTAAAAATTGTAATAAAGCAAATGCTAAAAATTATCAGTCGCACATCTAACAACAAAAAACATATACACAACGCTTGTTTAATTTTAGGTGACCTGATGGACGAAGAAAATGTATTAGATTTTCTCACGAGCTTAGAAGCGATGGATCTACCGGATCGTATCGAAGAAGTTAATGCCAAGATTCTGACGAAAATCGTCGAGGAAACAGATTTTGTTGCGGTTCTTTTCTGTAAGTCGCTTTCTTTATTATTACTCGTTAAACACATTGAATTATGTTCCGTTCCAATAAATCCGGAAGATCGCACGCAACCATCCGGAGCACGTTACTTTTCAATGTTCACCGTTTAATTTCTAATAGAATATCGAGCATGCTGTCGCATTGTAAAATATTTTGCAAACAACTCTATATTTACAAAAAAATAGAATACGCGCTAATATACTTCAAAAAAAAAACAAATCAAAATGGTGTGTTTAATTTAAAAAATGAATAGAAATGATTTTAATTGATATAAGATATTCACTATACGAAATATTTATATTACTTATTATTATAAATGCAAATATTTATATAATCAGTCTCATAATATATGTTTCACAAAGATTCTATAACACACATAAAACAACGACTAAACTTAAACACCTTGATAATCAAATAATCTATAATTTTTATAAACTGTAAACTCACACAAACCACGAGATACGCTTGATATAAAACGAAATAAGAAAGTTCTGTGCATTATATTAAACCGAGCCATTTGGTGCAATTTAAAGTTTAAAGAACTGCGATCAAACGTGCGATCGAACAGCAAAAGAGAGACGTAGAACGAGATAATCGCTCGCGCTAGACAGCTCTAATTTAATTTTTAAATAGTGGCGAAAACGCAGAGCATGATCGATCTCAATTGGCGCCTCTGAATTTTTTAAAATAGCACGACATAATTTCATATATATATATATATCATATAATCGAAATCCATTTACGAGACTAATTTAGGCTAGTGATGGTGCCAGTCGGCGCCAAAAATCGACGGATACACAGCAATGCTATGTAATGTACCATTCTATGTGTACACCTACACACTATCGTGTAATATCTATCGTTCACTTCACTTGTTATTGTCCGACGTATTACTAATCTGTGTATATCACGTGTGCGATGAGAAGAGCTGTTCGTCGCTGTACATAAAATAAAAATTAACTCTTCTTCAAGTTCAATTTCAAGATATCGCGTACTTCTACCATGTGCACGATAAATTATAATGTTATAAAGCAATGAATTAATAATAACAGTTTTATAATAAGGCAGCTTATCGCAAATCTTTTTTAATCACTAAGCTTTTAAAAATTTAATTAATATAATTAGATATATTTAGATATACGTATTATGATGTACGATTTCATATTCCTTGAGTTTTAGTTGTTCCTAATATCACATATGTACATATATGCAGAGAAGGATTGTCAAAGATATTTTTATCAATGAATCGATTGATAGAAAATAACGCCTGTAATCTTTCTCTGTATAAAGCGCAATGTTTACGTCGGTTTGTTTACCTCTGTAAAGTCTCTCTGCCTATCTATCTCTACTGTCTTTGTCTCTTCCGTTCAATGTTCGTGTCGATGTTCGTGTTGATCGAGTTTGAAACATCCTATCGCAAAATGGAAAGCTGGATCAATAAAGATATATGAATCATCGTCGCAGCAATGAAGGCAATTAAATCTGTCATGCTGAATCATTCCGTCCACTTTGCGATTCGATCACATACAATATACTTGTAAATAATACATATATGTGAAAATTCTTGTGTGTGTTGATACGAATAGGTCCGGACACGGAGCGGTGTGCGGGCACTGGGTCTAGTAAGTACATATTTATAAGAGAACGATGTTCTCTTCTACCTGTGGCACAGCACCTATACCCTACGCTTCTTTACATACGTACATACGCACGCACACACGTATATATACACTGCTACATGCAATCCAATATCGCACGTTAATGAAAGATCACTTTGCCGTTTATAGAGAGTTACTACTATCAACTATATATACTATAATAATAACGCTTGAGAAATCAATCTTCTTTTTTGCACCTGATTTTATCGCAAAATTAAATTATGTAAGAAGCAAAAAATTTTATATATGACTTTTTTCATATATATAAAATCGTTTTCCTTTAACGTTTAAAAAATCAATCTTCCTTTTTTCCATCTAATCTTTTATCGCAAAATTAAATTATATAAGAAGCAAAAAATATATATACTTTTTTTTTTCGTATATATACCATATAATGAAATATAATAAAATTGTTTTTCTTTTTTCTTCCGCGGAAAAGTGATTTTTCGCGAGTGCATCATCCGACATGCTGTGATCACGCGTTCACCTCCGGCAAATGTATTTCCTTCAAACCATATTCTTAACTATCGATTTGCGTGTTCATCAATTACCAGAGTTGTATCTATCGCATCGTCCCTGCAGCTCTTCGCTCCAATGTACGTGAACAACGACAGAGGGATGCGGTACGCGGGGAAAAAACGGATGTCAATAGAGCGGCAAGAGAGCTTTTTACATTCACACATTTCGCTCGTTTCGAATATACGATGGATACTCTGATGAAATCTCTTAAAAATTGTTTTTAGTAAATTAGCATTTGAATACGAAATTATATATATATATATATATATATATATATATATATATATATGTGATGTATATAATTAAAAAGGAGACTCAGCTAACATGAAGCTTGCCAAATTTTTCCTTCTCTATTATTTATAAGCGCTTTGAATTGTAAATTCTTGGTACGAGGCGCTCTTTAATTAAAATATTTGTAAATATTCAATTACTGTTTGCATTCTGAGTGTGCACCGGTCAGATGTGTAGAATATAAACTGCATTATTCCGCATTTCCCTTTAGAATAGAGCAATGTGTTTTATAAGAGTGAGACTGTTTTGTGAGAGTAATTGTGTATACTAATCTAATTTCGTTTCAATATTCTTGGAAAAGCAATCTAAAAAGGATTATTCATTATTCCAAAAAAAAAACATAGTAATTTTGGTATCTCGACAACATTGTAAAATTTTATGTGATTTTTATGTCTAATAATATTAGAGATATTTAGATTGTTGAGTATACAACGACAACGATTACATAAAATGACGATATAACATTCAAGAATTACAAGAGAAAATCGAATTTTCAATTTTTATATAGAGACTTGTGGACGGAATTATAATTAGCATTCGAGGATGACGTTCAATGACAAAGACACACAATAATGCATCTTTTTATTTCAAATGGGACAGACAAGCCAGACTGCAAAAAGTGCCTCAAGGCTCTGCAAGAACTGGAGAACATCGATGACGAGGCCGATCAATTAGGCATCGGCTTCGTAAAGATCGCGGACGAGGCGCTCGCGGACGAATATAATCTCGGTTCTCTTCCAGCTCTAGTTTACTATAGGCATCAAATCCCGATCATTTACGAAAGTAAGTACGAGAGAGCGCGAGTAAAATAACGCATAAAATACGCAAAATGCTCGTACGTGTTTAAGTCTATTAAATCGATTTAACACACAATTATCCCATTTTAATAATGTAAAGCAATTTAGAAGCGAAATTAATTCGTAGTACGCGTTTTTAGATGAACTGAGCAAAGAAGAAGACGTACTAGAATGGCTGGTAGCGAACAAGAGTACGGGAGACGAAGAGGACGTTATCGAAGATGTTACCGCTAAGACGTTGAACACACTGATCGGAAATATTGACAATCTAGTTGTTCTGTTCTGTTCGCATCTATTTCGCTATCATTTCGGTCATTTGTCTTGCCCTCGCTTCATAACGCGACATCGTGTTTGCAGACGATCACGGTGACGAGGACTCTATGCAGGTCCTAAACGAGCTGGAAAAGATTGACGACGACTGCGACAAGCACGGGATTCAATTTGTGAAGATCGACGACGAGAAGGCGGCGGGAGAATTCGGAATCGACAATTTACCTGCGATTGTCTATTTCGAGAAGCAGATACCAAATGTTTACGACGGTGGGTAGGTGAATCGAACATTCGGACACCAGAGATAGCACCTTTCTCTCTCTCATTTATATAAATATATATATCTATATATAAATAATGTCGAAAATATAATTTCAGATATACATTACATTTAAGCCAATAAAGATGAAAAATTTACAAAAAATAGATCTGTAGATAAATAATTCGATTCGAGATTAAGTAATTCTATGATTGCAGGAGATATAGAAAACGAGGATGAAATTCTGGAATGGCTATTGTCGCAACTTGAAAAGGATGAGATCGAAGACGTCACCGATGAGATGCTGGATCGTCTCATCAAAGACGGAAAGACCTTGGCCGTGCTCTTCTGTAAGTTGCTCGCGAAAGTCTCGCACTAAAACCGATCTATACAAATGATATTAGGATATATTCGTAATGATCACAGACGACAACAACGATCGGAAGTCGCAGAGAGTTCTCAACGAGTTGGAGAACATCGATGACGAGTGCGATCAGCTCGGCGTAACATTCGTGAAAATTGACAGTTCGGAGGAGGCTAAGGAATACGGCATCGAGAAACTACCTGCGATGCTTTACTTCGAGAAAGGCATTCCGATGATATATCAGGGCAATCTCGAGGACGAGGAGAGGGTGCTCAAATGGTTGGAGCAACAGCAAAAGGCCGACCAAATCGAAGACGTCACGGACGAAATGCTCGACATGGTTATCGAGAAGATGCCGCTCGTAGCTGTTCTCTTTTGTCAGTAATATATTTCGCGTTTTTTTCTTTCCATCTCTTTCCGTCCTTCTGAGTTTTTCCTCGTTCAAAACTGTTCGTCTAATTATATCGCTCATAATCGTTGATTCTATCGTCGCTCTACAGATGACAAAGATCAAAAGAAGAGTCAGAAGGTGCTGAGCGAACTGGAGAACATCGACGACGATTGCGATCAACACAACATAGCCTTCGTGAAGATCAGTGACTTAAACGAGGCGAAAGAGTACGGCATAGAATCGCTTCCTACTCTAGTGCTTTTTGAACGACAAATTCCACATGTTTACGATGGTCAGTCTTGTCGAAGAATATCATTTACGTAAAATCGAGAGATGTAAATCAACTAGAAGGATTATTAGAAAATATTCAAAAAATTTTTTCAATTGCGTTGCAGGCGATCTTATGAACGAGGATCAAATACTGGGCTGGCTGTTGCATCAGAAGAAGCACGCCGAGATCCCGGAAGTGACGGACGAAATGATTGAAAAGCTCATAGAGACCTCGCCGTTCACGGCAGTTCTGTTTTGTAAGTGATCGATTGCTCTTTCTACCTCTATTTTTAATATTCTTTCACTGTTATTTTGTTAGATAAATGTTGTTATGCTGCCACGAATGATATTAATCAACGAACTGATTTCTTTTCGTAGACGACAAAGACGATAAACAAGACATGAGAATCCTAAACGAGTTGGAGAATATCGATGACGACTTGGAGAAAGAGGGTATCGTCATCGTCCGTATAGACAATGACGCCGAGGCGAAGGAATATGGTATCGATCATCTGCCGACCTTGATATATTTCGAGGATAAAATTCCAGCGATATACGAGGGCGATCTGCTGAATGAAGACGAAGTCCTTGAATGGCTGATACAGCAGAAGAACAGCGCTACCATCGAGGGAGTCACGGATGAGATATTGACGGATCTTATAGAGGACCACGAATACGTTGTAGTATATTTCCGTAAGCATTTCTTTCATCAATATTGATAGACACTGCAGTTGAAATTATTAATAACAGCAATTTCTTTCTGCTTTGATATAAACAATCTAAAATTATGACATTAGGTGGAAATTGTGAAGAAGGAGAGAAATGCGACAGTATTCTCGACGAATTAGAAAACATCGATGATGAACTCGACGAAACGGGCATTATATTCGTCACCACCGAGGACACTGTCATAGCGAAGAAATATGGCATCAAACATTTTCCAACTCTCGCGTTCTTCAGAAACAAAGACCCACTAATCTACACCGGCGATCTCGATGACGAAGACGAGGTACTGTCTTGGATCACGGACGAGGATACTTTGGAGATACCAGGGAAAATCGAAGAAGTCAATGCTAGAATGCTGGAGAACATTCTCGACGAGAACGACTATGTCGTCGTCTTTTTCTGTACGTCAATTGCAATATGATCGAGCGTATTCGCTATATTGATTGATCGCGATATATTGTACCGCTTGTTTACAGACAAAGAAGGCGATAAGAAAAGCCAGAAGATCCTCCAGGAGCTCGAGAACATCGACGATGAGTGCGAAGAGAAGGAGATCGATTTCGTAAAAATCTCCGACGAGGGAATCGAGAAGGAATATGATCTTCTGGGACTACCGGCGTTGGCATTTTATAGACACAAGTTCCGACAGATTTATTCGGGCGACATGATGCACGAGGAAGAGATCTTAGAGTGGGTTCTCGATCTTCGCACGACAACGCCGGATGTTATCGAAAATGTCGATAGAAAAACGTTACAAGTTCTCATTAATGACGTTGAACATCTCGCCGTTTTCTTTTGTAAGTATTAATTTTTATCTTTTTGATATTTATTCGTGTGTATATATTATATTATTATAATATGTACTTCACTGGATATTTTTACTAAAGGAAAAAGAATGTTCGAATTTCAAGATTTAAAATTAATCAAAAAATTATCAATGAAAGACATTCTATGTAATAAATCACAAAAATATTTTTTCTTTTTTAGATAAAATCTAAAATCTAAAATCTAAAATAGTGTTTATTTAAAAATGTCAACTTTAATTATTAATAGTAATAGAAATGATAGTGTAAAGATTTATATTTTTGCATAAATATGCATTGTGCATTTGCATTATATATATGCATGATAAATTATTTAACAGACGATGACAAATGTGAATCCTGCACGGAGATCCTGGAGGAGTTAGAAACAATTGACGATGATACTGATAAACACGGTATTCAATTCGTCAAATCAAACGATGCTAAACTGGCGGCTGAAATCGGCGTATTCTCCTTTCCGGCTCTCGTTTACTACGAGACCGGAGTTCCCATCATGTACGACGGTAAGTGCCGAAAGGCTCCATTTTTTGCTTTTTATTATCACCCCGTCCTCGCTATATGATCTTAGTTTTCTGTAGAATGAAAGCAAGATCGAGCACTTTGTGCTCTACTACGCGTTCTCCCCTTTATTAAGTCACTCTTCTACGTACGCTCTCAAAATAAATTTGTGTTAATTAACAAAGAGATTCAAACAAAAATAAAATTGTCATAAAAAAATCAAACGTATTAAATGAAAATATGTTTTGTTTTATATTATAATAATTCAGATGTATATAATACGCATTATCAGATGTATATAATACGCACTGTTACTTTTCGTGAATTATTCAGTAAATATTAATTTTTTATAATTAACATGATATGATACGATGAAGAGCGACTTAGCATGTTCCTTTCAGCAACTTCCGCGTCGATAAAGCGATAACGAAACCTTCCACCGATGCGATCTCGGTGCATCATCGAATCCGGCTGATCCTGATACGCGTGTGTGCCTTTTGTAGGTAATCTTAAGAACGAGGACAGAGTTCTGGAATGGCTAATCGAACAAAAAAGTAAGGAGATTTCTAGGATGATAATTATTATTACTGGTGTACTGTTCTTTGTGACGTTAATCTCGGTCGTGACTATACCACCGGGCTACGAGTACAACACTCACGCCGTGGTGATCACCCCGATCACATTACCACCATCACGATCACCATGATCGCAATCGTGGAAAAGAAAAAAAAATCAAATCACACGTCGAGTCTAAGAAAGTTCCTATAATATTTTTTTTGTCCATTTAACGGCGCGATGCATGCTTTCGAGTCTCAAAAAGAGTTCGATCAAAAAAAAAGTCACGAAATGTCAAGAAAATCGTTGAAATATAAAGTGGATTTTTGTTTTCAATATGCATACGCTAGCCATATAACTTTTTCATCACGGCACAATGCATTTAAAGGCGCAGTCGCAAGCTTATGACTTACTTGTGCCTCTCTCTTTTTCGTTACGCACTAGTATGCAGCTGCATCAATGCAATAATGCAGAACACTTCGTATATTGGCGGTGATGGGTCGTGCAAATTTTCTCGAAGCTATAATTTCGCGAAAGAAAATTGTCACGGCGCTTCACCGCCGGATTACTAATAATGATCTCGTGAGTAAAATATCTTTAGCTTTATTTTTCGCAGCTTTCCGCGTGCATTAATAACGGCTGTTTCTATTTCTTTTTTTTTGTTTTTTGTCTTTGCATTTAACGAAACTTTTGTAATTTATTTCATTCATAAGATTCAAATCGCGAGTTGTTTTACGAATTAGTAACACTTCGGTAAAGCATATCTTATTTAAAAAAAAAAACATAATACAAAAATGTATAAATGATATTGATATCATTTATAATATAAATTGTGTACAACTTCGACAATTGATATTAATGCCAATATTTTCTACTTATTGATACCTTATTTGCATATTATGTCATGTCTTTAGATCATATACGATGATCTTATATTTGTAATTTTCTATAAGCACGATTGCTTTACGACACGTGTTTACGTTTTGAATACTATTTGATTTATTTATCTTATTTATTCGTATAATGACCAAACACTTATCGTAAACCTATGAGACAAAAGATTTTTGGGGGGATAAATAATATCAGTTTTCCTTTTTTTTACATAATATAACAATTATTACGTATGTAACAATATTGCGAAAATGTTTAATGTGGTGCGTCAATAATGTTTGTCATTCTAAAATGCATGTCATCCCTTTGGACCGAGGCCATATCGATCACAAAAAACCTACGTACACAATTTGACTTTCAATCGTGCTATATATTATCCATGATCCCGTTAATATGCAGGTAATGATAGTGATCGTGATGATGACAATGACGATGATGATGATGATGATAATGATGATGATGATGATGATGATGATGATGATGACGACGAAGACGACGATGACGAAGACAACGATGATGAAGACGACGAAGACGAAGACGACGATGACGATGACGAAGACAATGACGACGATGACGATGACGAAGACGATGACGATGATGAGGATAATGATGAAGACGACGACGATGATGATAATGATAATAATGATGATGATAATGATGATGATGACGACGACGAAGATAGCGAAGATAACAATAAAAAATTGAACAAAGCCCTGAAGAAAATCCTGGACAAAGGTAAAGGTCCAACGACAACCCAGGAGGCCGAAGAGGAGCTCACGTGAGATCGAAGTGTGACGGGCTTTGTGTTGCGCGAAAGAAAGATGATATCTCAAAAGTAGTAGAGATACATATAATGTGCCAATAGACCGATTGGTATTGATCATAACAATATAATTTAGATGAAACATGGCTATTCACTCACCATTCACGGTAGAGCTGAACCGTGTAGGACATACCTGCATGTGAACGTTATTATTTTCTCTACTCACACCTGCAAAGTGCATCCTATACCTCGACTTTCCTTCCCATTCGATCATTAGAGGTTCCTCAAGATTTCCAAATTTTTCTCGCGTAATGCATGCCCGCCTTATAACAATCTCTTTTATTGATGGAGCCATGCGACCGAGTCGTCGTGAAGCATTCTTAATTCGCAATGAATTCTCGCATAAAAACTTGTAATAAAAAAAGATTTTAAACTGATAATATAATATATTGCAAAATTTGTATTTATTTGATAATTATATATTGTAATTTATATTATTCACAAAATGTAATCAAGTTTAGTTTGTTTCTTATCTAAAATTTACATATTGCGAGATTTATGCGAAGCTCCAGTCTCGGTCGCATTTTCATCCGCTATAATACGGGCATCTCCAAAGCGAGCCGATAGTTCCTGTGTAATTGACAGCTGTCGTCTGCAGCATATTCCGAGTCGAGAAAAATCGGACTAGTCTCCGAAAGAGTAAATAAAAAATGAGAACGGAGGAGGCATTTTCGATTAATGTGACATGGTTCGCGTAGTATTACGGCAAATTTTGATAATTTTTTTTCGTTACGACAGAGTTTTCCGCATTTAACGTAAGATATTACGCGAGATTGTAAATATTAAGCTATATATACATATAAAAATAATACATTATAAAAAATGCTATTAAATATGATCGAAAAGGAGGCTGGTTCACGTTTTAAAATTGCTAGAAAGAGTCGTCGACTCGCCGCGAGATTCTCTATTAAAACATTGTCTATTAAAAACATGCACGTTTGGCTTTTGCTAAGCAATTAAGATTGCAGTGGAACATTCTTTATACGCTAGCAACGTCGAGATCGCACGAGTCAATATATTTTCGTTTCTCCTCGATTCTCTCTTTCTTGTTTCCAATGTCTCGTTTATCTCTTTCTTTCTCTCTCTCACTTCTTCTTTTCCTCATTTTCTTTTTGTCATTTTGCCCATTTATTCCCTCATTCAATTATCATTTTATCCATGTTCCATTTACTTACTTAGATTGACTCGTGCGACGAGACCAATCAGTCATAGGCTAGCCAATTCTTACAAATTTTTCTCATACTCTTTGTATCTGACTCGTTGTATATTTGCTTACTGCAGGCGACGGCTGTTTCTACATCGGGATGGGAGGTAAAACCGCGAAACCCAAGATTCCCTCCTATGAGCCCTACCAGTGCTGTCCTGCCAAGCTCGCCCACAGCACCAAGGTCGCCAAGGTCACCAAAATCAGTCCGATTGCCAAGGACAAGCGCAAATTGCAAGGTACCGGTAGTACGGATAAGCCACAACTGCCGGCTCTGAAGCCGATAAACAAGCTCACGGTCAAGGATAGCAAAAAATTAGCGACGATATCGAAAGTCGACGCCGACGCAAAGGAATCCAAGTCCAAAACCAAGAAAGGATTTTTTGGAAGCGGTAAATATTATAATCAGCTATGTGTGTGAAAAAAGTTAAATGGCTGCCCACATACGCGTGCTCCGTCGATCCGCTTCGACATAACGTAAGCATATATTCACCGAGGAGAATAAATTTTCATCGATACAAAAAATCGTCGCATCAACTTGTTCGGAACAAAATCCAGTGTGACAGAACATATACGAATAAATCGTAAATTCAAAGGCAAGAACGATCAGCGACAGCCGATTATACGCCGCGCGTCTGCGGTGGGCAGCGATTTAACGAGAAACATCTTTTTAACGAAAAGATAGCGACCGATAAAGATAATAGATACTTAGCGTAATAAACAATGAGGTGGGAGGGAGGGAGAGGAGAAAATAGGGGGAACGAGTGGACTCGAAGAAAGATTTTCTAAGTCCGAGCCACCCGCGCGAGAAGATTCGTAGCGGAGATAAGACACCTGACTCTTCGTCTTCGTATCTCGGACGCAGGTACCTCGCGGGTCTCGCGCGGTCCATGAAGAGCATCAACGACGCGCAACTTCCGGATGAGCAAGACGATCCAAGACACGTGACACGTCTACGCGGCTGGCACCGGCGGCTGGATCCTTCCGCCTAACGATTCGTTAAAACTTATCGAACCACCTATCGAATAATCAACGGCACGGCCGATCAATCGGAAAATGTAATTTATTATCGTGTAATGAGACTCAATGCTTCGGCGACGGGGCTGAGGCTATATTTACGAATTATGAAAAATCACTCCTCTTAATTGACGAGTTTGTAAATAATAAATTGCGCGTAACTCTCATTGAAATCTCATAAAATAATCTTCGCCTCGATGATACGATCGCTCGAGGGAACAACTCGCGAATTTAGCTCTGTGTTCTAAACGCGTAAATTTCTCCTTTACAAGTGTAATTTCTCCCGAGTTTTTTGATCGATTCGAAACATCCGCTTTGAATTCGAATTCGAAACGCAGGTCCCCTCGAACGAACATCATCGTTGAAGAAGAACCGATGACAAGATTGTAGTTAATATGTAAAGGCGCAATGTGAAAAGCATATACGTGAGAATGATTTGTCTATCCTCTCACTGAGAGTTGGGTCGGGGTTGTGGGCTGTTACAGTTATAGCTGGAATCCCTTACCTCATGAAGGTCTAAACGACCGACACGCACATCGGCGTCCGGATGCGCGAGATCGAGCTGTGAACGACGATTAGGGAATGAAGAAAGAGTACTACTCGCCTACTACAATTATGGTCAAACTGGTGATCGAATGAAGAAAAAAAAATGCGATGAGAAAGTGCGCGCGGTGACGGAAGAAGCTATATACGAGGAACAGTTAAACCGGACAGGAACCAAAACAAAAAAATATCGCCATTGAGCGAGTAATGATTTCACGTTTCTTAAAGAAACAAAATGCCTCGTTGTCATTTAACATCGCCTCTATCATCACCTATCATCGTCGTCGATTACAATTATCGTCCATCCATCGTGTTCGTCCGCAGACTCATTAACGTTCTCGTTATTATCGCGTCAGCGTTTTATTAGCATCATAATACAATGCCATCTTTGTCGCTATATTATAGTAAATGATATCGTCATCTTTCTTCTCGATGTGTTCATCCGTGTGTTACGCGCAGAAAAGTAAATAAATATCTGCGAGATTCTAATAATACGTAACAATTCTGATGGCTCAGAAACATATTCGATAAAAGGACATTATAGAAAAATTTACAATATATTGAGTATGTATATATATGACATTAAAGATATTCGAGAAGAATAACATTTGATAAATGATCAGTCCGGTATAAATATCTGTCGATAATCACGCAAAAGACAGAATTATTCTCGCAATATTGCATTTCTTATATAGAGTTTTTGATCTTTAATATCCGATTATTGTCTAACGCTGAATTTTATCGGTTTTGTTTTACTCGTTAACCCGTTAACGTCACAAAGAGCGATACCACCTTCTGTTGCATTTCATCGGTAATATTTGTAAGGGGTAGAACTTTATAGTATAGACGGAAAAAGAGAAAAAGATGAAGGATGTAGGGTATAAGTCAGTGTTGCCGAGATCATCATAATGTTCTACCTAGATTTTACGGTACACGCTCTAGCAATTAGTTTAACACATGAGATTAATTTTTCTCTAACTAAACCTATCTTACTCTGAGGCTAATCTAACTTTCTCCTTCCTTATTTTCATAAGACAAAAAATCTTAAGAATATGAAAAAAAAAATTGAGGCCCAGAGTTAACTCGAAACTCTATAAATAAATGTCTTGTCTATAATTTATTAATGACGAAATTTCTTAATGATACGGAATTCTTATAGTGTTTTCATATCAATTTTTTATTCTAAAGAGAAATTCAGACTTGCCAAATTATTACAAATTTAATGATATATTTAATGATATTGAAATTGCTAAAATTTTAAAATATTTTAGCATTGCAATAGTTATTAAAATAAAAACTATCATTATCATCAATATCGCGATCTCATCCTTGAAATTTCAGGATTTATAAGAACTATCGTATATAAGAAAATACATTACAACATTAGAAATGAAAGTCTCTTACAAATTGCGAATACATAATTGTATGTATTGTTTCTTACTTAAAACGTTTCTACTTTTTAGTCCCGACATAAATATATCCTGCTTTCTCTTTATAATATTTTATGGTTCTTTACACCGAGGCTCACGTGAGTTTCTCTAATAGTTGCTTTCACTACTACTAATCGCTTATTTAGCTTAAAACCGACACGTAATTGCATAAAAACCGACACAAAATGTAAATGAAGAATGACCTTTCGACGATGCACGATTAGATCGTGCGAAGAAACCACGTTATAGAGAGGTGTTTATTTATTTATTTATTTATTAAACATTGAAATACCTCGTTACTTGTATTCACCGTTTTATCGCTCCGATAATCTGTGCAAGATACAAGCACATCATCATCCTCGAAACTGTCAAATTACAAGTGAGATACACGTAATAATATTATATTCTGACGTATAGAAGCGAAAAATCGATCATTTTAGATACTCTAGAGAAATTCATCGCGTCACAAACGGATGAGGATTTTGCGATCAATGCAAAATTAATTTGTCACACTGTGTATCTGTGATCATGATTATCAGACGTCGTGAATTTATCGCACGTAAACGTTGCGTGCGAGTCAATAAGTCCTCGTTATTCGCATAAGAACAGTATGTATATACGATAATAAAAGTCGATATTATACGATAACAATAAATACATTTCCTAATATCCTTTGTATTTGCTTTGCCCACCATCATTAATAATGGTACAGGCTTCATTATTATATTGTACGCTTACATGCAATCCCTGATGCAATAATGTTTTGTTATAAATCTCGAATTCATTGTAGAATATCCAAAGAAAAAATTATGAATTCTCATATTTAAAGAATTTCACGTGAAAGGATAATTACATTAACTATGATAGAATTTATAAAAACACGGAAAGTACACACATACAGAATATTTATACTATATCCAACGAAATATGTTAACATTTGTAAAAATTTTGATCACTTTTATTCTTATTCTTAAACACTTGTATAATATTTGTTAATCTGTATCAAGTTATCAAAATAAGTTTATTTCTCTATAAGTTATTTCTATTTATTTTTTCATGTAATCTCTAAACAAGTTCAAATATTTGTTTCAGTGTCCACTAGTTTTCAAATCTTTTCTAAATAAAGATTTGCATCTAATTCATAATATATATAAATAGTAGTAGTCTTTAATAAATTAAGTATACGTGCAATTTTTTTTAATTTTATATGGTGATCATCGTATTAAGAGGGTAAGTTAATTGCAAAAGTCTTTCCACATTTTAATTAAATGATAAGACAATTTTATAGAAAATTGATAGGAATATATGAATAGCCATTCCAGAACAGCGTCAATTTTAATAAAATTATTGTTGTGTTGACATGTTATTTTTTAATAAAATAAATTAATGTGATAATAGACTTACGAATATTTTTCAATATGTACTGAGCTAGGCATAATGTCTTTACAAAAATCTGTCTTCAAAGATGTCTGTTATATTTGCATTTGTGTACAATTTGCCATTATCACTTATTCAAATACAAACTAAAATTCATTTAAAATATTTCATATATCTTACTCTTATCCAGAGAATAAAATTGAAGTGATTCATAAAACAAAAACATAAAAATACTCTGAAATAATAAAGTTACATACATAAAGAATAAAACATTTATAATAAACAGTTAAGATAAATTATGCTCAGCTCAGTTTATAATGAGAAATATTGAAACTCGAAAACGCGTAAAATTCGAAAACAAAAACAGGTAAGACAAAATTTTTGTACAAATTATATTCATTATTTTTCTGTGTGCTAAATTCATCCTAAAGCTATTATCCTAAAATTTTATCTATATTTTACATTTAAAATAATTATTTTGTACATATCTACGTAATATATAAAATTTCAATTTTGAAAAAATTGTAAAAAGCTCGATTATACACATTCTCTTCAATGGTTTTAAAGATTTATTATTAATATTTAAAATAATTTTAAAAATCTTTTTTTAAAAAAATATTTTAAGATATTAGAAGACTAATTGCAAACATCTCTGTCTCATAAAGAATTATGAATTTCTTGTCGAAAACTTCTTTATTTCGACACTAATCCAACTCTAATAAACAAATAACTGACTAATAAGTAATCAATTGAGCCAATATATAACATTTAGGTAATCTCCTTGATGAGACTGAAGTACTTGAATGGATGGTGAAACAGAAGACCGACGAGAGCATAGAAGAGATTGATCGTGAGACTTTCATCAAATACATCGAGACAAAAGAATTTCTCGCTGTTATATTTTGTAAGGAACAAGTTTTAATCGACATATTTCGCACAAAAATGACAAAATAATTGGTTTTTCCTTTTTATATTTATCTTTATCTTATCCTTTTAAATACTATAATTTGCACACACATTCGGTTACTAAAAATATATTTAATAGCTATTGAAAAAAATAAAAGAACTTATATATAATCAAAATATTATATAAGAAATACGATTACTTGAAATTTTATATATTACGATATAAAAAAATTATAAAAAAATTCAGACAAAGAGGAGGATCCAGAGAGTCCCAGGGTGCTTAGACATATCGAGCTAATTGACGACGAGGCTGCAGAGTACGGAATAAAGATCGTCAGAATGAAGGATCGATTAATGGCAAAGAAATACGGCTTTCGAAATCCACCTGGTATCACTTACTTCCGCAAGAGTAAGAATATTAATTACGACGGTGACATCGATGACGAGGAGGAAATCCTCGATTGGTTGACCAATCCGGAAAATATGGAACTCACCGATCACATAGAGCGTATCAACAAGAAGATGTTTCAAAAAGTTCGACAATCGACCGACTATCTAGCTGTATTTTTCTGTGAGTGTTAGTGTAATATAATATTTAACGCACGCAATTAGCGTTCTCTTGCATTTATCCTTTCTTTAATACCTTGCGCGTATGTTTTAGACAGCAACGACTGCAAACAGTGTGGCCGAGTATTGGCGGAGATCGAACATATCGACGATGAAGCCGACGGAGCCGGTATTAAATTCGTCAAAATCGATGACAAACAACTATCCAAACAGTATGGTGTGTTCGCATTACCAGCTATTCTATTCTTTAAGATGGGATCAAAAGAACCAGTTATATATGCAGGTACGAGACAAATTACTCAAATTTCTTATTGATTAGAAAGAGATATAAAAATAGAAAATTTTTAAAAAAATATATATATATTTTTTTTTGACAGGTGATCTGTACGAAGAGGAGCAAATTTTGCAGTGGTTGTTGACGCAAAAAGACCCGTCCGGTGAGGTAATTGAAGCTCTGGAAGGCGAGGACCTTCTAAATTTGATACGAGAATCGGAGTCTTTAGCCGTGTATTTCTGTAAGTTGTAAAGTGAATAATTTTCACGGGATCACGGGGGTGAATGGGTGATGTTCGATCTATTTTTTATTTCTAGTATCATTATTCGCGTTTCTAACTGATATAATATATATGATTATTATCTCGAGGAACAAATCAATAGAGTAGTGTTGCACGCTACGTTCTTATATGTCTATATATCTTTTTTTTTTTTTTCTTTCCTCCCCTCTCGTATTTCCTAATCTTTATATATCGTTAAATTAATCCTAATATTATATAATTACACGTAACTGAAAAAGTGCTAACAAATTAATTGCCCGCCCGCTTATTTGATCATCCCTCGTTCTATATGTTACTTCCCGCCGTCTAATTATTGCTCCGATGCCGTACACATTGTGTACTAATGCCGTAGGGAACAGAACGCTTTGCGACATGTGCCAATCAAAAACGTACCGCAAGCAGATGCGCCACAAGCAGGAGCACAAGACCGCGGAACATGGAGATGCGTCCGAGGATGTCGATGGTACAACAGATCAAAGCAAGAGCAAAATTTAACAATAGGCCCTGAGCTTCCTTGCTATCTCTCTATCTTTCTCTATTTTTGCTCTCCCTCCATCTCTCTATGGTTTATAGTCTATGTTCCAGATTATAGTTCTTTCAATCACAGCCTAGATCAATCTCTCACAAAGTACAGACGGGGAAAAAGAAATTAGCTGTCACAGCAAAAATTACATTCTATACCATAATTTTGTTATCACTAATTAATTAATATTGCAACAGAATCTGTTGATAAGATAGAAAAATTGTTGAATATAAATTTAAGAATTGATAAAACAAATTTGCTGCAAAATAGTCTTTCTCTTAATAAATGCATTTTATAATCAATTGTTATTCTTTTGGCGATTCTTTTTATTATTATTAGCAAAATAATTTCGCAGATGCAATATAACTTATTTTTAGCGAATATTTTTTAATAATTCCTTTTATTATATCCATATAATAATTGATGAAATTTACTATGACAATATAGAATATGCTGTGCCAGCAAACTTTTTTCTCCGTGCTCGAGCGTGCGATATATGCAAACTTTGTTAGAATTCGAAAAAATTGTACGCGTAGTATTATAGTGCATGCGCTTTTTCATAAGAGATTATGAAGGAATACTGATGATTAACATGATAATTGTGTATATGTTTTCTATTCGATACTATTTTCTATAAAACTTGACATCATGATAATTAAGATATCAATATAAATAAATTTCACATGTTAAAAAAAAAAATGTATGCATTTGAAACGGTTTACTTTTAATTATCAGTGTTTTTTCGATTATTTTCATTTTATAACTAATAAAGAATTGGACGTAGAACCGTCATTTTCCAGGCCGTATATTCATAGGACGCTTTCTCCAAGAAACAATGTACTCCTTTCTTTTTTTTTCTCTCTCTCTCTCTCTTTCTTTCTCCGATGTATTATTATGTACAACAATTACACAGTTACACAGGTGCACGTGCACGAGAGCAAAGCATGCAACATGAGAACAGAACACGCAGCCAAGCAGTAGTGACCTACAGATCCCGATGAGCATGCAAAATTCTTTTTCATTTATTGTTAGTCTTATCAATGATATCAAATGCTTTAATATCGCTGAGAGTTCAAACATCACATGTGTAATTTGTTGATCCGATTGTTGCAATACTATTGACCCTTCATCACGTGTACTTGCCTTGTATCTAGCAGATTTCTCCTTCGTATCGAGTAGACTACATTCGCATCAACGATATCGATGTGTGATCTTTTAGTATTTAGTATTAAAAGTGCCTCTTTATATTGTTGAAGTAGACTATTCGAGATCGCGAATTTTCAATGAGGATTCGATAATAATAAAATCTCCCTTCAGATCCCGACGATTGTACGCAATGCGTGGCAATACTCGAGGAATTGGAGAACATCGATGACGATTGCGACAGACACGGCATCACGTTCGTGAAAACGCAAGTAAGTAAAATACGATAAGTAAAATAGATAATAGATAAATCAACGACTTGACGTCTTCCTTACTTTGTATTTATACTATTTATTTTGTATCGATTAACGAAAAGGCAATAATTTTGCATAGAAATCTCGAAAACAAAGACTAGTGCAAAAAAAATCTTTCCCTCCCTCTCTCTTTCTCTCTGTCTTTTCTTTTTATAGGATTTCAAGGTAGCCGAAGATTACGGGGTGACGGACTTTCCAATATTAGTCTATTTCGAGAAACAAACGCCAAATGTGTTCGCAGGTCTGTAATTTGGTATGATTACCTTTCTCAATCTATTTTATTAACGATTATCTTTTATAGGTGATCTCTCTGTGGAAGAGGAGGTGTTACAATGGTTGATTACTCAAAGAACGGAAGATCGGATAGAACTGATCACAAGAGTTATGCTAGAAACATCCGTTGAGGAAACACAATATTTAGCGGTTTATTTCAGTAAGTTAATTGAACTAAGTTAATTACTCTCGAAGAATAAGAGTGGCGATTATTTATATATAATAAAATAAATATAACGTTAATGTCTTTATCACAGCTAAGCAAAACTGTCATATATGCGACGAAATTTTGGAGGGTTTGGAAAAGATAGACGATGAGTGTGACGTATTTGGTATTCATATGGTGAAAATTCTAGACCTGCAGCTGGCGAAGCGATATTCGATCAAAACGTTTCCGGCGCTCGTCTATTTCCGAAATGGCAATCCTCTACTCTTCGAAGGTTCGATCATCTATTATTTATATTTTAATATTCTTGTTATTCTTGTTATTCTTTAATAAATAAGAATATATAAAATTTTGAAATATTACGTGCGCGTTAGGGGACCTTCAAAACGAAGAATCGGTCCTCGAGTGGCTAATCGACGATGACAATCGAGAACTGGCCGATGAAATAGAATCCGTCAACGAGAGAATGTTGGAGAGACTTCTCGATGAATCTCCCTTCTTAGCTGTTTTCTTTTGTAAGTTATTAATCTCATTTTATCGAATTTTTTGTTCCTTATTAAGCGCGTATCTATTTTGAACTACGTATTTTTTTCTTTCTTCTTCACGGTTCAAACAAATTTTAGTAAGAGACACTCTTATTATTTCGAAATATAAATATTTGTATTTTTTTTCTATATTTTCTAGATGATGAAGACTGTCCGGAATGTGACGAAATCATGGAAGCATTGGAGAAAATCGACGGCGAAGCCGATCTTTTTGGTATCGACTTCGTCAAGATCTCTAACTCGGAAGCTGCCGAAAAATATGGCATTCTAAACGTTCCATCCCTCGTGTATTTCCGAAAGAAAACGCCACTCACATACGACGGTGATCTCATGCAAGAAGACAAGATCCTGCAGTGGCTCACTTCTCAAGATGTATTTGAGATCAAAAATGAAATCGAGGAAGTTAACAAAAAAATGCTAGATAAGTTGTTGGACGAGAACGAGTTCCTTGCGGTCTTCTTTTGTGAGTAAACAGAAAAAATTACCAGAATTATAAATTAACGCCATTGAATTTAACGATCAAATCGTCTACCATTACGTTCATCATCTTCAGACGAACACGATAGTCAAGAAAGCGAGGATGTGGACGAGAAACTGGAGGAGATCGACGGCGAGATTGACAATCTGGACATTACATTCGTTAAAATGGCAGATCCCAGATACGCTAGGAAATGGGGAGTTACCAAGCTACCAGCTCTCGTCTATTTTCGCAAACGATTCCCTAGTATCTACAGAGGTAAGAGATATCGTAGAAAATATCTTTGATCAGAACAGAAATATTTTTAGTCGCATTTCCCGTCAGTTATATGTTTCCATCAATTCTTACTCCCTAGGTGATCTGCACAATGAACAGGATGTTCTCGAGTG
The DNA here is from genome assembly GCF_030444845.1 of Prenolepis imparis. Lineage (NCBI taxonomy): Eukaryota > Metazoa > Arthropoda > Insecta > Hymenoptera > Formicidae > Prenolepis > Prenolepis imparis. The sequence goes on along the minus strand of NW_028141171.1, from coordinate 8,854,048 downwards.
GCTGCGCAAAAACAGATATCGACAGCCGGAATTGAACATCTACATGTACATGCTGATCGCCATCACCATTCTCTTCCTCATGTACACCGGTTTCCTTCTGTCGTGTTTCCGCTCGGAACCGTCCGCGCCCGTCGCGCATCCTAAGCAAGCGTGAAGAAAAAAAAAAAAAAAAAACGCGCTCGATACGGAAGTGACAAAATAAAAGACAGGACTCGTGAACTCTTTTCGCGCTTGTGCGCTGCTCGGTATTTTGAATACTTTGATTCCCGTATGATTATGCGTGGATAGGTTCGTCCGGAACGAACGCTTTATATATATTGTATGGCGCTCAAAGCGATATAAGAACGAATGGTAACGATGACCGTGCTAGAACGAAAATAATGAAGCGACCTGCCTTGTCGGACCGCTGTCAAATGTTAAATGAAAATATTGTGTGAAAGAGAGAGAGAGAATGCGTTTATTGAACTTTGTGAACAATTACTTTGAATGTAAGGATCGAAAGTAAATCGCACACGTATATACGTGCGCGAGTTTGAAAAATTCTCGAATTACGAAAAACGAGTATTTAGAAAATGAGCCGAAAAAAAATAACGTTTTGAAAATTAACATCGATACTATTACATTCTTTGTCCCAGAAAATACACAAAGAGCGATTTAAAAAAATATATATATTATATATATTATAAATAGAAATATATGTATTTTTAAGTATAAATATATATATAATAAGTATTTAAATATATATATATTTAATTATATTTAATTTATTATATATAATTATATTAAATATTATAAATATTAAGAAAGTAATAATGTTTGTTCACGCGAATACTTTTGGACTCTATTTAGTGCAACATTTTAACACTAACTCTAGATTTTGGTACAGAGAAATTCCGATATAAATATATCAAAATATCGATTAAATATCACCACTGCGATCTATTCTTTTTTTTTCAATAAGAAATACCTATGACCTCTTTCGATTGTTAGTACCATTATATAGAATAAGTTTACTGTCATCTCTATCATCGTTATCTCATTATCTCATTAATAATATTATTATTACATTATTACTTATTATCCATCTAAAAATTATCGCTATTATTGATACTAATTATTAATAATTTTATTACTGCTATTATTACTATTATGATTATATCATAATTGTATCTTTATTATTATTATTATATAATTATTATTATTATTATTGTTGTTGTTAGTATGTAGTAATGACTGGTATATAGATATGACAGCGGTCTGCGATCGTTCAAACTTCTTTAGTTTATATACGGTTATATGTAGCTCTTGTGAATGTGACCCTTCGCAATGATGAATTAGCGTTAACTTTCCAAGTAGCAAAAAAATGTATAAAAAATGTTTAAAACTCATTTTCAAAGATATTTTTAAAATGTTAAAATAATTGGTTAAGTCCCTTTTTATTCATTAAAAAAACGTTTATTTTAACGATCATGTAATAAATGTTTATTTAACGTTTATTATATATTTAATGTTTCATTAATAAAATATTAATAAAATATTAATAAAATAAATATTTATTTAACCTTTATTTTAAATATTTATTTTTATTAATATTTTATTAACATTTTATTAACAAAATATTTAATATTTAATAAATGTTAAATTAATATATTATACATAACATAAAATAATTATAAGTAAAAATAAACGTTTTTTTGATGAATAAAAAGGAATTTCCAATTATTTTAATATTTTTAAAATATCTCCGAAAATGAGTTTTAAATATTTTTTATATATTTGTTTGCCACTGGGTTGTAACGATTTGATGTAATTAATGACACGACAAAGAAGAGCTTATTTTTATACACTCATTTAACGAAGGGAATTAATGTCATCGTTACTACAATGAATAAAAAAGAAACGCACCCTTGGACCAACTTCAAACCGTTAAAATGCCATTTTCATCTGCCAAGTGTAAATAGGATTATAAACGTGAACGTGAATAATGATGTATTATATGAAAAGGCGATTTTTCTCTTATATATAGATAATTTTTTTTCTCCGCAGGATTAGATAGATAATGCAATATTATATACGTGTTATGTATTATATTATATAATTCTTTTGGATACTCTCTTTTCTCTCTGATTCTGCAATGTGGGTTCGTATATGGAAATATTTCAAGAGAGCGTGTATGAAAAAAAATATATCCCTTTAAAGGCGCAATCCAATTTCCAAAATATACTTGGAATTGTTAAAGAAAATCGCATTTATCGTCTTTTTATTTTAGAGGGAGAAAACAGAGCGTCCCTCGCACAATCATCGCATACAATATACATTCAACAATTAATAGATCAAATATATAAGAGGGAAAGAGAGATATCAATCACTCACCGGTGATGAAACATCTCAGCATCTTTCGTCTCTTTTCGTCTTCCGTTGTTCACTGGCTTCTCCGTTGCTGCTTCTCCAGAGTATTCAGATAACACACGATTGTTCGCGAAAAAAGTACTTACTCGCGTTAATTATCGCGAGATAATGATCGCGCGATACTTTTCGCCACACTCCCGCACACGATACGCATTTTATATATATATATTACGATGGAAATATAAATACATACGACCGCGCGAAACTACACGATCCGCTCGACATGACAATTGCGTGAAGTAATGAACGAAAATGGCGGAGAGAAGAGAAGTGAAGTGAAGTGAAGTGAAGTCTTGAAGCGCGGCTAATTTCGCGTCGTTGACTTCTAGATATACTTCCCGCATATATACCTTGAAACAACAAAAAACATTCAAAATATTATATTGCAGTACATATATATATGTCGTACAACAGCAAGTCTAATAAGCTCTTTCGCATGCTTTTATTGTAATTCTTCGGCCAAAATTCTCTGCTAATCGTTTCTCTAGAAACGTGAAATTCATTTTAACGCGCTTAGGCCCATATTCTGGACCTTCTTTTATCAAGATTCTTTTGATAAAAGAAGATCCATGGGCCTTGTAGTATTTTAGCACAGTTGAGAAATAATATGTGAAAGGTGGACTAACCTTTCTTTATTATCATTCTTACCGATTCTTACTTACAAGTTATATGTTTCGTGTGAGAGTTCTAAAGCGGGATAAATTTTATTTCACCAAGATATATACGCGCCCGTTGATTGTCTCTCGTCCTCGTCTTCATCTCTCCCGGATTTACGTCATAAGGACGCCGCAGGTTCGGCGGAACCAAGTTTTAGCGGGACCGCGGACTCTAATCTCTAGAAGGCCAATTGTGTAGAAATTAGTACACACGACGCCCTCTGTCCGATTCGGCGCCAACTAATAATCACTAGAAATTAAACTTTGGGCTCTCATTGGTCAACAGGCTAGTGAATTTTTTCACATTTATATTTCCCATCCTGGCTAGATTCAGTCAGTTGCGATTTCTTTGACGTGAAGTAAATAGAGGTTAAAAATTTCCTTTACCGCGTGGAAAGATGGCTGACGCGTAAGTAAACTTGATATAGCTCGCAAAATCTGGCCGCATCGGCCGATAATATGATTTTATAATTCCGCAGACATTGTATTAACAATTTACTATTATGCATATATATTAATGGATCTATATTTTTGCTTAAAAAAAAGCAAACGATAAAGATTGTCGACTTGAAATTTGCGGATGTCTTGTCGTCTCCAATATCAAATATGATATGTTATTATTATTACAAACGAAAACGCATTTGGTTTTTCGTTGATCATCAATTGATATTATCTATTGTGTTATCTATTATTACACATGAATATTTGTACAAAATAAGCGAAAGTTAGAAAATATCATTACTAACCTTACTTTATAGTCAACATAACTTATTGCGAGTAAAGGTTCAACAAACACGTGTACATTTAAAGGAATAACAAAGATGTCCTAAATATGATTAAATTTTTCTATGCAGAAAAAAGGAAAGTGACGTTCCACCCAAGAAACTGCCGGCAGTGCCGGAATCGGTGTTGAAGAAAAGAAAACGCCGTGAGGCAGTTAAAGCTGCACGTCTTCAAATATCAATCAAGGTAATTATTATACATGTCATCAACGATTTTATTCATTATAATTATCTTCCGTACTGAATTCTTCACTTGCGATACTAATAAAAATTATTTTTCTCATAAAGTATATATAAAAAAATCAAACTTATTTCATATCACTTTGCTTGTTTTACAGCAACGTGCAGATCGCTACAAGAAACGAAAACAAATTTTCAAGAGAGCTGAAAAATATGTGAAGGAATACAGAGGGAAGGAAAGAGATGAAATCAGATTGATTAGACAAGCCAAAAATCGCGGAAATTATTATATTCCTGGCGAAGCACGTCTTGCATTTGTTATTCGTATTCGAGGGTAAGTTGATATATCACCGCTAACATTAACGCATCTCTTCTTTTCGAAGTCCTAAATTTTCTTTATCTAACAATTACAATATATTTGCAATTCTTTTTAGTGTAAATCAAGTTGCTCCAAAAGTACGGAAGGTATTACAACTATTCCGTCTAAAGCAGATCAACAATGGTGTCTTTGTTAAATTGAACAAAGCAACCATTAATATGTTACGTATTGTCGAGCCTTACATTACATGGGGATATCCTAACTTAAAATCAGTTCGTGAATTGATCTACAAACGTGGGTTTGCCAAGATAAATAGACAACGTATACCAATAACTAGCAACTCCATCATTGAGAAGAAGCTTGGTTAGTAAAACCATTTTTCATATATTATACTCTATAATAATAAATAATAAATATCAGTAAAATATTAAAATGCAATTAACATGCAGCGTGTTATATTTTGCACAAGTACTTTTTTGACAAATCCATGGGAGTCTTGAGAATATAACATTCTCCCTTCCAGTTTGTCAAAAATTAAAAAATAATTTTTGGGAAAAACTTGATCATGATTTTTAATCAAGTTTGATAGAAAATTATACAAAAACTCATAATTTATCTATTTTTTTGTTTATTATATATATAAATCTTTGTTACACATATTAATAATCTAAAAAGTTAATTTCTATTATTTTTTGTTTTTACTTAGGTCGGTCCAATATCATTTGTACCGAGGATTTGATTCATGAAATATTCACTGTTGGCCCAAAGTTTAAATATGCCAGCAATTTTCTGTGGCCCTTCAAGGTATGTGTTCTTCAAAGTATTAAAAAAGATATAATTTATTAAATACATATATATATATATATATTTGTATACGACATTAGGCATGGTTATAGAATAATTTAATCTATTAACCTCCTAATAATGTCGAAAAGTAATAAGAGTTTCTCTTGCTGATAAATGATATTTCAATATCATAAATCTAAGATAAACTCAAACATTTTTTTTTAATTATACAAGACATTATATTGCATATCTAATAATCCTCTAATTTTTTCTAGCTCAATACACCAAATAGTGGATGGCGTAAGAAGACCAACCATTATGTAGAAGGTGGTGACTTTGGAAACCGAGAAGATAAAATTAATGAACTTCTCAGAAGAATGGTATAGACTTATAAAGATCTTCATAAATAAAGTTCTATAATTAGTAAATTATATTTCTTATATTCTACCCTAATTAATAATATGTTTCTATTATGTACTATGAATATACACATTTTAATCAATGGAAATCAATATCATCAGATTTGTGTTTATATTTTGACGTAAATTCAGAAAAAGAAATTCTAGCAAAGTATCTCTTAGAAAATTATGTTTATATTAAAAGTAAAAATTAAGATATTTATAATGTTAAGTGAGAAAATTTTTTGACATATGCTTCAAATATGCATCAACTTTGTAATGGATTGAATTCAATATTTTTATATGTGGAAAAAAACTATATATCAATTTTAGAAAAAAACCTATAGTTTAATTAATTATTACGTGAAACATGTCATTTTTTATATTCACATTTTTCATGCAAATATTGCAAATAATATTTCTCGTATCACGAGATGCGGAATGCATTCCATTTGACACTACAAAAGTTTCGAATTGTTTGAAGCGAAAAGCATCCGTTTTGAAACACTAGCGCTATAAAGCGATGCGATAGCCAATCAAAATCTCGCTTTTTAGGAAAATGCGCATTGCTTGTGACTTGTGACCATAGCCTAAAATGCATATGCAAATCTATGCATGTGTGTGTGATTCCGAGTATAAAATATTTTTATCATAATCAATTATAATATATAGTAAGTAAAAAATATTTGTGTCTAAAAGTATAAATAATATAAAATAATATAAAAATTAATATTAATAGTAAATCAAAGTACAGATGACATATAATCACGTATGACACATTTAACCTGTCTACATTTCATCGAAAAATCTAGAATCGCAAAATTCTAATATTTAACAATAATTATCAAGTTATAGGAGGTATAAAATTTTTTTTTTTTTTTTGTAAAATTGTAAATCTGAACTAGCTCAGTAAATACTGAATATACTTACAATTGAATGAATGGGACTCGATATACGTTTGGAGTGGTAAATAAGAAATTTGACTTCAATATTAAATGTTCCACGTTCAAATCCCTAAATCCCTTTTTTTTTTATCTAATAACATTTCTCTATATTTTTCACATATCATTAAAATATTTTTAAATATTCTGAAAATATATTAAACATTAAAATATAATTAATTTTATACGGATAAAATATAAATAATAAAATAATTTATTTTATAGATAAAATATTAATATTTGTTTGTTAACTAATAAAGTGCATCTCACAGTAGAAGTTAAATTTTTATAAGTGACAATTGGCTTTCTTTTATATTTTGCAAAAGAAGATATTGTAAATATGAATAAGAAAAATGTTATATCTGATATGTCGAATGAAAATAAGTGTTCAATTATGCATAAATCAGATGACACAGCAACTAAGAGTAATATAAAAATGCGTATCAATACAGCTAATGGTAAGCATTTTTATTATTTTTTAAAATACTATTTTAAATTTGCCATTGATACTAATTTTATTTTTTTAATTTAAGCTGCTACTTCAAGTAAAAAAGTTTCATCATTATCGGAAATGAAGAGAAAATATAACAAAACATTGGCACACAAAAATTATCCTGATGTTAAAAATAAAAAATTAATAAATGAAAGCACCACCAATGGTTTAAATACACATAATGACAATTACAAAAATACATCAATTTCTACTAAAGATGATTCGACAAATTCTATTAATATAAATGCAAATCAATGTAACAAAGTGGAACAAGAATTAAATATGAAGATGAAAAGTACAATAAGAAAAAGTGAAGAAAATGTAAAATTAAATATCACGGACAAAGTGCCTATATCTAACAAATTAGTTATTCCACAGAATGCAGAATGTAAAACTGAATTAATGCCTGCGTGTCTTAATAGCAATGCAAGTGGTATCAATATACAGAAGAATGTTAAGAATAATACTAAAACAAAAAATTTAATTTCTATCCCGAAGGTATCATCTGAAGAGAAACAACTTAGATCCTCTGTTAATGAACTTGATAAAATAGAATTATTACCAGTAGAAACGAAAAGTGCAAATTCTTTGATAACATTCAATGAAGTAATTACAACACCAGCTGAACCAACAAAATCACTGCCTTCAAATCTAGAAGCTTCCATCAAAGATAACACAAAAGGATCAAAATTAGTTAAAAATAACTTGTCAACTTCAGTACAATTATCTACAAAAAGAATACAATCAATATTAGATGCAGATGGTAATCCAATGAAATTGAAAGAGGAATATAAAGGAAATGAACATTTAACAATTAAACAACAAGTTCCATCTCGAGCATTCCATGATGATGAGACAAGTTTGCAAAAATCAACATCTGCAGCGATAAATAAAAAAAATAATTTACAAAATACATTTAATCCAATACATCAAGAATGTAAAACAAGTGAGATAAATGCGAAGCATGAAGGACAAATCCAATCATCTGTAGTATTAAATGTCAAAAGAAAAAGGGGTAGACCTAAAAAAATACAAAATGATTCCATAGGCCAAAATACACCAAAGACATCAAAATATGAATTGCAAGATATTTCTGATGTCATTACAGAATCCATGATACGTAATAAAAGATCTATTACTAATAAAATCAAGGTTACTACCAATGTAAGCGATTTAAGCGATGAAAGCGATACTACTCATGTGGAAGATAAACTTCTTGTCAAGAAACGTGGTCGTCCAGTTAATAGTAGAGGACGAGGTCGAGGACGTGGTAGGGGTCGCGGTAGAAGAATAACACATAATTCTTTAGATTTGGAATATGTTCCTAAAACAACGAGAAGAGATGCTTCTCAATCGGAAAATCTTATGCATAACGATTTAGATTTAGATTTAGATGAAATGAATACAACTGCAGATTGTGTTGCAAATATTGAAAATGCTACAATAAATTCAAATTCTCCAACTACTAAAAAAAATGTAAGTTATAATATATTTTAGAAATTTGCATTACTGATTATGTAACATATATGTAATTCAATTGAAACTTTTACTTACAGATACAATTAATAACTTGCGCTAGATGTAAAGAACAAGTACCAAAAAGACAATGGTCTTCACATAATTTGCATCGACATAATAACATGGCTTGGCAAGAAAATGAGGAACCATTGGTAATAATATTTTTAATTGTATTATAAAACTTTTTTTATAATGTTAATGAAATTTTATATGAAAACCTTGTCCACAGGACTTTGAAAATGACATAAAATTATTAAAAAAAGTATTGGCTCATGCTCTTAAGCAAAAAAAGAAATGTCTAACTTGTGAAAAATGTGAAACTACAAAACGGAGTGTCAATGGTTTTATATCACATATGCAATTTTGTGGAAAATCAGAAGAAGTAAGTATAAGAGATATATGTATATAATGTATTTTATCGTTAATATTTCTTATATTTTTCTTTATATTTTCTTACTTTTTTGTTACAGGAAAAGCAAGCATTAATGATGACATGCCCTATTTGTAAATCTGTTATGATGCCTTCTTCCATGGAAATGCATGAACGTTATCATAGACAATTAGAACAAAATAAAGATAAAGAAACATCAGTTATACTAACAGATCGGAAAAAACGGAAAGCAGCAGAAAAGTAGATAAAATATTTTTAATAAAAATGTTCTATTAATATTATACTTATATAATTCAATTTTTTATAATTACAGAGCAGCACCAAAGATATTTGAGTCTATAAAAGAGCAAGATTCATGCTCAGCAAAGAAAACGAAACTTTGTTCTTCTATACTTGTACGTTAAAGTTTTATTCATTAAGTTTACAAATTTACATAAATATATAATATAAGTGATAAATTCTTTGGCTAATTTGAGGCAGATCAATTAAAGAGTTAATAAAATTCAGAAAGCAACAAGAATTCTGACAAATTAGATTTTACAGGAGAAATATGACAAAACCATATTGTTAATTTAAATAGACTAATAGATTAACTTATAAGATTTAGTTATAAAAATATATACAATATATAAAATTGAAAAAATAAATACAAATAAATGATAATCCTCTGTGTAAGAAAAAATTGAAACCTTAAATTAGTCAAGGAATTAAATAATAGTGATAATAGAACTATTAAAAAATAGAACTATATGTATATATATACATTTATCAATTTATAGAACAAAATACAAATGCCAGAACTTAAAAAGAAAATACCAGGCGTTTGGAAAGGTATATGGAAGAAGGAAATAGCTTCCCAAGGTATCGCATCTTGTAAACAATTAGCATGTACTTATACATGCTCTTCTTACGAAAGCATGTGCGAACATTATTCGCAATGTAACTTCACTCCACAAGAGGTATAATATATTTTACAATTCTTCAGACATTTTAAAGCGATTAGGCATATAAATAAAAGATGTCTCTTTCTTTTCCAGAATTTTATATGTAAACTTTGCAAGTTTTCTGCAGATTCTAAAAATAAAATCATAGATCATATAACAGAATGTCATTCAGACAATGAGGATTTAGACAAGGATTTAAACAATTCTGATTTTGAAAAAGATGAAGAAGATGACGATTCGTCGGAAGAAGATACAACCGAATATGATATAAAACAAAAGCACCGTTCGTCGAAACAAACACAAATAACATCTGATGGCACAAGTAAGTTGAACAGACAAACCATATTTATCTCAATAGTGATTTCAATTAAATGTATTAGTGCACTTCAAAAATAATTCTACACTGGTACATTTAATTTGCTATAAGACTAATAGAAGATTATTAATTAAAGTATTTTGAATAATATATATTATTTACAAAATTTTAGGAATATATAAAAAAATGGCTTTCTTAGATAAAGACATAATACAAAAACCACAATCAACTAAACCTTTCATGCCAGCTTTACATTGGACTCTGGAATTGTAAGTAACTCGCAAAGATTATTTCAAATGTTATTAAAATTTAAGTTTGATTTTAAATTAAATACTAGTACTAAGTACATAAACTATTTTTCAATTCGCAATTGCACATTAACAAAACTAATATACTTTATTTAAAAATCTTATTTATAATCTTGTTATTTATAACAGTGAACTGAAGAATTATGAGATTATATTATTCGAAGGCGATATGCCAAATGCTTTTACGTTATTGGAAAATAATAATGCCGCAAAGTATCTCCCAGAACTAACAATTTCAATGGCCACCAAACATGTGAAGGACAATTCATCAAAACCTGTAGAAAGTTCTAATGATGATAAGTGGAAGCGTCTAAATAGATTTGAGAGCGATATTTATGAAGGTATGTCCTGAGATTTTGCTACATACAAATTAGGGTTTATGACGTATTGTGGTTTATGCATAATGTTGCTTTAGGTGTGCCAACATTTTTTGTCGGTGGTCCTGTATGGGCGTCAGCGTGGTTACCTATCCCATCACCAATGTATAACAAAAACCCGACACAATATGTTGCAATCAGCACACACCCCACTATGGAAAACGAGTATACTGTAGGAAATAAATATTCTGGACCAAATATTATACAAATATGGAACGTTGGAAGTTTAAATCATAAGTAAGTTTAAAAGCACTATGTTGCATACAATGAATTAATGTAAGAGAGGATTTAATTAGCACTATTACTTGATAATTTTTACACAAAATTATACGCATTTACACGATTTATAACGTTATTGAAATCGTATCTTATACTATTCTCTTTTTTCAGCGTCAATAGTACAAATGAACCACCTGTTTTAGCCTATGCAATTGCACATAATAATGGTACAATTTGGTGCTTGGAATGGTGTCCATCGGGATGCTATCAGGATATTGATCTCGGCAATTATAAAGCGGAAGAAAATAAGCTTAGACGAATGGGATTGCTTGCGGCCGCATGCTCAGATGGATGCGTAAATATTTATTCATTACCATTTGCCGATGAACTTAAATTCGAAAAATCAGAATACAATTCGTGAGTCGTATTACGATTTCATATCATAATTTCGTATTGTTGTTAAGTCTTTGTTATTTATGATATTTTTATTGCAATTTATACAAAGGTTGCCGATTTATAAGACCGACCCGGTAATAACACTAGTCGTGAATCATTTATTGTACGATAATAACAAACAGGATTGGCAATGCATTAAGCTATCGTGGACGAAGGAACATGGGCATAAGTAAGAGACGCCTTTGATTTAAATTATTTTTCTTAAGATACATATTATAATCTGTAAAAATAACGCGAACACATAAATGTCTTTTAGTATCATCGCAGCAGGTTTCACCAATGGTTATATCGCATTATGGGATCTCACAACCACCTGTCCTATGTTACTCAATGTTCGAAAGAATACAAAACTTATAAATGCATTCCAACATTTCTTTGCTCATCACAACGCAGTTACCAGTAAGTACTAAATTACTTCATTCGCCTACGTAAGAAAATAGAAGTATATAAAATTTACTATATTATTTTTTTTACTTCACATAGTGGTAGCATTAGTTCCATATGGCAAAAACCGATTTCTGGCTTCCGGCAGTACAGATAAATCGTATAAATTTTGGGATTTGGAAGATACAAGTATACCACGACACTGTACCAAAAAGGGTATAATACTGGATGGTGCATGGATGACACACTGGCCATGTTCAGTTATGAGCTTTGATGATGCGCTTGGGTAAATTTATTACTTTATATACGAGTATTAATTAATAAAAATAATATACTAGTAATAAATCATTTCTAATGTGATTATTTTTATAGATATCAATATACACATTCTTATACAATACCATTGAGAGAATACGGATATAAATACTGCCCGATTTTACCAACTAATTCACCGACTTACGTAAGAATTATCGTACTATTTTTGCAATCTGTCTTTCAAATGTAATTAATTATTTAAAAATCTTCTGAATAACACATTTAAATTTTTAGAGCATCACTGTTTCTGATTATGGTAACAGTATCGCACATGGTACCTTAGCAGGAGAAGTAGTAACCATCTTTCCTCATCAGTTATTGTATACAGAAAGAATATTGCCTAAGAAGAGACAGGTAGGCAGTTATATCTCGTTATATTCATAATTCTTTTTATTATAAATTTTGATACGATAATTTTGTTTCAGTTAAACTCTTTCATAAAAACAGTAGATTTCTTAGAAGAACGTCAAAACACAATCAACAATGGAAATAAAAATTACAAAAAGAATTCTAAGGATTATCATTACATGCCAGAAACTTATGACGAGTGTAAAGATCGCTTTGGCATGATCTTTCATGATAAATTAACAGTGAGTGATTATTTATAAAATCTAGACGCATAACCTATTTGAATAATATTAACTAATTTTCTTTATTGTTTTATTAATCATATACACAGAATTTGAAGGAAAATATCACTAGAGATAAACGGCATTCTACTCTATACAATAACATGCTGACATCCACTTCTATTGAACAATATCCATTTACTTCTGCAAATAGGGTAATTGACAATAATTATTTTCTATTTTTTTACAAAATAATTAAAAGTAGTTAAAAAATATTTATCAAATTATTTATCAACTTATACATTTTAAAAAATCGTAAATTACTATAATATTGAAATGAGCATAATTCGGAACAAAGCACTGATAAGAAAACAAAATATATTTTTTAGGTGACTTGGAATCCAAATGCATGGAGTTATCTATGGCTTATGGTGGGCTATCAAAATGGTTTGATGAGATTATTAAATTTAACATTTATGTCTACACCTCACGAATTGAATGCTTTACTGTCGTCACATGTGGAATGCGTACTTGCTAAAGGAAACACTTCAAGTCGATGACTATAAAGTTGCTTTTAATAGAAAGTGGACAAGTATGTGAACAAAATGTAGAATATTTTTTATTGCGCTTTTCGAATATTATGAAATTGTGTGACATCGATCTTTAAGTGCTATATAATTATGTAATAAATGATATATAATCTTAAGCGGGAAACACTCTAATTAAATTTTTCAAAAATTGCGAGTTTGATTTTTGAAAATGTCAACGCGGTATCGAATATACATCCGAGATAATAGTACTTATACATAAATACATGCCCATGAAAGCGATACATCCGGATACATCGTAAATATTATTTTTTAGTTTTGTAATTTTAGATTCTAACTTGTTAGCTAATCATTCTCGTGCACGCATATTGCTATATATATATATATATTATATATATAACAGAGAATTTTATCTTAGAATTTACTCTGAAAATCATTGTACTCGTGGGGCAATATGGTATGAAAAGAATTTTATGAGAATTTCTTTGATTAATATTAATATATATAAGAATATATATATATTATTACATAGATAATGTATAATAATATTATATTTATTATATAATATATATATATTATTACATAGATATAATAAGAATAGATATAGATAAAGTATGATAGCGTCTGACCAATCGCTTCTCGCGAATGTCAGCGCATGCGCAAAAGAGAAAACTTCAGAACATTGAAAAACTTCTCTGGCTTCTCTGTCTATACTTATTTTTGTCTATGGCGTATACATGCATTATTTTTGATACTGTAGCGCCAATTTACATTATTCAAAAACTGACGATTTTTCCAACTTTACAAAACTCGGGACGATTAATGCACTGCTTTATTAACACGGAAACAATGACAAGTAAGGAAATAATAATTTTATTATTTTTCATTATCTTCAAAAAATGTATTGTAGAAATTTGTATTTATTTTTAAGTATAACCTTAATTTTTAGAAATTCATCATCTCTTTTATGATAATCAAATCTCTCTCCTCTTTCCTAAATAATCTACAATTAACAAATTGAACATGATCAATGAAATATGTTCTGAAATGCATAAAGCTATTAAATGATATTATAATTATATTTATTATATCAATTACAAAGCGTGATTTAAAAGTGTGATGTAGAGCCTTATCAATTTTGTATATATAATTATAATTTTCTTTGAAAAAAATAATCTTTGTTCTTTAAATTAAGAGTCTTTTTTTCTTTTAGCATTTATTCTTTTTTAAGAGTATTTGAAAAATGCAAAATATATATATTTTCATTGAATGACAAAAATAGATGTGAAAAAATTGTTGATATACAATAACAATAGTAATATCTTTTACAAAATAAATTTTATTACACATATCTTATATAACGATTATTTTATATAATACAAAAGTTTTCGTTAAATGAAGCAAATCTGCATATATATAGAGGGTAGAGGTTACAAATTGGTTAAACATTGGGTGCATTCAAAACACACAACAGTTGAGCTACGTTATTAGATTTATATATTATATGTTAATTCACTTTTTGCTTTCAACTTTACACAGTTAAACGCAAATTTTGATATATTAGATAGATAATTTAAATAACACATAATGATGATATCATCGAGAGACATATAATTATGAAAGTTAAACAACTTATCCTCATACGTATTCGTATTATAATTTGAAATAATCCTGTACTTATAATGGATAATTTTTAGTTTCGAATTTTTATTAGTTTCATTACGCTTATACCTATTTATTATATATTTGATGACTCGTCTTGGACGCTTATACCTATTTATTATATATTTGATGACTCGTCTTGGACTAAAGTTATTTTGGGGAAGAATCACTTTAGATGAGGGAAATTCGTTCAAAAAATCAAGCTCATCAATAGATTTCGTCGGAACCATTAACATATATATTAATGGCAGTAACATGTAGTCCTTATCGATTTTTATCATGTTGTTTAGAGTTGTCTATCAGTATAGCCTGCAAATTTTGAATTTTCCTCCTTTTAAATGTAATAGTATCGATTAAAATGCATATACACAATAAAAATTTAGTTTTTAATTTAAAATTTAGCTTTTTCAATATATATATAGGGTATATGTCATATAGGGAATGAGTCCAAATTTATTGATATTTGAGGTGAGGTAGCTAAACTGAATAATTACCTATATTATTTTTATTGTGATAAATATTAATCAGAGAAATTCTCATAAAATTCTTTCCATACCATATTGTCTCACGATTACCATAATTTTCAGGGTAATTCTAGAAAATTCTCTCGGTGTACTTACCTCACACATACACTTGTGTGACACAATAGAGGAAAAATTAAACTCGCCATAATTTCGTCGACCATCTCAAAAGCATGAAAGTTGAAACTTATAGCACATTTCATCGTTTAACATTATAAATCGCATACGAGTAATCTAGCTGGCTTATCGATTGACAAACCATAATTGCGCGAGTACAAAATTGAATTACGCGCCATGAGATCACATGAGATGACACGGGAGAGAGAGCGCGTGTCGATGTGCGCGGCGCGTTCGACTTTTAACCTTCAAGTGGCGCTGCGTCAGCGCGGCGGAATTCGATGCGCGAAGTGGGGGCAGGTGGTGGGGGCTGGGTGGTGGGGGGTTGCGCGCGCCACCACGCAGCCCCCACCACTCTCCCCACCACCCAGCCCCACTCCGCGCACCGAATTCCGACGCGCTGACGCAGCGCCACTTGAAGGTTAAAAGTCGAACGCGCCGCGCACATCGACACGCGCTCTAATCATTTATATTATATATTCTATGGTTGCGCGACCTGAAATTGGTAACACTGGTCGTATTTGTGTAATTCAAAACACATCGAAGAATAGTGCGTGCAGGCGCGTATTTATTTCTTAAAATCCCGCAAAGTCCGAGATCTCAAGTCACGCAACAGCATCTGAACGACGAGAAGAATATTTACTCGAAGAAAAAAGAGATCGATTTGAAGGAAAAAAAAAAAGAAAAAGATGTCAAGTCATGACGATTCGGATAGATATGATATCGCGATGTTCGAAATACACGTTGACAAGAATCTTTTTGACACAAAATTGTTTCCTAATAAAGTGTCAATAAAACTTCGGTAAATATATACGTATGTGTAAATATTTGAAATACATTTCTAATATGATTTACATTTGAAACGCGCATTTAAAAAATTCTTTCTTCACTTTTGAAGCAACCGTAATCGTCGGCCCTGAGGTATCGTGACGTAGTGACGAGGCGTAGTAAAAAAAGAAGAAAAAAAAACGCTGGCTAAATGATGGGACGCGAGACGCATCAAGCAGAGTCGCTGAGAATCGCTATCGCCGGCAAGGTTGCTCCTATCGCAGTCTCTCGAATCGGAAACTGATAACACCAGACCGGAAGTACTTGCAAATTTGCACCGCGCCAATCAGACGATCCTTGTTACGACAGCGGTAAGTGCGAAATTTTATCTGTTTTTAAAAAAATGTTTATATTCTTGTAATAATATTCGAGTACAGAATGAATTCTCTCGTGCAGTTTGCATTACATCTTATTGTATATATATACTGCACACGCTTAATTTTGAAGAGAGTGTCGATGAAAAAACTTTATATACTTCGAAACACATTTTAACATGATAAATTTTGAAAGAATGTATTCTTTATTTTATACGAAAAAGTTAAAACTCTTTTCTAAAACTGTCTAGAAGTACTATAATTTAAATATTAATTGTATATATACTATCATTATAGCACGATTAAACGTTGTATGACTTTATAATAATATAAATTCTCTTCGAAATTTCATCGAAATTAAATTAAAGTTAAATAAGAGAAATCACATAATGGGAAATTTCGCCTGATTTCTAGATGTACATTCGAGAACGATTTTAATTATCGAAACAGGAAATTATAATTTACATATTTGAAATGATTATTTTTCTACTGATACAGAAAATGGGTTTCAATCCTATGAAATGGAAAACAAGAACCATCGTGCACGGTATTTTAGGCGCTTTGCTTTTTTACATACTATTTGTTTATAAGAAGAAGCATCAAGTGATGTTCGAAGCCATCGTAAATAATTCAAATCCTAAGCACGTATGGGAATTCGTGGCCGATTTTAGCAACATGAAAAAATTAAATCCAACAATGTGAGTAGAAATAAAAAATTTAAACGATATCTTTTAAAATAGGAATTATTATTATATTTATTTAAAAAAAGTTAAAATTAAAAAAAATATATATATGTATATAAATTTATATATTTTTTATATATGTATACATATATATATATATATACTATTTTGTGGTTTTTTGTCTTTGAAATACTGTTGCATTTTTTAATTCGAAAAATTAAAAAATATTTTTTTATACATATCTTTTATTGCATATATTTCTAAATTTTTTATCTTATAATTCACACTAAATCATCACTCCTTTGAATTAATGTTGCAGAGAAAATTTTAATGTGATCGCAGAAAGCGGAAATTACGATCATTGGAAATATTCCGTACAGTACACGGAACATTTAAGTCATTTACCGATGATCCGGAACGTAGCACACGGACACTACGCCGTCAAACCGGATAACAATGGCTACGTCATCAGTTCCAAGCATCAAACTTGCTTCCTCTTCAATTTCAGCTGTTGTAAGTGGATACTACTCATAATCGATACGTTTGTTTTATTTTATCCTAATACTATATGAATCGATGAGAGAGATATACAGAAATAAAATGTCGTTTCTAGACAAATTTCTTATATATATTATATATACGTATGAATATTTGATAGAAATAGTTTTAAATATTTTATAGAATTGATTTTAAATAATTAATTTTTGAACATTTCGTCTTTACGTCTTTTAATTAAATCTAGCTGTGTGATGTTTTTGTGTATCTATAGCGTATACTTTTATCCACAACTAAAAGAAAATCGTATAGTTATTCTAATGATGCTATATATATATTTGCTTTTCAGTGGAGTCTATTTCACAATTCAGATTCGATGCGGATGGTGCGAAAGATACAAAATGTATCGAGACTGTACAGTACGAATGTCCAATTGTGTTTTCACCTTTGTGCTATAGGGAAGTCATGTATCAGCGAGAAGAGATCATGAAGAGACTCAAGTCAGAGTTCAAGCAAAAGGAAAAACAATGAAAAATCTCGTTGCGGAATATTACGCATGTACTATATATTTTTTACATCAGAATTTCTATTCAAATAAAAATGTGAGTGATTGTTACTTAAATTAATATTAAATTAATTAACATTAAATTAATATTAATACATCTTCTCTTCTGAAAGTAACACGATAATAATTTTTAATACGCGGTAAATATTGAATTTTATTATTTTATTTTCCTAATCGCATATTCAATGTAAAGGGAATAACGCATTATATTTTAATATTGAAATATACGATAGAAAATATGTTTTTGTATAAAACAGTCAAAATCCACATTATGTTTGTCATTTTTAAATCAGTATAATCGATAAATTCAACACCATTTTGTATAATCCGCTGTTAGCAGCTATCAGCTCGATACCTAGTATGACCAACGTACGAGTATAAAATCCCGCAATGACAAAGTGACGAGAAAAAAAGAAAAAAGAAGTATAGATGCAGGGAAAAGATCAACAGTTTATCGAAAACATCGCAGAGCTCAACGTGAGAGTGAATCGGAGAGGAAAGTGTTTCGAAAAGAAAAAAAAACTTTTATATTTTTATTCACGGTTTTTCGTGGAGTGACACTACTACTCGCTGCAGTCATAGCATTTAGTGCGATATCGCTTATACGTTTGTATCTCAGCAACCGAAACATGTCCAATAAATACGAGTAAGTGAAAGTGTTCTCCCTTTATTTCATCGTGTTTCTCCACGGGTGTTTTCGAGGTTAGATGTATGTTTGAATACACAGTGAAATTATACGTCAGGATAAATAAATATTTTCCTAAATAAATAAATATTGTCGCATAACAATCGTTGCTCACAACGTTGTCTATTAATTCGTTTTTATCTCGGTGAAAATTTGATTTTTTTTTGACGTAGCAGAGAAAGGGACATGGGCAAGTAATTTAGTTGGATAAGTGTGAGATATAACTCTCAATTACAATATTTAATACTTGTGATTTTCAACGTGATGTAACGATACCTTTTTTTGACTTTGGTAAGTCAATGCCAACATTTTGTGACAATTTTTTTGGAGTAATTATGATAAAAAACCGATATTATTATTATGTTTTAAACATATGGAAGAATTGATATGAAATACAATTTCGACAAATAGTCTCCTTTGCTTCATATTTATTAATATGTAATGTAATATATAAATATAATATAAAATAACAAATATTTAAAACATATAGATATACAAATATATATTGCTGTATTTTTTGCTTATCTTGTGAATATGATAGCTCTTACAGATTAAAGAGTACTGAGGACAGTGGAGTTGAAGACGAGGAGACTCAATCAATAAAGGATAATCAAAAGATCGAAAAGGGTCCACCAGTGAATAATGCAAAGATCTTATTGGTATATAAATTTCAAGATATATATATAACATTGATAAAATATAATTAATATCTGTTATAATATATGATGATTATTATCTGTTTATAGCCTCCAATAGAAATAAGTCCAACTGAGCATAAATTACAATATGCTTATGCACTGTGGTACAGTCGACGTAGCCTTGGCAAACAAACTAGTATACAAAATTATGATCAAAATTTAAAGTTGGTCGGTAGGTTTGCAAGCGTAGAACAGTTCTGGGGTCTTTATAGTCATTTAGTACGACCATCAGACCTTACAGTACATACAGATTTTCATCTTTTCAAAGTTGGTATAAAACCCATGTGGGAGGTAAATGTACTATACTATTATATTTATTTCATATTATATGCGAAGCTTATTATTTTTTTCTTTTCAAGGATGAAGCAAATCAAAAAGGTGGCAAATGGATAGTAAGATTACGAAAGGGTCTAGTATCTAGATGTTGGGAAAATCTTATATTGGCAATGTTAGGAGAGCAATTTATGGTAGGAGAGGAAATTTGTGGTGCTGTTGTATCTATAAGATTTCAGGTAAAATTTTCATATTTATCCTTAATTTACAAACATGATTTTTTACTAACAGATGAATTTTTTTTTTTTGTTAACAGGAGGATATAATATGTGTATGGAACAAGACTGCATCAGATGTAGCAACAACAGCACGAATTAGAGATACGTTAAGAAGAGTATTACATCTTCCAACTAGTGCCTCTATGGAGTACAAAACTCATAATGACAGTATGAGAGGCTCTAAAATTAATCAATTTTGAAAACGAGACATATTGCGACAAACTTCTGACAGACTTACAGGTATGTTAAATAATTTGATATAAGGCAGTATCAAAAAGATTTTAAAGACCTTTTGTTACCTAATCATTTTTGTAATTTTCAAAAATGTAGCTGTTTCATACTTACCGAGGAAATCGCACATCTATTTGACAGGAAATAAAACGTGGAACGTTTGGAAATATCTATTTGACGATACACTTTATTCACAAGTGTCTCTGTGTTGTAACTTATGTAAATATTTAATTCACATTAAATAAATGCCCTTATTTCCAACATGTAAAACATGTAAAAAAATTCACATGAAATTCATTCATACATTCAAAAATTCAAACATGTAAAAAAATTCACATGAAATTCATTCATACATTCAAAAATTCAAACATGAAAAAAAATTCAATATTTTGTCTATCCAATTTTACATTAATATATTTCTTAAAAACAATTATTACCTCTCAAAATTGATGTTTTGAAAATTTACATATATATAAAATCATAAAACATACAGATTTGCATTATTTTTTTGGTTTACAACTATCAATAATTTGTATTATTTTATTTTAAATTAATTTCGTTATGTCATATAGATGCTGCACACAAAACTATTGCAAAAAGAAAAAACGAGAATTGCATTCGCTGTCACAAATGGTTTTAATATTTAAAATTTAATTCTAACTTTATACAGAGGCCCTTATTATATAGCTGTACATGAGATCGTATCGCACAAAATGTATATATAAGTAATGGTTATTATGAATGGAAAAATATATTACAATGATTCTATACACATATAGCATAAAGATTTTTGAATAAATTAGCAAAAGATCATATATATTACGTCATATAAGGGATATAAAAGTTATTTTCGGTATACACATATTACATATACATAAACGCGTAATTTAAATAATAGCATTACATTGGTTTTCCAAGTAGGCCCAAAAGTCACAAGCCAGAATACGCGTCTATCTCATCATGTAGAGCAACAGTTTTAAATGGCTTATATATTTTTATTATTATTTATATATTATTTTATATAAAATTATATTAATTATTATGATAAAGAAATATCGGTATTTTGGTCGATATAAATGTTGAAGTTTATAGACTAGAATTGGGTCTATTCCACAAGAGGAGGCCCAATATGAAAAAGTCTTGTATTAATTTTTTTATCCTATAATTTTTTATCTTGTATACAAAGATTTATATATAAAAAGCTGAGGATTTTATAGCCCTAAAACAATATTTGCAACCATACCTGCAACAAAATTAATTTATTACAAATTCAATTAACGAGAAATTTATTAAATTTTTATATATATTCATGCTTACCTAATACAAATGAGAATATCAATTTAAAGTTCACAGAAAGATGCAGATAATCAGGCACCCTATGATTCTGCTCTCCTTCAGTAGGTAAAAGTAGTCCAACTATGCATATAATTCCTGTGATGAGTGCTACATAATTTGTACCTCCTAAAATATCATTTGTATCTACCGTTAATTTTTTCTCAAGGTATAATTGATTTTGTATAACTATAATTACAATAAGGAATTTATTTTGGAGATAATCTCTTATTTATATGCATTGGTTTAGAATCTTCAATTTCACGATATAAAAATACAAAATCTTTATCTCATTTTATTTTCTTGATATAAAATATATCGTCACATATACATCTAAAAAAGTTTAGGCTTGGTTTGAAATTATTGTAACGCATTTACTCACTCTCCATTGTTTTATTTCGACTTATAAGCGCATAAGATTGCTGCTGTCTGTTTTCATTTATTGGAAGTTGTTGAAACATATCTGGATCTGGTGTTGATCTTCCAGCTGTATCTGACGTTCCAGAGAGAAGTTTAGCTTCAACGTCTCGTTTACCAATCACCTAGATGATTTGCAAAATTTTCATTTTTTATAGGCCTTTAATGAGCATCTTTTTAATCATATATGTTATTATATTAAACATTACCTGCTTAGTAGGATATTCTTGCATGTGTATTCTGAATTTATCAATTACATTACAGTTATTTGCCAACAGTGCTGTATGCCTGACAACAATATCAACACAGGAGCTGGTTTTTATTATTCCTTCTGGATCAACCACTTGATATTTGTTTGGTGCAGTACATAAAACTAAAACATTATTGAACACATATATACACAAAGACATAACATTAAAGCTAAAGATTCGTATTGGAAAGAGAAAAGATACCTTTGAATTTTACAGGAAAATCATATGGATTGTACAAAGTTAAAACTTGCTTGTGAGTAGACTGATCGTCTAAATAAAATGTGATATTTTGTGGAAACACAAAGATTGGTAATTTCCGAGGTGTAGCTACTAATGGCGGTGGCATTGTGTTTCCTTAATTTTGAGTCGTCCATACACCTGCAAAATACAGTCTATATTGCATATTTTGTACAAATATTTTTTGCTTGCAATTTTGTATATAAATTTATACACCTTTTCTATAGGCAGAAAATTATATATGTAGTATTAAAATCACTTTAAACATATTTATTGAATTAATTGGAAGTTAGAAATCTATAACCTGATATATAAGATTCATTATGCACATTGCAAAAAGTATGACATAAATTATGGATTTATGTATAAAAATGTGACGTACCTGTGAATTTATGTGCTTGCAAACTAACACAATCAGGATTTATATAATGACTAAACAAAATTAATTTTCCAGATTCAGACTCAGAAAGGAATCCAAAGATCAGACACAACGCTAATTGTTGTCCGAATAAAATCACCGCTATCTACAGCGAGCCTTCACGATTGACGTATAAAAATGAGCGACATTTCGTTGATTAGACTCCACGTCGTGTGTCAAGCATTGTTGTGTATGTATGTATGTAGAATATTTACAAAAATATTTACAAAAGATTTAATCTTTCGATCATCGTTATAGCGACCAATGAGATACATATATTCGCGTATCATGTATAGTCTGACAATTTATAAAATCGAATGTATGTATCGCGTCTAGATACATTTGTGATTCATGGCTCAGAATTTTAAGGCAGAGAAATGAACCAATCATGCGCGTGAATTGGAGTAAAAAATCTCACGCATGCGCGATAACTCGGTTCTTAGCAGACGCCAGATGCTGTCATGTACAATAAAGGTGCCTTTTTATGCTGACGCTCGACGCTCATTTTTAGCGTCAAAAGACGTCACGTGACCAAAAATAAAGATACCAATTCGTCAATTTTGGTCACGTGACGTCTTTTGCCGCTAAAAATGAGCGTCGAGCGTCAGCATGAAAAGGCACCTTAAAGGAGCAAATCCTTGCAAGAAAAACAATAGAAATGCCTGAATAAAGGACAAAATTGACTAAAACACGCGAAAAATCTGGACAGTTAGATTAAGGGTCATTTATATAGATACGAGGTAATAAGTCGCTCTTAAAAATAAAACTGCGACACAGGAGACTCGAAAAATAATGCGCAATTCATTAATCGACCTTGCAACTTTTCCGGATGTGCATAACGGGAAATGATTGGTCGCCACGTCTCTCTTTGTTTATCGCGCTGTGTGCAAGAGCCATAATAATATATATCTCATATCGGTGCGCGCCGGCAGAAAGGCAAATCGTAGATGATAATAGACATCAAACGTTGTATACATCAAGTGGTGTTATTTATAATTTATATTACGCTTCTCGTGAAAATTGTAACATATACGAGTGTTAACTATATTCCATCGTGATACATAAATAAGTGCGCTACAAACGCGATCGGATTGTGCTTGAACGAAATCCAAGTAAGAATCACCTAATTCTTTTTTTCCTAAGAAAATTTATATAAATAGCTGTTAAATTCGTGGCTTTGCGTATTCTCTCATTTTTATTCATTTGTTTATTCATTATGGAAATAGGCGGCATATGGGGGGATAAGAGTTGGGAGCCCCCGAACCTGGGAGACCCGTGTCGACTTCTATAAACAGGGAGCCACGCGTCATCGCATAAGTTCTAGAAGCTATCGCTCGCACAACGTAAACGCGCGACGATTTTTCTGCAATTTTAACCTTTTGTTCAATTCTTTATTTTCCTACGGAATTTCTACGGGTGTGTATAAACGCCAGTTGTGCATATGCTATTGTCGTTTTCTTCGAGTTGCAGTTCTTTTTAAAGATATATGTAGAAATGTGTATGCAAAAAAGGGTGTTCTTAGATATAACGAAATGAAATTGCGAATTATATCGAAAACGCGAGCATGCATTAGTAATTATTAAAACATAACCTGTCAGCGTACCTTATTTCATCTGTATATTATTGATGTTATATAAACTCTTTACTTTTTTTTTCATAATTTATTGAAAAAATTGTCAATATATACACATACACACACGTATGCACACAGAAAGAAAAAAGAGAAATAGATATATCTGATAATTACTTATATATTTTTTTTCATATTGCAACAAAATTTTAATACTTTGACGTTTATTAATATGTTATAGTTTTTAGACTTTTTATAAATGTATTTACTTTTATTGTTATCTAAACTTACAGGTAATTCGTAGACCTCTTCATCACGATGAACATTAATTCGAGGGTATTCTTTGACATCGAAGTCGGTGGACTGCCTATGGGTAGACTAATATTTGAGCTTTTCACGGACATTTGTCCTATAACATGTGAAAACTTTCGTACTTTATGTACTGGAGAAAAAGGACTTGGAAAAACAACAGACAAACCTTTGCATTATAAAGGCATTGTTTTTCATAGGGTTGTAAAAGATTTTATGATTCAAGGTGGAGATTTTTCAATAGGTAATGGGACAGGTGGCGAATCGATTTATGGTGGTACATTTGCAGGTAAATATAGATTTCTAGTATTATAAATATTTAATACATAATATAAATTTGATAGCGATATTACTTTGTTTCTTTACTTAAGAATTATTGTAATTTTTGTAGATGAAAACTTTATCATGAATCATAATAAGCCTTTTTTATTGTCAATGGCAAATCGTGGTAGAGATACAAATGGTTCACAATTTTTCATGTAAGTATCTTAATATTGTTTGGAGATATTATTTCAAAGTTGTTAATTGCATTGTTATTTAAATTTATAATTGTATAAAGTTAACATATTATGATATATTTATAATATGTTATAAAAATGTTATGAAGTATAATTGTATTATGTCTGCTTTATGTATGGATAGCAAAACCTTACAGGCAAGAGTACTTAACAAGAGTACAACATGGTTATTATGTATTATTATGTATATTACGTAAAGAAAATTCTCTTTGTAGAAAGAAATTTTCTGAAATTACTTTTCCTCCATTAAAAACTAACTAGGTGTTGATGATATGAATCAGGGGTGTGTAAAGTTGATGTAGTATTTATAAAGTAAATTTAAATATTTATTCACATTTGCCAGAGAACTCTCTCATGATTAATTACATTCAATAAAATTGTTAATAAAACATAGACTAAAAATCGAGTTATATGAACATATTGTTGGACTCGTAACAATTGTAATGGTATTAGTTTCTAAATTCACGATTAATAGATGTAAATGCATAGTAAAAACTAGCAAATTTCAATTCGAATGTACAATTTCATTCCCACAATGATCATGCAGCAAACTCGCGGAGGATATTGAAAAACAGGAATAAGAATAATTCTGGAGGAATGAATAACTTAGCAATGTTTTTGCGTAGTCATGAGGGAAGGGTCTGCACATCACTGCTACAACACAATGACCAATGAAAGCTGGCTCTTTCTGTTCATCTCTCATCCCCTTAATCATATTTTGTTGTTGTAGTACAACACAACCAGCGCCTCACCTCGACAAGTAAGTGTAGATCAATGTTTATGTATTTCAGAATTTTACAGCATTATACAATATAAATCTGATTTGTTTAAAAATCTGTCTGTCTGTCTATATGCAAGTATTTTGTTTCTTCAGTGTCCATGTGGTTTTTGGAGAAGTAGTGTCTGGGCAAGAAATCATTACACACATTGAAGGACTTCCAGTAGACCGTATGTCACGTCCATTACAAGATGCTAAGGTTGTGAACTGTGGCGAATTGGTTTTGAAGATCAAGAGTAAAGGTATATAATTGCTATATACAGATATAAAATTTAAATAATTTTCTGGTAAATATATGTCACTATATGCATATTTTCAGCAAAAAAACGAGAAGCAAAGCAAAGTAGTTCAGCAGATTCCGAGTCTGATTCGTATGCCGATAAAACAAAAAAGAAAAAGAAGAATAAAAAAAGGTACATTGTAGATTTTTAATATCAATATTATCAATTATCATTGTGAATATAAATTATTAATTTATTAAAATAGAAAAGGATGAATTTTTAAATTATTAAAATAGTATAATAATAATAATTACAATATATCTTTTCAGTAAAAAGAAAGTAAAGTCTGAAGACGGTGAAATTCGGGATTCTAATGAGGAAGACAATGGACAACCTCATCCACTAGTATCTGTTACTAAAATTGATCCCGACGAAATTCCAGAAGTACCAGCAAATAAATTTTTATATAGAGCAGGATCCACCAATAATGCAAATCAAAAAGAATTTAGACAGCATTACGGAAGAGATCGTGTACGATCTCATAGAAAAACTGGTCGTATTTTTAAGGGTAGAGGAATATTTGTAAGTGATTATTAATGTTATATAAGTTAACACTTGTTAAGTAATTGGATATTAAACATGTTTTATGTATGTATATATATATATATATATATATATATATATATATATATATATACATAACATACATATGTATGTGCACGTGTGTGTAATGAACGAATGAAAATATAGCATCGAATTTCGTTCGTTAATTTATTTTATTCATTGATTTAATTTTAATCTAACTTTAATTAAAAAAGTATGTGTTTTAAATAAATTTTCAGCGATATCATACTCCTTCTCGAAGTCGTTCTAGAAGTATGACTCCACCTCATTGGAAGCAGGCTCAAAATCGTACTATCAAACTGCACGAATTTCAAGTATGTATATATATTAAAATACATATATATAATTGTTAGTATTGTTATTCCGCATTGTGCTTTTATATTGCACGCATTGTGATTTTATATTGTAGAAGATAGAAAAGGAACGTACCAAGAAAGAAGATGACTTTGATAACCAACGCGAAACTGACAGACCTAAAAAATTCGGAGATAATTGCGATGAAAATAATCAAGTACCAGATCTTGATGACAATATATGTGCAGAATTGATGGAGAATAAAGAAAATGATCAGACAGATGAGACAGCAGCTATGAATAAAATAGCTTATCAACAAGATAACAATGCAAAGCAAAACACGGAGGACAATGACATTACGCAAAATAAAGAAGAGATTAAACATAATAAGAACGAAAAATCATTAAAACGTGACAGCAATCGATCCTACAACGACAGAAGTTCCCGACGTGATTCGAGAGATAGAAGCAGAAGACGCGGACGTTCTCGTTCAAGAGATCGTCGAAGGTCTAGAGAGAGGGACTATGATCGTAGAGCAAGTCGTGATCGAAGGAATCGGAGAAATTATTCTCCCCGTAGACGAGATTCTTACAGAATTAATAGACCCGGAAGAGATAACTACAGATATTATGACAGGCGCAACGATAGACGTCCAAATAACTTTAATTCCTACCAAGACAACGATAACATTTCGCGCTTTGATAAAAATAAGTATAAAAGAAATGATAACGTAACGGATACGAGTCAACCGAAATTTAGACGTCGTTCACGATCAAGCAGTTCCAGTAGCCAGCACTCCAAAGAGTAGCCTGTATGTATGTCATTTTACGTTTTTTTCTTTTACTTCTATCACGTATGAAAAATTATACAATGTCGATTATAATATCAAAGAGAAATCACCAACATTATTAGTTTGTGGATCAATAGCTATATAATAATATCGAAGCTATATAACTCAATTCTTTTTTGATCACTTATTTGTGGTTAGTGCACGTTTCAACACTGTGGAGTGTACAAAAATCCACTATATGTTATATATTCTTTTACATCTATATTTCGCATCTTCTCTACCTCTTTCTCATACTAAAACTGTTCGTATTTGATATATGTATTATATTGCTTGTGAAAAACGAAATTTTCAAAATATTTCCATATGAAAACTTTTTCTCAGAAATTTCTGAGATTAATTCCTTTCAGAATTCAAGAATTATTATTCTACTTCAATTAGCTAAGTTATATAACGAAAATTAAATCTTAAATTAATGTAACAAGTTAAAAGAATTGAAATTAAAAAAAATATATATATATATTATACTTTAAATATTTTTTATGTGCAAAGCTTTTAAAATATGTATATGTATTTACTTACATATATCATGTATAATTGTAATAAATAAATGACTTGTATCCATATACGATTTTTGTGACAATTCTAACTAGAGAGTCATCTACACAAAAAAGATGTAGGAAAAATAATTTGTTTTTTTTTTATTTATTTTTTTTTTATTTTACAAAATATATTTATAAATCGATAATATGTGCTCTCTACATAAATTGATAAGCAGCACTTAAAGCTTAACAAATACCAACGATCAATCTATATTGGAGGACTCGAGAATAGCATTCTATTCGATGCTAAGACAGTTTTAAAGTTTTTTATTAACTAATCTGAGCAAAAAAATCTTTGCCCTTTTCGTCCTGATTGATCAATAAAATAAATCAAAACTTTTGTAGCATCAAACGGAAGGCATCCTCGGTATGGCGAAACATGTAACGATTAGTAAACGCAAATTCCCTTGAATATACATAATATCAGCTCCGAATATTGATTAATATAGCAGGCTTTGTATAAAATATTATACATAAATATTATTGGAATTGTTATGCAATTTACGTAAAATCACAGTGTACAAAAGCTGCTTTTATAATTCACCATGGATTTTGACCATGTGGTGGTGGCGGCTGAGTACCACCGTAACGTGGTAATGTTGCATAGCCTCCATATGGAACTTGAGGCATACCTTGATACGGATTGTAACCTCCTAAGAAAAATTAAAAATCTTATTAACTCATTATACACTTTTTGAATATATCATTATTATATTATTATTGAATGAAATATTATATGTATTATTATTGAATCACTATATTATTACTGTATATATCATTAATATATATATTATTATATATTATATTGGATGATTGCAAAAGTTCGTGCCCGATTTGCATAGATGGTGGTAATAACTTCAAATCGGGCACGAACTTTTGCAATCATCCAATATATCCAGATAATAGAACCAAAGTGTACATATACCTTGTGCAGGGTATGGCATTGTAGCATATGGATTGTACGCTGTTGGCATCGGTGGAGGAACATATGTTGGATAGGGTGTTGCTGGTGTAGCGCCGTAAGGTATAGGCATACCACCTTGATGTTGTGTAGGATATGGCAGCTGTGGCGGTGCTGTACCAGCTTCCATTGGTTGATTTACTCCAGACGGTCCTTTTAGATAGACGATATATATTTATTTAAATTAGAGAATGTTAATAGAGCCTACAAATCTATCAGGATCCATACCACTGCTATGATGAGATGGAATATTTGGCGTCGTAGCAGGACCGGTGTGGCTCAAGTTCGTTGTTAAATCTTTCAATAGTTCCTCTTTTTCAGTTTTTCGTGCGAAACAGAAGTCGGATATCTTATTTTGGAAAACTACCAGTAGCTGTGCAGATAGAAAAATAAATTGTTTTAGATAAAATGACAAAAAGTGGGAACAAGAATTGTCACGAAATATAAATGTGTACCTGCGTTAAATCATTATAAAATTTAGCTCCTTCTGTTAGGTTACTCTTTAGCTCTTTAAATGCGTCATGAGCGGAAGCCAATTTACAGAGCATCGTTTCTCGCGCACTACCAGTACCAGCTTGTTCATTCGTAAATTCTGTATGACATGTCTAAAAATATGATAAAATTATATGCATGCATGTATGTATCTTTTTCATTTTTTACAAATGATTCTAATTTTATTGTTTCCTATATATATATGTGCGAAAATTTTATACAAAAATTTTTACCTGAATTTCAGCGACTAATTTTTCCTGACGCGCTATGCTTTCTCGTACTTGTTTTTGTAAAGGCCCATAACATTTTCCCAAACTCTCGACAGATAAATTTGGTTCATCGATCGCGCCGTCTTTGGCTAGCGCTGAAAGAAATGTAGTCTTCATATCATTGGTAGCGGATTTGAATTCGGTTTCAATAGCATCTCGTTTAGCTTTCAATGTTTCTACCTAAAAAAAATATTTAATAATGATTAGAATTCAATTAATTAATACGCACAAATTTATTCATTGTATTGTTATCCACTTACTTCATCCATTAATTTCCTGAGTTGCATAACAATATTACTCTCTTGAACAGCTGAACCTTGTGGAACAGTCCTTGTAAGTTCATCCTCATCCAGACTTAAAATTTCCATTCCTCTATGATTTTCATACTTTTCACGTATCACCTGTGTGTGAATGATCATGTAATAGAACATTCATAAAAGTACAGATCCATGAAATATTTTAACTTTTAAATATCTACCTTATCAGCAGTAACTGCGTTATTTATAATTTCATGATATTTTTGTAAATTGTTAGTAAATTGTTCCGTTAATCGGGCACTCGGTGTCCGCTTCCAACGTTCTTTGAATTGTTCTCTTAATTGGTTGTCTGATTCACGTTCCTCTTGCAACATTCTGTCACACTATAATGCATGTAAAAAATATGTAGCAATTTAAAAAACTTTAAAAAGAAAAAATATATATATATATATTTACCTCGTCTAAAAGTTCTTTATTACGTTGCAATAAATCTGGCAATTCTTTCATAGCTAGTTCCAAAGCTTGTATACCTCCTTCATTTCGCACATAAAGCGCTTTTTCCAATAGCGATTGAGGTATTTCTGTTCCACTTGTATCTTCTATAGCTGCTGGCAGATTCAAACTTGCCAAAACACTATATATAATAAAATTTAATTACAGATCCATAACATTTAACGATGCATATTGTTCTATTTTATACATCTAAACATTTATACCTGTTTAAAAGTTGAGTCATTTCTCGAAGATTTGAAACTTCGTAATTAACAAGCTCATTACGACGATTTTCGTAGGCTGACAATGCATTGTGCATAGTAACAGGTAATAGTTCCGCAAACAAATCTATAAATGTGAGACAATATATGCAATACTTGTAGAAAAGTTTTTTCTCTTTCTAAAATTAATATCGCCTTTAACCTTTAAAATCAGAACTAAATGTTTCGGGAAGCGGGAGTAGTTTAGCAACGCTAGCTTTCCCTATAGCTTCTACATTCTTGATGTCTGGAATCCTTTCGTGATATATAAAATCATTATCCTTTTTTACTTCCGTTAGATTTCTCTGTGCTTTGTTGGCATAATCCTGGAATAAGCTTGGCTTATTTGATCTCTGTTGGGCAGCTTTGAACAATTCCACAGCATGCTGAAAATATCAACGTGACATTATAGTCAAAATAGATATAAAATAGATAACTAAATTGCGATATATTGTAATTACCTCTAATCTAGCAATTTCTTCTCCAATTAATTTATTATTTTTACATACAAGTGATTGATAAAACTCTGCCATAGCGCGATAACCAGCTTGTTTACCTGCTATCTGTAAACAACATTTATTTATAAAAATAATAGACACAAATGTAGGAAAAAAATTAACTGTATTTTTTTTATTAATATACTAACCAAAGGCACCCATTCTTTGTCCCAAAATGCGCGAAAAATCTCTTTCTGAAATAATTTCAAAGCATCTGCATATAATTCTTCTGCTTGTGCCGCTAGTCTAGCAACAATACCATCTTTCATAGAATCGTGAATCGCTTTATGCACAAATATTTCTTGCGCTTGTGCGAGCATTAATGCACTCAATGCTCCAAGTGTTTCTGGGCTAATATCGGGTGTTGGTTCTTGTTGAATTGCCATCATGACATTTCCTTTCAAATAATTAAATATTCCAGCTGATTGCTAAAGAAAAATTTTAATTAAGACTTTAGTTAAGACACACAAATGTGTAAAAGTATTAATATAGGATATAGGAATATGGAAGAGCAAACCTGAAATAATTTAGCTGACAGCTTTAATCCTTCATCGCTATCTAACGATTGTGTAGCAGCTACCGAGCTTTGTAAAGAAGCAATATTGAAAAGTACGCATACTTTTTCATACGCCAATGTGCTAATGGCTGTGTATGACAATATTACAAATTATATCACATTTTTAATAATATACATTTATTTGAGTAAAATCTATATTGCTTTATCTTATCTCTGTCATTCTATCTTATCTGTTATTTGATCTAAATTCTTGATTTAGAGATTATTTATGTATAATGTTCTTGGATAATTTTTTTCTCATTTATTTGAAATAATTCACAAATAATTTATATATTTAATAATAAAATTTGAATTAAAAGCATATAAGGTAACAACATTATACATCCTTTCCTCTTAATACTTACTTAAACTAAGTTTTCCACCAAAAATTGTACGATCAAAGGCATCTTTCCACTTGAATGGTATTTGTAATTCGTGAGCAGGAATTTTTCCTTCCAAAGCAGATAACTGATCATAATAACTACAAATAAAATTATATGTTTAAATTAATTTAAATGACAATGTTTTCCATATATATTATACATATTTGTATTTACTAGTTTTTTTTTTTCTTTCAGGTGAAAAAGACGTGAAAAAAAGACAAGATTTGAGACATTCTGTACCTAGATAAATTACGATTGAATCGATCAAAAGTGTCATTCGCTGTCAGCAAGATTCGGTTATATCGTTGACGTGGATTTAAGAGTGCGAATGCACAAGACAGTTAATAAACGAAATAGAAATATATATTTCATCGAGGCAATTTCAGAAGCTGAATGACGATCGCTCACACGGATAATTGTCACACGAAGTATAATGGAAATAATTAAAGATGACTCATACCTGTAGATAACCTGCAAGGAACTTTCATACTTCTCAAAGGCCCGCCAAAGAGCGTTGTTTCTCAACTTGCTAAATTCCGCGATAGCGTCCGTATAATCTTTCTGATTGCCCGGGCTGTTGTACGTCGATTTAATGACATTTGTAAGCGGTTTTACTATATCAACGTCGGAAGGTTTTTTCAATGGAATCGCGATAAGTTCAGCCATTTTCACGTATAAACTGACGAACAGGGTGCGTTCGTGAAATTCCTACTCATGGGATAGAGTAGCCTTTGATTGACCAATCGGGACAAAGAAATCTCCTATTGCTCTGATTGGTTAATTAAAAGCGCTAATTTATCCTGCGGGTCGAATTTTTGAACGCACACAAGAACTATCGCCTAGAGTCCCTAGAAATAAGAGTCTGCCATATGTTGTCTAATTTTGGATTGGCTTGATACGAAATGGCGGCACCAATCAATGATGATGACTGAATTGGCGAAAAATTTGAAAAGCAGTAATCAGTAATGTGACAAAGGAAGATACAACTACATTTTAATAGTATTTAATGTTTATTAAATAATTATTAAATAATCTTATAAAAAATAAGAAAACAAATAAAACAAAATTAAGAAAGAAATTATAAAAAATAATATAAAAATATTTTTAAAAATTAAATATATTTATATATATATTTATATACATATATATATATATATTTATATACATATATATATATATTTATATACATATATATATATTTATATACATATATATTTATATATATATATATATATAAAAATTTTAAATAAGTTTAAAAGAAATTTTTTTATTTGTATTATAAAAATAAAAATAAAAATTATAAAAATAAAAATAAATATTTATATATTATATCATATATAATAATTATTATGTTATTTATAATTATTATATTATATTATATTATTATTGTTATATTATTTTAAAATAATAAATAAAAAGTACAAATACATTTTAACAGTTTAATTATTATTATTATTCTAGATATTACATTAAAATACATATTAATAAATATTCAATATATTTATAAAATATTACATATACATGAACAGACAGAAACGTAATTTATACATATGACAATAACAATATCCTTATTTAATCATCGAGTGCATCGCCATATAAATAATATAAATAATTATTTATATATATATATTATTTATATATTATTTATATATATAAATAATATAAATATATATATATATATTTTTTATATATTTATTCTTAAATTAATATATATCTTATTATATTCTTAAATATATGCTTACCTCTCTGTCTAATAACAGTTGTACAATTTATATTGATATTAATAATTTTATATTTATTGTAATTATAATTAATTATTTATATAATTATATTATTAAATATTTATTAACCACAATTATTTATATCACAATATCATTGACAAACTACACTCTCAAAAAAAAAATAACTCATTCTGCTTTCAAATTCACACTATTCAGTAGCCATTTTGTATCAAACTAGAACATATGCCAGACTCTTATTTCTAGGGACTCTACTATCGCCTATCTCCTATCTAAAGCCTTGTGTCCACGATACTAGAAATCGGTCCGAGTTCTCGGACCGAGACGTTTGTAGCCAATTATTTTGCAGCTTTTACGGAAAAGCGGCAATTTTATTGGGTACAAACGTCTCGGTCCGAGAACTTGGACCGATTTCTAGCATCGTGGACACAAGGCTTAATGTTTCCCTCTCAACCGAGTGTTATTTCAGGCTATCTTATTTGCTTCTGACGTCTGCGTTATTTTATTGATAATCCAGACATTAAAAAAGGTTATCGCAGTTGATTTATATCGTGTACGATATATATATATAAGTACACAGCGATATGCAATTTTTTCTCCTAAGAATAAGGAGCAAATATGCCGACTAATTGTATTGATTCTGCGGATTTGTTTACGAGACATTTTATCATTCACATATATCATTCACAGAAGTGTCAGAAGATCATATACTACGCATTTTACTTAAAATTAAAATGTTATTAATAAAAATATTTAATACATTATTATTACTAATAAATATGTTTATTAAATGCGTTTATTATTAAATATACCACATCATATATGCCACATACTTTCTACTTTAAATTAAAATGTTAAAAAACATTTTACTAAATGTTAATTGGATAAAATGTTTTTTTTTTAACATTTTCATTTTAAGTAAAATACGCATATAATGATGTGGCACTATATTGAGTGATATGAATATAATGCGATTATATAAAATAATCTAAAATCAATAATTAGTCAGCAATTTACTCCTGTTGCAACACTCTAATACTTATTGTTATATAATCATATGCCGTATAATTAACCGCGATAACAATGGTAATATCTGGATTATCAGTAAAATAATGTAGATGTACGTCGAAAGTAAATACGACAGCCTCACATATATGTACATACACTCAGAATGTTGAGGCATGTATTGAGACTGAGAGGATGAATATATATATACATGTGTATATATTGATATATATATATATATATATATATATATATATATATAATAATATACATATAATATATATTGAATATACATATATATATATATATATATATTTGAATATAAAAAATGTAAGAATGAAAGAGTATATAATATATACCTATATAATTTGTAATAATAAATATAATTAAGAAACAGATTCCTTAAATATAACATATATAACGCTTCAAAAACTCATTGTGCAAGACTTAAATATTATTAAAAATTATTTTTTTATTGATTATTTAATACAATCGTAATACTTTTCGTAATAATACAATCGTATATAGTTTTATATATAGTTTTTCTATATGTCTTTTAAAGATAACGATTGTCTAGATTAGATACTAATATATATGAAAATACAATTGATATTTTTGTGTGCACATATGCACAAACTGTAGAAATGTAAGATAAAACATGACTGATCATATATATAACAAACATATCACGCGCGCGCGCACTTGAATTAAAAAATAATTTGATAGATTCCTTAAAAGAATATATATAGTGATTTATGTAAATAAATAATAATTTATATGTAATATATAAAATTATAAAAAATAATTTCTAGATATTATAATGATGGACAAATTCTTCAATATGAAATTCTATGCAAGTATTCTTAAATTGCGTAATTGTTTTTTTTTTTAAGATAACAGGTAACTTTCCAATAAATTCAAATAAATTTGAATAATTTAATAATATTCGTATGATTGAATAATATATTTAATAATAATATATAATTTAATTTAATTATAATAGTAGAATAAATCCTCAGTATTTTACATTAGATTTTATTTAGAGTTTTATGTTAAATAACTCAATACCATATTGATGAACTTTGTCAAATTTCCGCTAACAAAAAAAAGAATTATCTTACAATATATATCAAATAGTTAAGTTAGAATAAACAAAAAGTGATTGATTTTATAAGAGTTTGTATTACCCATTATAATATATATATCAACATATACATGTAGTAGATATATATGTATATGTTATCTAATCACTTGGATTTCTTCGATCCATTATTGAAAAAGTGTGAACATTTTTGACCGAGAGATAAATCTTGAAAATATTGTTTACGTAATTTATCGTGGCATGAGTTACTCGTTTCTCTGTCTTATTACACTGGTGTAGACTTTATAATTTCATCAAACTTGGATTGCAGAAACCAGTATTATCTCTGCCAGTTACCTCGTTACAGTAGGCTGAGATATAACGCGGAGTTATATTGTAATTATCAGAGTTATGTTGCAATTACATTCAAGTATGTTATATTTGTTGTTTATTTAAATGTTCGTCTTAATACGAATTTTGCGATATACAAAACTTGAAAATTCGTTTATGAAATTTATCATATAAATACATATAATAATGACATTCCGAAAAATAATGTTATAATTCCATCGTCTTTATTTTGAAAAAAAAAAATCATTTGAAAATATATGTCATTACTCGGGGTTCCGATGAAACTCGATTATAAACTAAGTTTTTATAATCATTTATTTTGTTAAAAACAAATTTAACTTGTTAAATTATTTATTTTTTATTATTTCCTTCGACAAGATGTTCTTTTCTTTTTTAGTTTTTGCTTGAAACATTTGAAATAATCGCGCAACAATGGAATTTTTCGAAATACTGTGCGGCATTCTCGCCGTACTTCTCGCTGTTTATTACTACTTGACATCGACATTCGATTTTTGGAAGTCACGTAGTATTCGTGGACCACAACCGATACCTATATTTGGTAACTTTAAAGACGTTATGCTTACAAAAAAGTGCATAGCTGATTATGTGATGAAAATATACAACGATTATAAAGATGAATCTATGATTGGAATATTCACTGTCAGGACACCTGTCCTAATTGTAAAAGATCCAAATCTAATCAAAGATATACTTATCAAAGATTTTACAAAATTTGTCGACAGAGGAATCACCGTTCATGAAAAGGTATGAGTAAATATATTTCTAAACTATATTATAATACTTGAATTTATATAAACCGAACGTGTTTTAAGAACTTTGAGATATACGCTACTATATATATTTTTTTAATAATCAGAACTAATGAAAATCATGAGAGTTATTTCACATAGTCTTGAACTAAAAGTTCTTGTGTATCTAATGTAAATGTATTCATAAGATGGAAGATTTATTTGATTATAATTTTGTGTCTATTACAGTTCGATCCGCTATCGCAACATCTTTTCGCTCTAGAGCCTAGAAGATGGCGACCTTTAAGAACAAGATTGTCGCCAGTTTTTACATCCGGTAAATTAAAGGAAATGTTTTCTTTAATATCGCAGTGCGCCGATCAACTTGAACGATACACAGAAAAACTAGCGTGCAAAAACGAACCTGTAGAATGTCGCGAATTGATGGCCAAATATACAACCGATGTAATTGGTACTTGCGCTTTCGGCATCGAGATGAATGCTCTCTCGGACGAAGACAGCGAATTCCGCAGGATGGGAAGATTGATTTTTTCGCCAACTTGGAAAATCATTCTACGATCAAGACTCAAACAATTCCTGCCGTGGTTTTGCGATATACTCAGTTACATATTACCAGAAACAGGGGTCTCCAAATTTTTTACACGTATTGTCAAAGAGACCATGGACTATAGAGATACGAATAATATTGTTAGGCACGACTTTATTGATATATTACGCAAATTAAAAAAGCATCCAGAAAAAGTGGGTGATATCGGTAAGTGACAAATGTTCGTCTTTATGAATATTTTTTTATCTGCAACTGTTTCTATAAAAAATATG
Organism: Prenolepis imparis; assembly: GCF_030444845.1. Taxonomy (NCBI): domain Eukaryota; kingdom Metazoa; phylum Arthropoda; class Insecta; order Hymenoptera; family Formicidae; genus Prenolepis; species Prenolepis imparis. Next base: position 8,815,099 of record NW_028141171.1, on the reverse strand, counting down.
AGTTTGAGTATGCAAAATGTCACAGCAGTGTATTACATATCAACTAATATTAAATAAATATATAAATTATAATTTTTAATACTAAAACGTGAATAAGATTTATTTGTAACAAAAATATATTACATTTTAGAGTTGACCGATACCTTGATAGCTGCTCAAGCATTCGTATTTTTCGCTGCGGGCTTTGAAACATCATCGACGACCATGAGTAATGCTCTTTACGAGTTAGCATTAAATCAGAAAATACAAGACAAGTTACGTGAGGAAATTGATGAAGAGTATATGAGACATAATGGCAATTTTACATATGAGAATATAAAAACAATTAATTATTTGGATAAAATTTTCAAAGGTACGTCAGTCGAAGAAAAAAATGTAATAAAAGAAAGATATTGCTATTTAGAGCGATTATAGGTATAATATAATCTGTTTCTAATGTTAATACAAATAAAAATATATTTCATAACTTCTACTTCATATCTCTTTTTCATTGTTTTTAATATGAACAGAAACTTTACGAAAATACCCGGTAGTGCCGCTACTTACAAGAAAATCGATGTCGAGTTATACTTTTGATGGTACCAAAGTTAATATACCAAAAGGCCAAGACATATGGATTCCTATTTACGCGATTCAACGAGATCCAAATATTTATCCGAATCCAGATGTGTTTGATCCTGAGAGATTTACTGACGAAATTGTGCAAACTAGGCACCCGATGTTTTATTTACCTTTCGGCGATGGACCAAGGAATTGCATAGGTAAAGAGAAAAACATTTAAATATATGTTTTGTAAAATATATATAAATTTTATTTATTTTGCTTTAGGCTGATGATTGTTTACTTGAAAAACTGAAATCCTTTTTTTTGTAGTAATTATTATTAATTATTTTCAGGTGCTCGCTTCGCTGTTCATCAGACAAAGATTGGGCTTATAAAGATATTGCGAAACTATAAAATTGAAACTTGCGAAAAAACACAAATACCCTACATAAATCATCCTAAGACTTTTATATTAACACCATCAAGTGGAATATATTTAAAAATAAGTAAAATTAATCGATCTTAATTTTAACTCGGTCTCTTTTCCCGAAAATCATGCAACAAAGAAGTGAAAGAAATATCTATAAATTAGAATAATAATAGCCATTATTATATTTCGATTATATCAGAATTCATTGTATTGATATATTTCATAGATATATTTCATAGACGCACTTTATGACAATATCAATTATATATATACATATATAATTTGTTTTAAATAGAACCATTATACTTTTTTATATAAATCGATTCCTTGCAATATTTGGTATAAAAAATTATAAGAGTAGGATGACCAAAAGTGAATAGTTTGAGATATTTTATACTTTAATGTGATATATAATTTTACATAAACTATAAAATATCCCATATAATATTCATTTTCCGATGATCTTATCTCAATATTTTTTTTATGCACAAAATAATAAGAGGAATCAATTGATGTAAAGGAAACAGTTGTTTTTAATAATAAATTAAAAGTATATAGATAGATCGCAAAATGTAAAATATACACTATTAAGTTTGAAATGTAAACGAAATAATCAATACAATTTAAGCTTTAGATAATTTAATAAAAAAATAAATTAGGGTAAGGATAAATTTAAATAATACGTGGAAATATTATGTAATCTACATGAATGTCATATTTATCAAATTCTTAAAAAATTTTCATATTTTTATATATTTAATTTATATAAAATTATATTTTTATAATTCGGCCAACATAAATGTAAAAATAAAAATAAAGTATTGAAAAGAGTGGCAGAGGAACCAGCGCAGTAATTCGGGCGCAAATATAAATTTATTTAAGATATAATATATATTACATTAGTGAATTTTCGCGAACGTTTCTGTCCTTTCTTTGGACTCTCTTGAGCGCAAACAAAAAATAAATACGGATTAATCTATCGAGCGGTATCTCTATACATAATGATTTTTGTTCGAACGGTGTCGTTATACATACTATACAGAAAATTTTTTAAAAAAGGAATCAGAAAATGTACGTGTCAGTTATGTTAATCAGGTCAAAAGTAGTTAAAGAACAAATTAGTTAAAGAACAAATTGACACCTTATCTCTCGACGTAGTTAAAGAAGTACAAGAATGTAAAAAGTTAATCCCTATTTTGTATTTTGCATTTAAAATACATGTTTCCGAAAACTACTTTACATTTACATTTAAATGATTTTTATTACCTATTTTTTATTTCAAATGCATTTTTCTTGAAAACTAAAAATTAATCAAGATATCAATAATATGTATGTATAACAATCAAAATGTTATTAAAGATGAAGTTATTAAATAAATATTTGTAAACAATGATAAATATTTTATTGTAATTTCACATGTAAATACATATATTTATGTAAATATATTTTTTGTTTTTTGTTTATATTAAAAATATGTAAAGTTTATATAAAGTTTATAAAGTTTAAAGAATTTATAAAAGAAAGTTTAGAAAGCTTGTATAAAGTTTATAAAGTTTATAAAAATTTAATAAAAGAAATAAGAATTTAAATATATAAATAAGAATTTAAATTTTTATTTCTATAAATATTTAAACAATCATTTTTATTTTAAAAAATCATTTTTAAAATGCCTATTTTCTATTTTCTATTTTAAATAGGTGTCTAAAAAGCATTTTGTATTTTGCATTTTTAAATGGAAAGCTTTCTAACTATTTTACATTTTCTACTTTAAATGGGTTCGGACACTTATTTTGTATGTACATCTTTATATAATATAGTACATATGTGTTTGAGAAACATTGGCCGGTATTCATAGTCCGTTCTTATTTCAAGACCGTCTTAAGTAATGTCTTAAGATGCAAATACGGCTCTGTGATTGGTTACCCAGCCAGAAATGATTGTTTGAATCGACGTCGATTCGACGTCAATTTGACCTAATCGACGTTGATTCAACGACGATTCGACGCCGATTCAACGACGAATTGACGTCGATTCGACAATCATTTCTGGCTGGGTAATCACATCTTAAGATTGTACTTAAGACAGTCTTAAATATAAGAACCGACTATGAATACCGGCCATTATCTAATCATTAAATTTTCAGTACTTAATATACATATAATTTCATATGTATCAGTGTAGTGGGAACACGAATGAGAAATGTGATTTTTTTAAAGATATGGTTTCCGCAATTCATTGCAACGTAATTGTACTCGTTTTCTTATGATGACGTAAATACATACCTTTATCATTTAACTGAACTCCGGATCACTCAACCAGTACTATCTCCGGTTGCGAGTTGGTCGGTTGAAATAACGAAGCTGCTGCACTACCAGAGATACATTGCTATTGCATTCAAGTACGTCGTATTTATTATCATAATCATATTTATTTAGATGTCGTTCGACTTAAAACGAGTTTTGTGACATGCAAAGTTGTGTAAATACAATAAAGTATATGTGTGTCATACAAATAATAATATTTACAAAAATAATTTTATTTTATTTTCCTCATTTTCAAAGAAGCTATTTCAAAGTGTATGTCAAAAATCTCTTGAAAATTTTCGATAAAAAAACTCAATGAAATACAATTAAATTAAGTTTTTATTAACATCTAATTCGTTAAAAATATATTTAACTTGAATTCTCTAACAATTTATGTTTCTTGACAGAATATTATTCCTCCTCAGTGAGAAATATATATAATCAGTTAAAAAGACGTCGAATCAATGACTTTTTAATCAAAGAGATATCGGTTGATGTAGACGTCTAAAATTTGGTCGATTAGACGTTTTTGTGTCCTTCAAATTTAACCTTTTTAAGACATTTATAAAAACATCTATTAGCCGTTTATAGTTTATAAGATGGTTAAAAAACGTTTAAAAGACGTCTATTAATAGCTTATTGGACTTATTTTAGACGTTTATTGCTATAAGATAAAATATAAAAGTTTAAGAAATATTTTTTATTTAATCAGCTCTCAATATTAATAAATAATAAATAAATGTGATCTGATGTTATAGATGTCGGCCAATAGAGCCAAGCGCGAAAATTAATTTCTAATAAAAGTTTAAGTACACTCGGCAACGGAAGAATGCCTTATATATATGTATATATATAAACGTAAATTCATTCTTCGCGTATCTATTTTTGCATATATATTATAGCTATATATGTCTATCTTATATTATTGCTTGTAAATTTTGTGTGAAAGTTACTATTCCAAAATATATAAAAAAATAAATAATATATTATTATATTTTTATTTTGTTTTTTAAATTTATTATTTTTATATAATATTATTAATTATTTAATTATTATTTATTTTTAAACTGTTTCATATTATGATATAAATTATAAATTTACAGATAAATATTTCTACGTAATCAATACAGAAAAAAAATTTTCTATGATTTTTGAGTTGAAAACTAGTTTAAACTGGATTTCAATCATAATAACGACATAACTGTCTAATAATCGTCTTTCCGACATGTCATTTCTTACTGGGATCATCTCTGTTTATCAGTGAGCATTGCTTGAGATAGTTGACGACTGCAAGACAATGGGATTCTTCGAAATACTATGCGGCATTGCCGCAGTATTTCTCGTTGTATATTATTACCTTACGGCGACCTTCAATTTTTGGAAGTCACGTGGCGTTCGTGGTCCACAACCGACATTAGGATTTGGTAATTTTAAAGACGTTCTGCTAATGAAAAAATCACTTGCTGATTATTTGATGGAAATATACAACGATTACAAAGATGAATCCATGGTTGGAATATTCACTAACAGGACACCCGTTCTTGTCATAAGAAATCCAGATATAATTAAGGATATTCTTATAAAAGATTTTACCAAGTTTGCCCATAGAAGCTTTCCTTCGCACGAAAAGGTACGATCTGTATAAATATGTATATTTTAAATCATATTATAATAGTTAAACTATAAAAAAAAATCTGTAAAAGAAATCTATTTTTTTATAACTTTGGTATATTGTTTTACTTTTTATGTGATAAAATTACTGAAAATCAAGAGAGATTTGTATCAAATAGTAATAAGCATTCTAGTTCTTATGTAATCTAGTAAATTAATTATAAATTGAAAGATTTATTTGAATATAATTTTGTGTATGTGTGTTTTTTATTACAGTTCGATCCGCTATCGCAACATCTTTTCGCTTTAGAACCTAGAAGATGGCGACCTTTAAGGACAAGATTGTCGCCAGTTTTTACATCCGGTAAATTAAAGGAAATGTTTTCTTTAATATCGCAGTGCGCCGATCAACTTGAACGATACACAGAAAAACTAGCGTGCAAAAACGAACCTGTAGAATGTCGCGAATTGATGGCCAAATATACAACCGATGTAATCGGTACTTGCGCTTTCGGCATCGAGATGAATGCTCTCTCGGACGAAGACAGCGAATTCCGCAGAATGGGAAGATTGATTTTTTCGCCAACTTGGGAGAATGTTCTACGGAATAGATTAAAACAATTCCTGCCGTGGTTTTGCGATATACTCAGTTACATATTACCAGAAACAGAGGTCAACAAATTTTTTACACGCATTGTCGTAGAGACCATGGACTATAGAGATGCGAACAATATTGTTAGACATGATTTTATTGATACACTGCGCGAATTAAAAAAGCATCCAGAAAAAATGGGTGATATCGGTAAGTGACAAATGTTCGTCTTTATGAATATTTTTTTATCTGCAACTGTTTCTATAAAAAATATGAGTTTGAGTATGCAAAATGTCACAGTGTATTACATATCAACCAATGTTAAATGGATATATATATATAATTTTTAATACTAAAACGTGAATAAGATTTATTTGTAACAAAAATATATTACATTTTAGAGTTGACCGATACCTTGATAGCTGCTCAAGCATTCGTATTTTTCGGTGCGGGCTTTGAAACATCATCGACGACCATAAGTAATGCTCTTTACGAGTTAGCATTAAATCAGGAAATACAAGACAAGCTACGTGAGGAAATTAATGCAGAGTATATGAGACATAATGGCAATTTTACATATGAGAACATAAAAAAAATGAATTATTTGGATAAAACTTTCAAAGGTACGTCAGTCAAAGAAGAAAATGTAATAAAAGAAAGATATGCTATTTAGAGCGATTATAGGGGTATAATATAATCTGTTTCTAATGTTAATACAAATAAAAATATATTTCTTAACTTCTATTTCGTATCTCTTTTTCATTATTCTAAATATGAACAGAAACTTTACGAAAATACCCGCCGGTGCCGCAACTTACAAGAAAATCGATGTCGAGTTATACTTTTGATGGTACCAAAGTTAATATACCAAAAGGCCAAGACATATGGATTCCTATTTACGCGATTCAACGAGATCCAAATATTTATCCGAATCCAGATGTGTTTGATCCTGAGAGATTTACTGACGAAATTGTGCAAACTAGGCACCCGATGTTTTATTTACCTTTCGGCGATGGACCAAGAAATTGCATTGGTAAAGAGAAAAACATTCAAATATATGTTTTATAAAATATAAATTTTGTTTATTTTGCTTTAAGCTGAGATTTTTTTTACTTGAAAAACTTAAGTATTTTTTTTATAGTAATTATTATTAATTATTTTCAGGTGCTCGCTTCGCTGTTCATCAGACAAAGATTGGGCTTATAAAAATATTGCGAAACTATAAAATTGAAATTTGCGAAAAAACACAAATACCTTACATAAATCATCCTAAGACTTTTATATTAACACCAATAAGTGGAATATATTTGAAAATAAGTAAAATTAATTGATGTTAATTTAAGTTTGGTTTATTGTTCAAAAATCATATATGCATCAAAAAAGGGTGAAGGAAATATTTTCAAAGAAGCTATTTCAAAGTGTATGTCAAAAATCTCTCGATTTTTCGTAAAAAACTCGATGAAATACAATTAAACCAAGTTTTCATTAACATCTAATTCGTTAAAAATATATTTAACTTGTTAAATTCTCTATTATAACAATTTATGTTTTTTGACAGAATATTGTTCCTCTCTGCAGCGGTGTCGCCAAGCGCACTCCACACGTCCGTCACGTTGCGCGTTTCGCGCGAGACTGATCGTCAGTCACGCAATCGCAATGTCTTGAGAATCGAGAATCAGTCTCGCGCGAGACGCGCAGCGTGGCAGACGTATGGGCTGCGCTTGGCGCTGAGGGCCAATTTCACCAACGTCGATTAACTTTAACCTCCGGTTAAACTATATAATTGTCTCTTTTTAATGAACGTATCTGGTCTATGTCGCCGCATGCAATATGCGGCACATACTAATATTATATATATTAAATAAAAAAATTTTGTACGTTGGTGTCTGCTTGGTAAATAAATATTCTGCAAACAATGTATACACATTGACTCCAACGCGCACTTCTCGGGTCTACATCACATTTTTTATAAGTGACTAGAACAACACAAGCACGCGCTACGCGCGCGCCATTCCTCAATTTTATATTGATATTATAAAAATGATATTTTTATATAAAGTTTGTTTAAATTTGATTAACATTTTTTGACAGAAATCAGATAATTAAAGCGTTAATTTGCTGATTAAATTTTAAAATAAAAATATGTTATAAAAATTAAAAATGTTATAAATAATATTACAAATAATATGTTTACTACTTAAAACTCAAATATATTTTATTGTTTGCAAATAACTTTTATATATATAATACAATGTACTATCAAAATATATATAAGCAATAAATTTTTGGCTATTCTTCGAATATCAAAAATCGATATTTTGTAGCAGTGGATCCTATATGGCGCAAACTTTTATTATGTATAATGTATATCAAATAAAAGAATTTGCACGCTTGTATCTATTTGGTATAAAAATAATCTGCAAACAACGTACTATTGAAAAAAACAAGCGATAAATTATTGGCTCTTTATATTAAATAAATACGAGCATGCAAATTATTTTATATAATATACATAATATAAGTCCGCGCGGTGTAGGGTTCGCGGCTACAAAGTTTCATATTTAAATATTCTTAAAAAAGCATAAAATTCATTGCTTGTTTTTTGTTAATAGTACATTGTATGCAGATTACTTCTATACCAAACAGATTCGAGCGTACAAGTTTTTTTATATAATACATATAATATAAGTCTGAATTTTATAGGTCCGCGGCAATAAAGTATAGATTTTTAATATTTTAATAAAAGACAAAAATTTATTGCTTGTTCTTTTTAATAGTACATTTTATGCAGATTACTTTTATACCAAATATATTCGAGCTTACACATTTTTTCGTTTAATACACATAATATAATTCTGCTTTATATAGGGTCCGCAGTTATAAAGTATCGATTTTAAATATTCTAAAAAAAGCCAAAAATTAATCAAATGTTTTTTATAATAGTACATTTTATGCAGATTTCTTTTATACCAAACAGATTGAAGCGTACAAATTTTTTCGTTTAATACACATAATATAAATCTGCTTTATATAGGGTCCGCGGTTATAAAGTATCGAATTTTAATATTTTAATAAGAGCCATAAATTAATCGATTGTTATTTTTAGTAGTACATTTTATACAGATTTACTTTTATATCAAACAAATTCAAGCGTACAATTTTTTCGTTTAATACACAGAGTATAATTCTTCGTTATATAAGGTTATTAAAGCGTTAATAAAGTATCAATTTTTAATATTATAAAAAATATTAATTGATTGTGTTTTTTTAATAGTACATTATATGCAGATTATTTCTGTACCAAATAGATTCAAGCCTACAAATTTTTTCATTTAATACACATAATATGAATCTGATTTTTAATGAGTTCGCGGCTATAAAGTATCGATTTTTTAATATTTTAAACAGAGCCAAAAATTAATCTTTTATATATTTCAACAGTGTATTGTTTGCAGATTATTTTGGTACCATAAACACACCAGCGTACAAAATTTTTGATCTAATATACATAAAATGAATCAACGCCGTATGGAATCCGCGGTTTAACAATTTTTATTTTTAATATTTTAAAACGAGCCAAAAATTAATCTTTCATATCTTTTAACAGTACATTGTCTCCACATTATGATGGTACCATCAGCATACAAGCCTACAAACTTTTTGGTATAATATACATAATATAAATGTGCGCCGTATGAAATCCTCGGCTTAAAAATTTTAATGTTTAATATTTTAAAACGAGCCAAAAATTATTCTTATATATATTTCAACAGTACATTATCTGCACAATATGATGGTACCATTAGCATTCCAGCCTACAAACTTTTTGATCTAATATACGTAAAATGAATCCGCGCCGTATGGGGTTTGCGGTTTAAAATTTTAATTTTCAATATTTTAAAACGAGCCAAAAATTATTCTTTTATATATTTCAACAGTACATTATTTGCACAATATGATGGTACCATCAGCATACCAGCCTACAAACATTTTGATCTAATATACGTAAAATGAATCCGCGCCGTATGGTTCCGCGGTTTAAAAATTTTAATTTTTAATATTTTAAAACGAGCCAAAAATTATTTTTTTATATATTTCAATAGTACATTATTTGCACATTATGATGGTGCCATCAGCATACCAGCCTACAAACTTTTTGGTATAAAATGCGACATATAATTGTGCCCCGTATGGGGTTAGCGGTTTTAAAATTTTAATTTGCAATATTCTTAAACAAGCCAAAAATTTGTCGTTTATGTATTTCAATAGTGTATTGTTTGCAGATTATTTTTGTACCATGAGCATACCAATGTACTACCTTTTTGGTCTAATATATACGTAATATAAATTCGCGCCGTATGGGATTCGCGGCTTAAAAGTTTTAATTTTCAATATTTTAAAACGTGCCAAAATTTTTTATTAACATCTTTTAATTGCATATTATCTGCAGATTACTGTTATGTCCTAAATATAAGAGCCTACACAATTTTATAATTAGTATACATAATAAAAGGCTGCGCCGTATATAGCCCGCAGCGGTAATTTTATTATACCTAATATTTTTAAAAAAGCAAAAAATTTTGAACTTACATATTCCGATTGCATATTGTCTGCAGATTACTGTAGTACCAAAAATAAAACAGCTTTCACACTTTTTTAATTAGTATACATAAAAAAAGGTTGCGCCGTATAAGATCCGCGGTTATAAATTTATGATCCCTATAATATTTTAAAACGAGCCAAAAATTTATTTTGTATATTTCGATAGTACATTGTTTGCAGAATAACGTTATGATGTTTAAATGGCAATCCTAAAATTATGAAACGATTAATTATAGTCACTAATGATTTAAACTTTTAAAAAAATAAACTAACGTATTTAAAAATATAGGTGGTGAATGTTGATAAAATGTTCCTCCGTTTGATAATAAAAAGTATTTAAAAAATACGTCACATGTCATAACAATATTCTCGATTTTGAAATTATGAAGTAATTAATTATCGCCGCTATTGCTTTAAATTATGGAGGAAAAAAAAGTCGACACGATACGAACTGTCATTATCATATCCATAGATTCGTTTTGCTGATATCGACCAATTATATACATGCAGAAGAGTCAACAATAACGCGATACATATCGACTTCAAACGCACACTTTTCGGGTCTATATCACTTTTTTTATAAGGGATATTTTTTGTTTCTATTTTTTGTCTCTATTATATATTTTTATATATTATTATTTATTAATTTATTATAATTTTTATTAATTTATTTCTAAAATAATCTTGAAATTTCTGTTTCTTTGTTAGTAACGATTTTGGGCAGATATTTCATATTTTATGCTTAAATCGCTGTTTAATTACTAAATGTAACTCAAACGTCGAATCGTAATCTATTTCGTTATCTATCGAACGTTATCTAATATATATTTTAAATTAACATTTGCCTATATTAACATAGTACTTAAAAGACGACAACAGTGTAACTTCAATAATTAATAATACACGTAAAAAATTGCGATTTTCGTTTCTCTTCTTTGATATATTATATATTATTTATTTTTTCAGTGGAGATAAAACGATCAAAAAAAGTTAAAATTTTAATTTTAGATTTTTAGAGATTATTTGAAATTTAAATTTATATAGTCTAATTAATACATACATATTTGAGATATATTTATTGATGATTTATATTCAACCATAATCAGTATCTTAAGTAAATAATAGTAAATATTAAGTAAATATTAATTATAATGTGTTTACGCATCTTCGAAAAAACAAATTAATTTATTGCTATGTATAAAATCACATATTTTTTTAAAAAAACATTTATAAAAATTGCTAAAATATTTATTATCAATGGAATTTTAAATTAATAAAAAAGGTAATAATCAAGTTGCACTTTTTAATCATGTATTAATCATACCGAAATATCAATATATTATTATATCAATTCATGTAATTCATCGCGATCTAAAAATATCTCAATATGCGACTAGCGCGATACCATTTGCCCATACGTAGCTGCCAGAGCAATATTATTAACATAATCGTACTAGACGAGGCAGGCGAAATGTTCGCGATTGAATTGCAAAGCTAATCATTTAAAATTTAAATTCAAAAATAAACGCATCACAAAAACGCGGTGACGCAAATGCGAGCGATAAAGAGTTCCCTCGCATGCACGTTGTTACAAAAGTATAATTTATTTAGCGGTTCTCAAAGGCGTTCAATGATACACTGACACTCATAATTCGCCGAATCATTGAGGCGCAATTCGCGGAATTCATTACTGATTTTTCGGGAAGATTATAATTAGTCCAACTATGGATATGATGCCGAAAGGATTAAAATAAAGGTGCATAGAAGCATTCGGAGTAGTCGCGTATTAGCTTTCCGCTTACATTAGATTCGCATCGAAGTTCTCTTGTGTGATCAATTTTTCTAAGATTAAGAAGAAGGCGCAGAATTAGATCTCTTCTTATACTCTTACAATTAGTGTATATAATTAATTATTAAATTCTTATACTGTATCTATATAGTCCATTTAATTGTGTAGCTTAAATAATACCTTCACTGAAAAAAAATTTGTTAACTTGACTAAACCTTTCAACTAAATTACTATTTTGTTAATTGAACATGCATTAGTATTTAAGTCAAATATACGTTTTGTTAGATTAATATTTAGTTGAAAGGTTTAGTCAAGTTAATTTTTTTTTCAATGTTTATTTGTGTAGACTCATAGCATTAAGGTGATTGTGAGTCTACAATGAATCACTACAATTAGTCATTAGCAAATTGATCAATCATAGTCAATTATTCTATAAGAATATTTTCGGAATAATCGATTGTAATTGCTCAATTTGCTTACGACTAGCGCCTTATTGTAAATCAGGCGTTAATAATAACTCTAAAGGTCACTTTTCAATCAAACTCTGATTAATTTAATCGACGTCCGATATCCAATAGGAATAATTTATTTTAAAATAAATTTCTTCTATTGGACATCAAACGTAGTTTATTTTAAAATAAATTTCTCCTATTAGATATAAAAATACAAATTAGATATATAAAACAAATAACAAATGCATTTGATTTATCAAACTTTCTTCATTAAATTTTTAATTTCTTAAAACAAGCTTTTTCCGACAAAATATTGTTATTTCTTATTTAACAAACATTGCTCGAGATAATCGATCGACAGTTGCAGGATAATGGAAATTTGTGAAATATTGTGCGGCATTGCTGTCATATGTCTCGCTGTTTATTATTACTTGACATCAAACTACGACTTTTGGAAATCACGTGGCGTTCGCGGTCCACGACCGATACCGGGTTTCGGTAATTTTAAAGATATTATATTCAATAAAAAATTCTATGGTGATTATTTGAAGGACATATATAACGAGTACAAAGATGAATCCATGATTGGAATATTCGATAAAAGAACACCTATTCTTATTATAAAAGATCCAGACTTAATTAAGGATGTTCTTATTAAACATTATTCCATGTTCGCCAACAGAGGAATTTCTATTATTAAAAGAGTATGTACTAAAATATTTAAATTATATTATAATATTCGAATTATATAAATGTGTTTTAATAACTTATTAACTTAGATACGTTATATTTTTCCAATAACCACAGAATTGTTGAAAATTGTGACATTTAGTTTCAAATAGTCTTGAATTTCTTTAGTACATTTCGTGTAATCTAGTAAAAATGTTCTTAAATTTCGAAAACTTACTCGATTATAATTGTATTTTTTATTATATATTATTATATATTATTATATATTATTTTATATTGCAGGCTGAACCATTGACGCAAAATATTATTCATTTGGACCCCGAAAGATGGCGAGATTTAAGAAACAGATTCTCGCCCCTTTTTGCACCCGGTAAATTAAAGGAAAAGTGCTCTTTAATGTCGGAATGTGCCGATGATCTTCTACAACATATAGATAAAATAATGAACAAGGACGAGTCAATAGAATGTCGCGAATTGGCGGCCAAGTATGCGACAGATGTATTCGGTAATTGCGTTTTCGGTATCGAGATGAATGCTCTCAAAGACGAAAACAGCGAATTCCGGAGAATAGGAAGATTGATTTACAAGCAAACCTGGCAAAAACTTCTACGATTAAAATTAAAGCAAACATTGCCGTGGCTGTACGATATGTTCGGTTATATCTTACCAGAATTGGAGATCACCACATTTTTTAAATGCCTTGTTGTAAACACCATAAATTATAGAGAAACGAATAATTTAATTAGACACGATTTCATTGATAAACTACGTAAATTAAAACAACATCTAAATAAAGTAGACGATATTAGTAAGTGACAATTGTTTTTATGAATATTTTCTATCATGTGTTTTTTAGACAGAAATGTTTATGAATGTGTGTACCTATATAAAATATATAATATATTAGTTTATACTATATATATTAATCGTTAAAAATAGAAACATTATTCACATAATTTTTAATATTTGACAAGAAACAGAATTATTCGTAAAAAGAAAATATTACATTTCAGAGATGATCGAAAGTTTTCTAGCTTCTCAAGCATACCTATTTTTCGTAGCTGGCTTTGAAACTACATCGGGGGCCATAAGCAATGCGCTCTATGAATTGGCATTAAATCAGAAAATACAAGACAAATTACGTGAGGAAATTGACGAAGAGTATACTAAGAACGGTAGCAATTTAATATATGAGTACGCAAGTAAGATGAATTACTTGGACAAAGTTTTTAAAGGTACATGATTCGAAGAAAAAAGTTAATAAAAAAAAAGTATGCTGTTGTTTTAAGCATCATTAATCAATAGTTTTATTGTAAATTAACTTGTTACATACACACACACACACACACACACATATATTTTATATATATATATATATATATATATATATATATAATATATATATACATATATTAATTTCCATAACTTATATTTGACAAATAATTCTTCAAATTCTTTCTTATATTGTTTTTAATATATGCACAGAGACTTTACGAAAATATTCGCCATTGGGATTTCATATGAGACAATCGACGTCAAGTTATACTTTTGATGGTACCACAGTTAATATACCAAAAGATCTAAAAGTATGGATTCCCGTTCACGCGATTCAGCACGATCCGGATATTTATCCGAAGCCAGATATTTTTGATCCAGAAAGATTCACTGACGAAGCAGTGCAAACCAGGCATGCAATGCATTATCTACCATTTAGTGATGGACCAAAAAGTTGCATGGGTAAAGTGAAATATGTAGATTTATATTCATCAAGTTCTGTTTGTTTTGCATTTACACAAAAAATTATTTTAATTGAGAAAATTTTTTTGTAATAATTATTTTTCTATTTGTAGGTTATCGCTTCGCTGGTTATCAGGTAAAGATTTCTCTTATAAAAATACTACGAAACTATAAAGTCGAAACTTGTGATAAAACACAAATACCCTACATAATTGATCCTATACCGTTTCTATTAACTCCTAAGGGTGGAATACATTTGAGACTAATTAAAATTAATCGGACATAGTTTTGTCACTTCTCTTAAGAAACATGCATAAAAAAATATAATTTAATTATTTTTAAGTTATATTTTTATACGCGTGACATGCATATAAACCGTTTAATTTTAAGTGACTTATGTCACTAATATATAATAATGACTAAAGATAAAATATAATTATATTTAGCTAAGGCAAATTAATTGCATTAATAAATAAATAAGTTGAATTATTAATTAATTGATATCGTCTTGAAGTATCAATATGTATCATTATAAATACAATAAATATTGATGAATGAATAGAAATAGCAATGGTTATTTATTATTCTAAATTATAGATATTTCCTTGACTTCTTAGTTGCATGATTTTTAAGAAAAGGAACTTAATTGTAGTTCTTTAGTGTTAAACTTATTTGTAGTCTAATTATATTATTACGTGAATGTAAATATATATACGTCACAATTATTTAAAATAATATTACCAGAAACACATCGAACAAAATGTTTTTAAATTCTGTAATCGAAAACATCTAAAGGTTGTACAAAACCAGTTGTTTTTTTTTTAATTGTTAAAATATCTACTTGTTTGTCTACTGGTATACATTTTCTTTAATTGTTCCGGACAACGTTCTATCTATTAATCAAGCAGTAGCAGACTTTTTTCTCTAGTATTAATGATATAATAAAGCTATTTATCTTATATAGGAGTTGATTTTACTAATTGCGTTGCAGCGTTTATACGTATCAGCACATAGTACGTGTAATGTATGTACACATTTAGTGTAATAAAGAACAGGTTATCTAATCAATTAATTCTTCCTGGTATTATTTGCAAAGACATTTTGTGCTGAAGATGAATCTGAAAGATATAATTACCGCAATTCATCGTGACTCACATATTGCTCGGATGACATCTCCTAGTGGTAGCGCATATGCTTTATAATTTGACTCAACTTGGATCCCGACGTATTATTTCCAGTCATCGTTGCAAGTTAGTCGATTGGGATAGCTGCGGATGTGTGAGTTGTTGCAATTATCGATTACATTACCATCGCATTCAAGTACTCGCTGATTCGGATGCTGCCCCTCGTAAGGCTTGCAAATAGCTGAAAACATATGTATATTTCAAGTATATCGTACAAATAATTATAACATTTTTTGTAGTATAATTTTATCTTTGTATTTTTTTTAAAAGAAATTATTTCGAAATGTACTTTTTGAGAGAAGTCGTTTCGAAATGTACGTTTACTCCGTTCTTGGAGAGAGGGGAGAATGTCCTCAATTCTTGTATTTCACAGTCATGCGATTATTTACGGAAATCATTCACTTGTGGACGAAAAAAATGCGATCAAAAAGAATTTTATTGAAAAAAGTGATGCAATTTTTCCGCTAATATTACACAAATAAGTGATAAACAACAAAACAATTTGATGCATTTGTAATTCCGAGATGTTGCTGCACACGAAAAAATATCATTTTAAGAAAAATAATTATTCAGTTGATTTTTCTTCTTTTAAGTAACAGTTAACTTTAACAAAAAATATTTTCTTGACAATAGTGTTAAAACAAACTCATTACAAATTTTAGAAATATTTATTTATTATCATATACTCAAAACACACAAGTAAATATATTCTTTTAAAAAATATAAAATTTTATAGAAAAAAAGTCAAATTAAATTTTTCTCTTTATAATATAATGTAATAATTTGAACACGATGTAAAGCTGTATCATTTTTATCTTAATAATTTGCAAACATTTGTATATTAGTATCCTTTCCAAAAGAAAGTTTTTATATTTCGATCAGTATTTCAATTTTTACACTGTATGTATAGCATATATATATGTATATCTGCGTAAGGGATCTCTCGATCATTCTGATATCGATAAAATCCACTTAAATTCAAATTTCGTTAAATATGAATTTGATTTATCAAACTTTCTTTATTAATATTTTTATTTTTTAAACAAGTTTTCTCTGATAAAATATTGTTTTTTCTTTTTCAGCAAACATTGCTCGAGATAATTGATCAACAGCTGCAGGATAATGGAACCTTTTGAAATATTGTGCGGCATTGCTGTCATATGTGTCACTGTTTATTATTACTTGACATCAAATTATGACTTTTGGAAATCACGTGGCATTCGCGGTCCACAACCGATACCGGTTTTCGGTAATGTTAAAGATATCATATTCAATAAAAAGTTCACTGGCGACTACTTGAGGGACATATATAACGAGTACAAAGATGAATCCATGATTGGAATATTCGCTAGGAAAACACCCATCCTTATTGTAAAAGATCCAGATTTAATTAAGGATATTCTCATCAAAGATTTTACCAAGTTCGCCGACAGAGGATTTTCTGTTAATGAAAAAGTATGTGCAAAAATGTTTTAAACTTATATTATAACATTCGAATTATATAAATACGTTTTGATAATTGTTAATAGTTTTTTTCCGGAATTATATATATATATTGAAAATTGCGATAAATTAAATTTCTTCAGTCAATTTCGTGTAATCTAGTAAAAATGTTTTTAAATTTCGAAAACTTACTCGATTATAATTATGTCTTTTTATTATATTGCAGGCTGCTCCATTGTCGCAACATCTTGTCGCTTTAGAGCCTAAAAGATGGCGACCTTTAAGAACAAGATTGTCGCCCGTTTTTACATCCGGTAAATTAAAGGAGATGTTCTCTTTAATGTCGGAATGCGCCGATCATCTTCAACAATATATAGATAAAATAATAAAAGAGAACGAACCGATAGAATGTCGCGAATTGACAGCCAAGTTTACGACCGATGTAATCGGTACTTGCGCTTTCGGCATCGAGATGAATGCTCTCTCGGACGAAGACAGCGAATTTCGCAGGATGGGAAGATTAGTTTTCACGCCAACCTGGAAAAATGTTATACGAATGAGAATAAGACAATTCCTGCCACGACTTTACGGAGTGATCAATTATATCCTACCACTATCGGAGGTCAGCACATTTTTCACACGTGTTGTTGTAGATACCATGAACTATAGAGAAATGAATAATGTCATTAGACATGATTTCATTGATACACTGCGCGAATTAAAAAAACATCCAGAGAAAGTGGGTGATATCAGTAAGTGACTGTCCATATAAATATTTTCTATCATACAAATGTTTTTTAGACGGAAATGCTTATAATATTGTGCATATACAAAATATATTAGTTTACTATATAATAATCGTCAAATAGATTATTAATATAATTTTTAATATTTGACAAAAAACAGAATTAAATTGTAAAATTCACATTTCAGAATTGACCGACAACTTGATAGCTTCTCAAGCATTTGTATTTTTCCTTGCCGGCTTTGAAACTTCATCGACAACCATGAGCCATGCACTCTATGAATTGGCAATAAATCAAGATATACAAGACAAATTACGTAAGGAAATTGACGAAGAGTACACCAAGAATGATAGCAATTTAATATACGAAAACATAAAGAATATGAATTACTTGGACAAAGTTTTTAAAGGTACGTCTTTTGAAAAAAATGTTTATATAAAAGATAGAAAAGTGTGCTGTTGTTTTTCAGCGCCATTAGAATATTAATAGTTTTATTGCTGGTCAATTAACTTTTAATATATATACAGTCATTTACATAACATATATTTCACAAATAACTCTTCAAATAATTATTTCTTACATTGTTCTTAATATGCAGAAACTTTACGAAAATATCCGCCAGCGACAATTCTTAGGAGACAATCAATGTCAAGTTATACTTTCGATGGTACCACAGTTAATATATCAAAAGATCAGAAGGTATGGATTCCGGTTTTCGCGATTCATCGGGATCCGCATATTTATCCGAAGCCTGATATTTTTGATCCAGAAAGATTTGCTGATGAAATAGTGCAAACCAGGCATGCGATGCATTATCTACCTTTTGGTGATGGGCCAAGAAATTGCATTGGTAAAGTGAAATGTGTAAATTTATTTTCTTCAATTTTGTTCGTTTCGCTTTTACACAAAAAATTATTTTAATCGAGAAATTTTTCTTGTAATAATTATTTATTTATTTTTCCAGGTTCACGCTTCGCTATTCATCAGACAAAGATTGGTCTTATAAAGATACTACGAAACTATAAAGTCGAAACTTGTGATAAAACGCAAATACCCTACATAATTGATCCTAAAGCGCTTCTATTAGCTCCAAAGGGTGGAATACATTTGAAAATAATTAAAATTAATCGGACTTAATTTAAGCTTTATCATCCCCTTTCTAAAAAAGGCATGTTATTGACATTGTTGTCGCTTTTCCGCGATGCTGATTGGCTCTCTGTCGATTCGCGTTGTGTTATATTCGTAGCATCGAAAGGCTGTCATCACGAGGGTTAGCAGTTAGCAGTTTGACAGTTAGTCCAAAATAAAATAAAATAAAATAATAATATGTTTTAAATAATATGTTATAATACTTTAAACTTGATTAATATTTTTGACATTCGCCTTATGTGTTATATTTGTAGCATGAAGAGGCTGTCATCGTGAGGGTTAGCAGTTAGCAGTTTGACAGTTAGTCCAAAATAAAATTAAATAAAATAATGACATGTTTTAAATAATATGTTATAATACTTTAAATTTTGATTAATATTTTTGCGGAAAAGAGGCAACAATACTTGCGAGAATCGACTTAATATGTCTTTTTTAGAAAAAGACTAGAATAACACAAGCGCGCGTTATGCCATTCCTTGATTATATTTAAAAAAGTATGATGTATTTATATAAAGTTTGTTTAAACTTCATTAATATTTTTTTACAGAAATCAGATGATTAAAGCATTACATTGCCAATTAAATTTTAAAATAAAAATATGTTATAAAAATTAAAATAATATATAATTCCTTAAACTCGATTAATATTTCTTGACAGAAATCAGCTGATAGCTATTATAAATATTAATTGAGTTTAAGGAATTATATATTACATTATTTAAAACATATTATTTTAAATGTTATAACATATTCTTATTTTAAAAATTAATTATCAAATTAACGTTTTAATCAGCTGATTTCTGTAACAAAAATATTAATCGAGGATAAGATATTACAACATATTATTTACAATATATTGCTATTTTAATTTTTATAACATATTACTATTTTAAAATTTAATTACCTTACTATATTAATATTTTCTAATATATTTATTTAATTAAGAAGTAGTATATTTATTAAGTTAAGAATAGAAGTGAGACATGAATACAAATTTACAATTAAGGTTTCGTAAATATAATTTTTAAAACAAAAATTATTTTCTTAATTAGAGTCACAAATATATTTCGTCCGACACTTTTCGATAATCTTGATACAATTCGAATTCCGAATGCGCAGTAGAAATGAGTTTCGACATATATTACCGCGATATATGCATGCAGTCACGCATAATTCGTAATAATGTGCAGACAATGTACTGTTAAAATGTATATAAGATTAATTTTTCGCACGTTTTGAAATATCGAAAATTAAAATTTTTAAGCCGCAAATCCCATACGGCGCAGATTTATATAACGTATATTAGACCAAAAAGGTAGTACGCTGGTATGCTTATGGTACAAAGATAATCTGCAAACAATACACTATTGAAATATATATACGATGAATTTTTGGCTCGCCTTAAAATATTAGAAATCGATACTATTTTACAGTTGACTCTATGCGACGCAATCGTATTCTATTTATATCAAATTAAAACATTTGTACGCTGGTGTCTGTTTGGTACCAAATGATTCTGTAATCAATGTATTATTAAAATGTATAATCGATGAAATTTTGGCTCGTCTTAAAATATTAGAAATTGATACATTTTTGCCGCTGACCCTATGCGACGCATCCCTATTTTATGTATATCATATTAAAAAATTTGTACGCTGGTGTCTGCATGGTACCAAAAGATTCTGTAATCAATGTACTATTAAAATGTATAATCGATGAATTTCTGGCTTGTCTTAAAATATTAGAAATTTATACTTTTTTGCGGCTGACCATATGCGACGCATACTTATTTTATGTATATCAAGTTAAAAAATTTGTACGCTGGTGTCTGTTTGGTACCAAATGATTCTGTAATCAATGTACTATTAAAATATATAATCGATGAATTTTTGACTCGTCTTAAAATATTAGAAATTGATACTTTTTTGACGAGGACCCTGTGCGACGCATCCTTATTTTATGTTTATCAAATTAAAAAATTTGTACGCTGGTGTCTGGTTGGTACCAAATAATTCTGTAATGAATGTACTATTAAAATGTATAATCGATGAAATTTTGGCTCGTCTTAAAATATTAGAAATTGATACATTTTTGCCGCTGACCCTATGCGACGCATCCTTAATTTATGTATAGCAAATGAAAAAGTTTGTACGCTGTTGTCTGCTTGGTACTAAAAGATTCTGTAATCAATGTACTATTAAAATGTATAATCGATGAATTTTTGGCTCGTCTTAAAATATTAGAAATCGATACTTTTTTGACGCGGACCCTGTGCGACGCATCCTTATTTTATGTTTATCGTATTAAAAAATTTGAACGCTGGTGTCTGCTTGGTACCAAAAGATTCTGTAATCAATGTATTATTAAAATGTATAATCGATGAATTTTTGGCTCGTCTTAAAATATTAGAAATCGATACTTTTTTGACGCGGACCCTGTGCGACGCATCCTTATTTTATGTTTATCGTATTAAAAAATTTGTACGCTGGTGTCTGCTTGGTACCAAAAGATTCTGTAATCAATGTACTATTAAAATGTATAATCGATGAATTTTTGGCTCGTCTTTAAATATTAGAAATCGATACTTTTTTACCGCTGACCCAATGCGACGCAATATTATTATATGTATATCAAGTTAAAAAATTTGTACGCTGGTGTCTGTTTGGTACCAAATGATTCTGTAATCAATGTACTATTAAAATGTATAATCGATGAATTTTTGGCTCGTCTTAAAATATTAGAAATCGATACTTTTTTACCGCTGACCCTATGCGACGCATCCTTAATTTATGTATAGCAAATGAAAAAGTTTGTACGCTGTTGTCTGGTTGGTACCAAAAGATTCTGTAATCAATGTACTACAAAAATGTATAATCGATGAATTTTTGGCTCGTCTTAAAATATTAGAAATCGATACTTTTTTACCGCTGACCCTATGCGACGCATCCTTAATTTATGTATAGCAAATGAAAAAGTTTGTACGCTGTTGTCTGCTTGGTACCAAAAGATTCTGTAATCAATGTACTATTAAAATGTATAATCGATGAATTTTTGGCTCCTCTTAAAATATTAGAAATCGATACTTTTTTGACGCGGACCCTGTGCGACGCATCCTTATTTTATGTTTATCAAATTAAAAAATTTGTACGCTGGTGTCTGGTTGGTACCAAATAATTCTGTAATGAATGTACTATTAAAATGTATAATTGATGAATTTTTGGCTCGTTTTTAAATATTAGAAATCGATACTCTTTTACCGCTAACCTCATGCGACGCAAGCTTATTTTATGTATATCAAGTTAAAAAATTTGTACGCTGGTGTCTGCTTGGTACCAAAAGATTCTGTAATCAATGTACTATTAAAATATATAATCGATGAATTTTTGGCTCGTCTTAAAATATTAGAAATTGATACTTTTTGACGCGGACCCTGTGCGACGCATCCTTATTTTATGTTAATCAAATTAAAAAATTTGTACGCTGGTGTCTGGTTGGTACCAAATAATTCTGTAATGAATGTACTATTAAAGTGTATAATCGATGAATTTTTGGCTCGTTTTTAAATATTAGAAATCGATACTCTTTTACCGCGGACCCCATGCGACGCAAGCTTATTTTATGTATATCAAGTTAAAAAATTTGTACGCTGGTGTCTGCTTGGTACCAAAAGATTCTGTAATCAATGTACTATTAAAATGTATAATCGATGAATTTTTGGCTCGTCTTAAAATATTAGAAATCGATACTTTTTTACCGCTGACCCTATGCGACGCATCCTTAATTTATGTATAGCAAATGAAAAAGTTTGTACGCTGTTGTCTGCTTGGTACTAAAAGATTCTGTAATCAATGTACTATTAAAATGTATAATCGATGAATTTTTGGCTCGTCTTAAAATATTAGAAATCGATACTTTTTTGACGCGGACCCTGTGCGACGCATCCTTATTTTATGTTTATCGTATTAAAAAATTTGTACGCTGGTGTCTGCTTGGTACCAAAAGATTCTGTAATCAATGTATTATTAAAATGTATAATCGATGAATTTTTGGCTCGTCTTTAAATATTAGAAATCGATACTCTTTTACCGCTGACCCCATGCGACGCAAGCTTATTATATGTATATCAAGTTAAAAAATTTGTACGCTGGTGTCTGCTTGGTACCAAAAGATTCTGTAATCAATGTACTATTAAAATGTATAATCGATGAATTTTTGGCTCGTCTTTAAATATTAGAAAACGATACTTTTTTGCCGCTGAATCTATGCGACGCATCCTTAATTTATGTATAGCAAATGAAAAAGTTTGTACGCTGTTGTCTGCTTGGTACCAAAAGATTCTGTAATCAATGTATTATTAAAATGTATAATCGATGAATTTTTGGCTCGTCTTAAAATATTAGAAATTGATACTTTTTTGACGCGGACACTGTGCGACGCATCCTTATTTTATGTTTATCGTATTAAAAAATTTGTACGCTGGTGTCTGCTTGGTACCAAAAGATTCTGTAATCAATGTATTATTAAAATGTATAATCGATGAATTTTTGGCTCGTCTTTAAATATTAGAAATCGATACTCTTTTACCGCTGACCCCATGCGACGCAAGCTTATTATATGTATATCAAGTTAAAAAATTTGTACGCTGGTGTCTGCTTGGTACCAAAAGATTCTGTAATCAATGTACTATTAAAATGTATAATCGATGAATTTTTGGCTCGTCTTTAAATATTAGAAAACGATACTTTTTTGCCGCTGAATCTATGCGACGCATCCTTAATTTATGTATAGCAAATGAAAAAGTTTGTACGCTGTTGTCTGCTTGGTACCAAAAGATTCTGTAATCAATGTACTATTAAAATGTATAATCGATGAATTTTTGGCTCGTCTTAAAATATTAGAAATTGATACTTTTTTGACGCGGACACTGTGCGACGCATCCTTATTTTATGTTTATCGTATTAAAAAATTTGTACGCTGGTGTCTGCATGGTACCAAAAGATTCTGTAATCAATGTACTAATAAAATGTATAATCGATGAATTTTTGGCTCGTCTTAAAATATTAGAAATTGATACTTTTTTGACGCGGACACTGTGCGACGCATCCTTATTTTATGTTTACCAAATTAAAGAATTTGTACGCTGGTGTCTGGTTGGTACCAAATAATTCTGTAATGAATGTACTAATAAAATGTATAATCGATGAATTTTTGGCTCGTCTTAAAATATTAGAAATCGATACTTTTTTGACGCGGACCCTGTGCGACGCATCCTTATTTTATGTTTATCGTATTAAAAAATTTGTACGCTGGTGTCTGCTTGGTACCAAAAGATTCTGTAATCAATGTATTATTAAAATGTATAATCGATGAATTTTTGGCTCGTCTTTAAATATTAGAAATCGATACTCTTTTACCGCTGACCCCATGCGACGCAAGCTTATTATATGTATATCAAGTTAAAAAATTTGTACGCTGGTGTCTGCTTGGTACCAAAAGATTCTGTAATCAATGTACTATTAAAATGTATAATCGATGAATTTTTGGCTCGTCTTTAAATATTAGAAATCGATACTTTTTTGCCGCTGAATCTATGCGACGCATCCTTAATTTATATATAACAAATGAAAAAGTTTGTACGCTGTTGTCTGCTTGGTACCAAAAGATTCTGTAATCAATGTACTATTAAAATGTATAATCGATGAATTTTTGGCTCGTCTTAAAATATTAGAAATCGATACTTTTTTGACGCGGACCCTGTGCGACGCATCCTTATTTTATGTTTATCGTATTAAAAAATTTGTACGCTGGTGTCTGCTTGGTACCAAAAGATTCTGTAATCAATGTATTATTAAAATGTATAATCGATGAATTTTTGGCTCGTCTTTAAATATTAGAAATCGATACTCTTTTACCGCTGACCCCATGCGACGCAAGCTTATTATATGTATATCAAGTTAAAAAATTTGTACGCTGGTGTCTGCTTGGTACCAAAAGATTCTGTAATCAATGTACTATTAAAATGTATAATCGATGAATTTTTGGCTCGTCTTAAAATATTAGAAATTGATACTTTTTTGACGCGGACACTGTGCGACGCATCCTTATTTTATGTTTATCGTATTAAAAAATTTGTACGCTGGTGTCTGCATGGTACCAAAAGATTTTGTAATCAATGTACTAATAAAATGTATAATCGATGAATTTTTGGCTCGTCTTAAAATATTAGAAATTGATACTTTTTTGACGCGGACCCTGTGCGACGCATCCTTATTTTATGTTTATCAAATTAAAGAATTTGTACGCTGGTGTCTGGTTGGTACCAAATAATTCTGTAATGAATGTACTAATAAAATGTATAATCGATGAATTTTTGGCTCGTTTTTAAATATTAGAAATCGATACTCTTTTACCGCGGACCCCATGCGACGCAAGCTTATTTTATGTATATCAAGTTAAAAAATTTGTACGCTGTTGTCTGCTTGGTACCAAAAGATTCTGTAATCAATGTACTATTAAAATGTATAATCGATGAATTTTTGGCTCGTCTTAAAATATTAGAAATTGATACTTTTTTGACGCGGACACTGTGCGACGCATCCTTATTTTATGTTTATCGTATTAAAAAATTTGTACGCTGGTGTCTGCATGGTACCAAAAGATTCTGTAATCAATGTACTAATAAAATGTATAATCGATGAATTTTTGGCTCGTCTTAAAATATTAGAAATCGATACTTTTTTACCGCTGACCCAATGCGACGCAATATTATTTTATGTATATCAAGTTAAAAAATTTGTACGCTGGTGTCTGTTTGGTACCAAATGATTCTGTAATCAATGTACTATTAAAATGTATAATCGATGAATTTTTGGCTCGTCTTAAAATATTAGAAATCGATACTTTTTTACCGCTGACCCTATGCGACGCATCCTTAATTTATGTATAGCAAATGAAAAAGTTTGTACGCTGTTGTCTGCTTGGTACCAAAAGATTCTGTAATCAATGTATTATTAAAATGTATAATCGATGAATTTTTGGCTCGTCTTTAAATATTAGAAATCGATACTCTTTTACCGCTGACCCCATGCGACGCAAGCTTATTATATGTATATCAAGTTAAAAAATTTGTACGCTGGTGTCTGCTTGGTACCAAAAGATTCTGTAATCAATGTACTATTAAAATGTATAATCGATGAATTTTTGGCTCGTCTTTAAATATTAGAAAACGATACTTTTTTGCCGCTGAATCTATGCGACGCATCCTTAATTTATGTATAGCAAATGAAAAAGATTGTACGCTGTTGTCTGCTTGGTACCAAAAGATTCTGTAATCAATGTACTATTAAAATGTATAATCGATGAATTTTTGGCTCGTCTTAAAATATTAGAAATTGATACTTTTTTGACGCGGACACTGTGCGACGCATCCTTATTTTATGTTTATCGTATTAAAAAATTTGTACGCTGGTGTCTGCATGGTACCAAAAGATTCTGTAATCAATGTACTAATAAAATGTATAATCGATGAATTTTTGGCTCGTCTTAAAATATTAGAAATTGATTTTTTTTTTACGCGGACTCTGTGCGACGCATCCTTATTTTATGTTTATCGTATTAAAAAATTTGTACGCTGGTGTCTGCATGGTACCAAAAGATTCTGTAATCAATGTACTAATAAAATGTATAATCGATGAATTTTTGGCTCGTCTTAAAATATTAGAAATTGATACTTTTTTGACGCGGACCCTGTGCGACGCATCCTTATTTTATGTTTATCAAATTAAAGAATTTGTACGCTGGTGTCTGGTTGGTACCAAATAATTCTGTAATGAATGTACTAATAAAATGTATAATCGATGAATTTTTGGCTCGTCTTAAAATATTAGAAATCGATACTTTTTTGACGCGGACCCTGTGCGACGCATCCTTATTTTATGTTTATCGTATTAAAAAATTTGTACGCTGGTGTCTGCTTGGTACCAAAAGATTCTGTAATCAATGTACTATTAAAATGTATAATCGATGAATTTTTGGCTCGTCTTTAAATATTAGAAATCGATACTTTTTTGCCGCTGAATCTATGCGACGCATCCTTAATTTATATATAACAAATGAAAAAGTTTGTACGCTGTTGTCTGCTTGGTACCAAAAGATTCTGTAATCAATGTATTATTAAAATGTATAATCGATGAATTTTTGGCTCGTCTTAAAATATTAGAAATCGATACTTTTTTGACGCGGACCCTGTGCGACGCATCCTTATTTTATGTTTATCGTATTAAAAAATTTGTACGCTGGTGTCTGCTTGGTACCAAAAGATTCTGTAATCAATGTATTATTAAAATGTATAATCGATGAATTTTTGGCTCGTCTTTAAATATTAGAAATCGATACTCTTTTACCGCTGACCCCATGCGACGCAAGCTTATTATATGTATATCAAGTTAAAAAATTTGTACGCTGGTGTCTGCTTGGTACCAAAAGATTCTGTAATCAATGTACTATTAAAATGTATAATCGATGAATTTTTGGCTCGTCTTTAAATATTAGAAAACGATACTTTTTTGCCGCTGAATCTATGCGACGCATCCTTAATTTATGTATAGCAAATGAAAAAGTTTGTACGCTGTTGTCTGCTTGGTACCAAAAGATTCTGTAATCAATGTACTATTAAAATGTATAATCGATGAATTTTTGGCTCGTCTTAAAATATTAGAAATTGATACTTTTTTGACGCGGACACTGTGCGACGCATCCTTATTTTATGTTTATCGTATTAAAAAATTTGTACGCTGGTGTCTGCATGGTACCAAAAGATTCTGTAATCAATGTACTAATAAAATGTATAATCGATGAATTTTTGGCTCGTCTTAAAATATTAGAAATTGATACTTTTTTGACGCGGACACTGTGCGACGCATCCTTATTTTATGTTTATCGTATTAAAAAATTTGTACGCTGGTGTCTGCATGGTACCAAAAGATTCTGTAATCAATGTACTAATAAAATGTATAATCGATGAATTTTTGGCTCGTCTTAAAATATTAGAAATTGATACTTTTTTGACGCGGACCCTGTGCGACGCATCCTTATTTTATGTTTATCAAATTAAAGAATTTGTACGCTGGTGTCTGGTTGGTACCAAATAATTCTGTAATGAATGTACTAATAAAATGTATAATCGATGAATTTTTGGCTCGTCTTAAAATATTAGAAATCGATACTTTTTTGACGCGGACCCTGTGCGACGCATCCTTATTTTATGTTTATCGTATTAAAAAATTTGTACGCTGGTGTCTGCTTGGTACCAAATGATTCTGTAATCAATGTACTATTAAAATGTATAATCGATGAATTTTTGGCTCGTCTTTAAATATTAGAAATCGATACTTTTTTGCCGCTGAATCTATGCGACGCATCCTTAATTTATATATAACAAATGAAAAAGTTTGTACGCTGTTGTCTGCTTGGTACCAAAAGATTCTGTAATCAATGTATTATTAAAATGTATAATCGATGAATTTTTGGCTCGTCTTAAAATATTAGAAATCGATACTTTTTTGACGCGGACCCTGTGCGACGCATCCATATTTTATGTTTATCGTATTAAAAAATTTGTACGCTGGTGTCTGCTTGGTACCAAAAGATTCTGTAATCAATGTATTATTAAAATGTATAATCGATGAATTTTTGGCTCGTCTTTAAATATTAGAAATCGATACTCTTTTACCGCTGACCCCATGCGACGCAAGCTTATTATATGTATATCAAGTTAAAAAATTTGTACGCTGGTGTCTGCTTGGTACCAAAAGATTCTGTAATCAATGTACTATTAAAATGTATAATCGATGAATTTTTGGCTCGTCTTTAAATATTAGAAAACGATACTTTTTTGCCGCTGAATCTATTCGACGCATCCTTAATTTATGTATAGCAAATGAAAAAGTTTGTACGCTGTTGTCTGCTTGGTACCAAAAGATTCTGTAATCAATGTACTATTAAAATGTATAATCGATGAATTTTTGGCTCGTCTTAAAATATTAGAAATTGATACTTTTTTGACGCGGACACTGTGCGACGCATCCTTATTTTATGTTTATCGTATTAAAAAATTTGTACGCTGGTGTCTGCATGGTACCAAAAGATTCTGAAATCAATGTACTAATAAAATGTATAATCGATGAATTTTTGGCTCGTCTTAGAATATTAGAAATTGATACTTTTTTGACGCGGACACTGTGCGACGCATCCTTATTTTATGTTTATCAAATTAAAGAACTTGTACGCTGGTGTCTGGTTGGTACCAAATAATTCTGTAATGAATGTACTAATAAAATGTATAATCGATGAATTTTTGGCTCGTCTTAAAATATTAGAAATTGATACTTTTTTACCGCTGACCCTATGCGACGCATCCTTAATTTATGTATAGCAAATGAAAAAGTTTGTACGCTGTTGTCTGCTTGGTACTAAAAGATTCTGTAATCAATGTACTATTAAAATGTATAATCGATGAATTTTTGGCTCGTCTTAAAATATTAGAAATCGATACTTTTTTGACGCGGACCCTGTGCGACGCATCCTTATTTTATGTTAATCAAATTAAAAAATTTGTACGCTGATGTCTGGTTGGTACCAAATAATTCTGTAATGAATGTACTATTAAAGTGTATAATCGATGAATTTTTGGCTCGTTTTTAAATATTAGAAATCGATACTCTTTTACCGCGGACCCCATGCGACGCAAGCTTATTTTATGTATATCAAGTTAAAAAATTTGTACGCTGTTGTCTGCTTGGTACCAAAAGATTCTGTAATCAATGTACTATTAAAATGTATAATCGATGAATTTTTGGCTCGTCTTAAAATATTAGAAATTGATACTTTTTTGACGCGGACACTGTGCGACGCATCCTTATTTTATGTTTATCGTATTAAAAAATTTGTACGCTGGTGTCTGCATGGTACCAAAAGATTCTGTAATCAATGTACTAATAAAATGTATAATCGATGAATTTTTGGCTCGTCTTAAAATATTAGAAATTGATACTTTTTTGACGCGGACACTGTGCGACGCATCCTTATTTTATGTTTATCGTATTAAAAAATTTGTACGCTGGTGTCTGCATGGTACCAAAAGATTCTGTAATCAATGTACTAATAAAATGTATAATCGATGAATTTTTGGCTCGTCTTAAAATATTAGAAATTGATACTTTTTTGACGCGGACACTGTGCGACGCATCCTTATTTTATGTTTATCGTATTAAAAAATTTGTACGCTGGTGTCTGCATGGTACCAAAAGATTCTGTAATCAATGTACTAATAAAATGTATAATCGATGAATTTTTGGCTCGTCTTAAAATATTAGAAATTGATACTTTTTTGACGCGGACACTGTGCGACGCATCCTTATTTTATGTTTACCAAATTAAAGAATTTGTACGCTGGTGTCTGGTTGGTACCAAATAATTCTGTAATGAATGTACTAATAAAATGTATAATCGATGAATTTTTGGCTCGTCTTAAAATATTAGAAATCGATACTTTTTTGACGCGGACCCTGTGCGACGCATCCTTATTTTATGTTTATCGTATTAAAAAATTTGTACGCTGGTGTCTGCTTGGTACCAAAAGATTCTGTAATCAATGTATTATTAAAATGTATAATCGATGAATTTTTGGCTCGTCTTTAAATATTAGAAATCGATACTCTTTTACCGCTGACCCCATGCGACGCAAGCTTATTATATGTATATCAAGTTAAAAAATTTGTACGCTGGTGTCTGCTTGGTACCAAAAGATTCTGTAATCAATGTACTATTAAAATGTATAATCGATGAATTTTTGGCTCGTCTTTAAATATTAGAAATCGATACTTTTTTGCCGCTGAATCTATGCGACGCATCCTTAATTTATATATAACAAATGAAAAAGTTTGTACGCTGTTGTCTGCTTGGTACCAAAAGATTCTGTAATCAATGTACTATTAAAATGTATAATCGATGAATTTTTGGCTCGTCTTAAAATATTAGAAATCGATACTTTTTTGACGCGGACCCTGTGCGACGCATCCTTATTTTATGTTTATCGTATTAAAAAATTTGTACGCTGGTGTCTGCTTGGTACCAAAAGATTCTGTAATCAATGTATTATTAAAATGTATAATCGATGAATTTTTGGCTCGTCTTTAAATATTAGAAATCGATACTCTTTTACCGCTGACCCCATGCGACGCAAGCTTATTATATGTATATCAAGTTAAAAAATTTGTACGCTGGTGTCTGCTTGGTACCAAAAGATTCTGTAATCAATGTACTATTAAAATGTATAATCGATGAATTTTTGGCTCGTCTTTAAATATTAGAAAACGATACTTTTTTGCCGCTGAATCTATGCGACGCATCCTTAATTTATGTATAGCAAATGAAAAAGTTTGTACGCTGTTGTCTGCTTGGTACCAAAAGATTCTGTAATCAATGTACTATTAAAATGTATAATCGATGAATTTTTGGCTCGTCTTAAAATATTAGAAATTGATACTTTTTTACCGCTGACCCTATGCGACGCATCCTTAATTTATGTATAGCAAATGAAAAAGTTTGTACGCTGTTGTCTGCTTGGTACTAAAAGATTCTGTAATCAATGTACTATTAAAATGTATAATCGATGAATTTTTGGCTCGTCTTAAAATATTAGAAATCGATACTTTTTTGACGCGGACCCTGTGCGACGCATCCTTATTTTATGTTAATCAAATTAAAAAATTTGTACGCTGATGTCTGGTTGGTACCAAATAATTCTGTAATGAATGTACTATTAAAGTGTATAATCGATGAATTTTTGGCTCGTTTTTAAATATTAGAAATCGATACTCTTTTACCGCGGACCCCATGCGACGCAAGCTTATTTTATGTATATCAAGTTAAAAAATTTGTACGCTGTTGTCTGCTTGGTACCAAAAGATTCTGTAATCAATGTACTATTAAAATGTATAATCGATGAATTTTTGGCTCGTCTTAAAATATTAGAAATTGATACTTTTTTGACGCGGACACTGTGCGACGCATCCTTATTTTATGTTTATCGTATTAAAAAATTTGTACGCTGGTGTCTGCATGGTACCAAAAGATTCTGTAATCAATGTACTAATAAAATGTATAATCGATGAATTTTTGGCTCGTCTTAAAATATTAGAAATTGATACTTTTTTGACGCGGACACTGTGCGACGCATCCTTATTTTATGTTTATCGTATTAAAAAATTTGTACGCTGGTGTCTGCATGGTACCAAAAGATTCTGTAATCAATGTACTAATAAAATGTATAATCGATGAATTTTTGGCTCGTCTTAAAATATTAGAAATTGATACTTTTTTGACGCGGACCCTGTGCGACGCATCCTTATTTTATGTTTATCAAATTAAAGAATTTGTACGCTGGTGTCTCGATGGTACCAAATAATTCTGTAATGAATGTACTAATAAAATGTATAATCGATGAATTTTTGGCTCGTCTTAAAATATTAGAAATCGATACTTTTTTGACGCGGACCCTGTGCGACGCATCCTTATTTTATGTTTATCGTATTAAAAAATTTGTACGCTGGTGTCTGCTTGGTACCAAAAGATTCTGTAATCAATGTACTATTAAAATGTATAATCGATGAATTTTTGGCTCGTCTTTAAATATTAGAAATCGATACTTTTTTGCCGCTGAATCTATGCGACGCATTCTTAATTTATGTATAGCAAATGAAAAAGTTTGTACGCTGTTGTCTGCTTGGTACCAAAAGATTCTGTAATCAATGTACTATTAAAATGTATAATCGATGAATTTTTGGCTCGTCTTAAAATATTAGAAATTGATACTTTTTTGACGCGGACACTGTGCGACGCATCCTTATTTTATGTTTATCGTATTAAAAAATTTGTACGCTGGTGTCTGCATGGTACCAAAAGATTCTGTAATCAATGTACTAATAAAATGTATAATCGATGAATTTTTGGCTCGTCTTAAAATATTAGAAATTGATACTTTTTTGACGCGGACACTGTGCGACGCATCCTTATTTTATGTTTATCGTATTAAAAAATTTGTACGCTGGTGTCTGCATGGTACCAAAAGATTCTGTAATCAATGTACTAATAAAATGTATAATCGATGAATTTTTGGCTCGTCTTAAAATATTAGAAATTGATACTTTTTTGACGCGGATCCTGTGCGACGCATCCTTATTTTATGTTTACCAAATTAAAGAATTTGTACGCTGGTGTCTGGTTGGTACCAAATAATTCTGTAATGAATGTACTAATAAAATGTATAATCGATGAATTTTTGGCTCGTCTTAAAATATTAGAAATCGATACTTTTTTGACGCGGACCCTGTGCGACGCATCCTTATTTTATGTTTATCGTAATAAAAAATTTGTACGCTGGTGTCTGCTTGGTACCAAAAGATTCTGTAATCAATGTATTATTAAAATGTATAATCGATGAATTTTTGGCTCGTCTTTAAATATTAGAAATCGATACTCTTTTACCGCTGACCCCATGCGACGCAAGCTTATTATATGTATATCAAGTTAAAAAATTTGTACGCTGGTGTCTGCTTGGTACCAAAAGATTCTGTAATCAATATACTATTAAAATGTATAATCGATGAATTTTTGGCTCGTCTTTAAATATTAGAAATCGATACTTTTTTGCCGCTGAATCTATGCGACGCATCCTTAATTTATATATAACAAATGAAAAAGTTTGTACGCTGTTGTCTGCTTGGTACCAAAAGATTCTGTAATCAATGTACTATTAAAATGTATAATCGATGAATTTTTGGCTCGTCTTAAAATATTAGAAATCGATACTTTTTTGACGCGGACCCTGTGCGACGCATCCTTATTTTATGTTTATCGTATTAAAAAATTTGTACGCTGGTGTCTGCTTGGTACCAAAAGATTCTGTAATCAATGTATTATTAAAATGTATAATCGATGAATTTTTGGCTCGTCTTTAAATATTAGAAATCGATACTCTTTTACCGCTGACCCCATGCGACGCAAGCTTATTATATGTATATCAAGTTAAAAAATTTGTACGCTGGTGTCTGCTTGGTACCAAAAGATTCTGTAATCAATGTACTATTAAAATGTATAATCGATGAATTTTTGGCTCGTCTTTAAATATTAGAAAACGATACTTTTTTGCCGCTGAATCTATGCGACGCATCCTTAATTTATGTATAGCAAATGAAAAAGTTTGTACGCTGTTGTCTGCTTGGTACCAAAAGATTCTGTAATCAATGTACTATTAAAATGTATAATCGATGAATTTTTGGCTCGTCTTAAAATATTAGAAATTGATACTTTTTTGACGCGGACACTGTGCGACGCATCCTTATTTTATGTTTATCGTATTAAAAAATTTGTACGCTGGTGTCTGCATGGTACCAAAAGATTCTGTAATCAATGTACTAATAAAATGTATAATCGATGAATTTTTGGCTCGTCTTAAAATATTAGAAATTGATACTTTTTTGACGCGGACACTGTGCGACGCATCCTTATTTTATGTTTATCGTATTAAAAAATTTGTACGCTGGTGTCTGCATGGTACCAAAAGATTCTGTAATCAATGTACTAATAAAATGTATAATCGATGAATTTTTGGCTCGTCTTAAAATATTAGAAATTGATACTTTTTTGACGCGGACCCTGTGCGACGCATCCTTATTTTATGTTTATCAAATTAAAGAATTTGTACGCTGGTGTCTGGTTGGTACCAAATAATTCTGTAATGAATGTACTAATAAAATGTATAATCGATGAATTTTTGGCTCGTCTTAAAATATTAGAAATCGATACTTTTTTGACGCGGACCCTGTGCGACGCATCCTTATTTTATGTTTATCGTATTAAAAAATTTGTACGCTGGTGTCTGCTTGGTACCAAAAGATTCTGTAATCAATGTACTATTAAAATGTATAATCGATGAATTTTTGGCTCGTCTTTAAATATTAGAAATCGATACTTTTTTGCCGCTGAATCTATGCGACGCATCCTTAATTTATATATAACAAATGAAAAAGTTTGTACGCTGTTGTCTGCTTGGTACCAAAAGATTCTGTAATCAATGTATTATTAAAATGTATAATCGATGAATTTTTGGCTCGTCTTAAAATATTAGAAATCGATACTTTTTTGACGCGGACCCTGTGCGACGCATCCTTATTTTATGTTTATCGTATTAAAAAATTTGTACGCTGGTGTCTGCTTGGTACCAAAAGATTCTGTAATCAATGTATTATTAAAATGTATAATCGATGAATTTTTGGCTCGTCTTTAAATATTAGAAATCGATACTCTTTTACCGCTGACCCCATGCGACGCAAGCTTATTATATGTATATCAAGTTAAAAAATTTGTACGCTGGTGTCTGCTTGGTACCAAAAGATTCTGTAATCAATGTACTATTAAAATGTATAATCGATGAATTTTTGGCTCGTCTTTAAATATTAGAAAACGATACTTTTTTGCCGCTGAATCTATTCGACGCATCCTTAATTTATGTATAGCAAATGAAAAAGTTTGTACGCTGTTGTCTGCTTGGTACCAAAAGATTCTGTAATCAATGTACTATTAAAATGTATAATCGATGAATTTTTGGCTCGTCTTAAAATATTAGAAATTGATACTTTTTTGACGCGGACACTGTGCGACGCATCCTTATTTTATGTTTATCGTATTAAAAAATTTGTACGCTGGTGTCTGCATGGTACCAAAAGATTCTGAAATCAATGTACTAATAAAATGTATAATCGATGAATTTTTGGCTCGTCTTAGAATATTAGAAATTGATACTTTTTTGACGCGGACACTGTGCGACGCATCCTTATTTTATGTTTATCAAATTAAAGAACTTGTACGCTGGTGTCTGGTTGGTACCAAATAATTCTGTAATGAATGTACTAATAAAATGTATAATCGATGAATTTTTGGCTCGTCTTAAAATATTAGAAATCGATACTTTTTTGACGCGGACCCTGTGCGACGCATCCTTATTTTATGTTTATCGTATTAAAAAATTTGTACGCTGGTGTCTGCTTGGTACCAAAAGATTCTGTAATCAATGTACTATTAAAATGTATAATCGATGAATTTTTGGCTCGTCTTTAAATATTAGAAATCGATACTTTTTTGCCGCTGAATCTATGCGACGCATCCTTAATTTATATATAACAAATGAAAAAGTTTGTACGCTGTTGTCTGCTTGGTACCAAAAGATTCTGTAATCAATGTACTATTAAAATGTATAATCGATGAATTTTTGGCTCGTCTTAAAATATTAGAAATCGATACTTTTTTGACGCGGACCCTGTGCGACGCATCCTTATTTTATGTTTATCGTATTTAAAAATTTGTACGCTGGTGTCTGCTTGGTACCAAAAGATTCTGTAATCAATGTACTATTAAAATGTATAATCGATGAATTTTTGGCTCGTCTTAAAATATTAGAAATTGATACTTTTTTACCGCTGACCCTATGCGACGCATCCTTAATTTATGTATAGCAAATGAAAAAGTTTGTACGCTGTTGTCTGCTTGGTACTAAAAGATTCTGTAATCAATGTACTATTAAAATGTATAATCGATGAATTTTTGGCTCGTCTTAAAATATTAGAAATCGATACTTTTTTGACGCGGACCCTGTGCGACGCATCCTTATTTTATGTTAATCAAATTAAAAAATTTGTACGCTGATGTCTGGTTGGTACCAAATAATTCTGTAATGAATGTACTATTAAAGTGTATAATCGATGAATTTTTGGCTCGTTTTTAAATATTAGAAATCGATACTCTTTTACCGCGGACCCCATGCGACGCAAGCTTATTTTATGTATATCAAGTTAAAAAATTTGTACGCTGTTGTCTGCTTGGTACCAAAAGATTCTGTAATCAATGTACTATTAAAATGTATAATCGATGAATTTTTGGCTCGTCTTAAAATATTAGAAATTGATACTTTTTTGACGCGGACACTGTGCGACGCATCCTTATTTTATGTTTATCGTATTAAAAAATTTGTACGCTGGTGTCTGCATGGTACCAAAAGATTCTGAAATCAATGTACTAATAAAATGTATAATCGATGAATTTTTGGCTCGTCTTAGAATATTAGAAATTGATACTTTTTTGACGCGGACACTGTGCGACGCATCCTTATTTTATGTTTATCAAATTAAAGAACTTGTACGCTGGTGTCTGGTTGGTACCAAATAATTCTGTAATGAATGTACTAATAAAATGTATAATCGATGAATTTTTGGCTCGTCTTAAAATATTAGAAATCGATACTTTTTTGACGCGGACCCTGTGCGACGCATCCTTATTTTATGTTTATCGTATTAAAAAATTTGTACGCTGGTGTCTGCTTGGTACCAAAAGATTCTGTAATCAATGTACTATTAAAATGTATAATCGATGAATTTTTGGCTCGTCTTTAAATATTAGAAATCGATACTTTTTTGCCGCTGAATCTATGCGACGCATCCTTAATTTATATATAACAAATGAAAAAGTTTGTACGCTGTTGTCTGCTTGGTACCAAAAGATTCTGTAATCAATGTACTATTAAAATGTATAATCGATGAATTTTTGGCTCGTCTTAAAATATTAGAAATCGATACTTTTTTGACGCGGACCCTGTGCGACGCATCCTTATTTTATGTTTATCGTATTTAAAAATTTGTACGCTGGTGTCTGCTTGGTACCAAAAGATTCTGTAATCAATGTACTATTAAAATGTATAATCGATGAATTTTTGGCTCGTCTTAAAATATTAGAAATTGATACTTTTTTACCGCTGACCCTATGCGACGCATCCTTAATTTATGTATAGCAAATGAAAAAGTTTGTACGCTGTTGTCTGCTTGGTACTAAAAGATTCTGTAATCAATGTACTATTAAAATGTATAATCGATGAATTTTTGGCTCGTCTTAAAATATTAGAAATCGATACTTTTTTGACGCGGACCCTGTGCGACGCATCCTTATTTTATGTTAATCAAATTAAAAAATTTGTACGCTGATGTCTGGTTGGTACCAAATAATTCTGTAATGAATGTACTATTAAAGTGTATAATCGATGAATTTTTGGCTCGTTTTTAAATATTAGAAATCGATACTCTTTTACCGCGGACCCCATGCGACGCAAGCTTATTTTATGTATATCAAGTTAAAAAATTTGTACGCTGTTGTCTGCTTGGTACCAAAAGATTCTGTAATCAATGTACTATTAAAATGTATAATCGATGAATTTTTGGCTCGTCTTAAAATATTAGAAATTGATACTTTTTTGACGCGGACACTGTGCGACGCATCCTTATTTTATGTTTATCGTATTAAAAAATTTGTACGCTGGTGTCTGCATGGTACCAAAAGATTCTGTAATCAATGTACTAATAAAATGTATAATCGATGAATTTTTGGCTCGTCTTAAAATATTAGAAATTGATACTTTTTTGACGCGGACACTGTGCGACGCATCCTTATTTTATGTTTATCGTATTAAAAAATTTGTACGCTGGTGTCTGCATGGTACCAAAAGATTCTGTAATCAATGTACTAATAAAATGTATAATCGATGAATTTTTGGCTCGTCTTAAAATATTAGAAATTGATACTTTTTTGACGCGGACCCTGTGCGACGCATCCTTATTTTATGTTTATCAAATTAAAGAATTTGTACGCTGGTGTCTGGTTGGTACCAAATAATTCTGTAATGAATGTACTAATAAAATGTATAATCGATGAATTTTTGGCTCGTCTTAAAATATTAGAAATCGATACTTTTTTGACGCGGACCCTGTGCGACGCATCCTTATTTTATGTTTATCGTATTAAAAAATTTGTACGCTGGTGTCTGCTTGGTACCAAAAGATTCTGTAATCAATGTACTATTAAAATGTATAATCGATGAATTTTTGGCTCGTCTTTAAATATTAGAAATCGATACTTTTTTGCCGCTGAATCTATGCGACGCATTCTTAATTTATGTATAGCAAATGAAAAAGTTTGTACGCTGTTGTCTGCTTGGTACCAAAAGATTCTGTAATCAATGTACTATTAAAATGTATAATCGATGAATTTTTGGCTCGTCTTAAAATATTAGAAATTGATACTTTTTTGACGCGGACCCTGCGACGCATCCTTATTTTATGTTTATCGTATTTAAAAATTTGTACGCTGGTGTCTGCATGGTACCAAAAGATGAAAAGATAAATATTATAATTGTTGTATAATATGTAATTAACGTACAAGCTGTGGATCGAGAATGCGCTACGAATAATTCGAAACATCATTCTATCTTTGTTCCATATTAGTAGCACATTCTCGACCGCAGCTTATATTGTATAGTTGAAGGAAATAAATGGCGCGCGCGAAGCGCGCGCTTTGTAGTGTTCTAGTAATTATAAAAAGTAAATTGCATAATTTAACAAAATTATTCTTTGTTTAGTAATTTAGTTCTTTGTTTAGTAAATTCTTATCGATAAACATTAGACGATCTTTAAAGCATACTAGGACTTATTTTGATATTTTGCCAAAATACAAAATAAATATTTGTCAAAAAACAGTTTTATCTATATATTGTTTCGATTATGTCACTTCAAGAAAAGCCATTATTCCTTAAAATAATAAAAATAATACATATAAGTTGTAATTCTAATATACATCCATAAAATTCGAAATGTAAACAAAATAATCAACAGAAAATATGCTCTAGATTAACAAATTCAAATACTAGATATAATGTAATCCATATGAATATCATATACACTCTTCACACATTAAATTTTGAAAATAAAATTATTTTTATTAAAGTTTATATTTAAAGTTATTTTCTTAGAGTTTATCTATACAAAACGATATCCATAATTTAGTTTAAAAAATGTAAAAAATTAATTATTAGTTCAATATATCTATATAATATATATAATATAATGTATTTTATATTTTATGTCTTACAGTCAAATAGTTGTTACAAATAGTTATTATAAATTATAATTACCGAAAAATTATAATTATCTTATAAGTTGATTTTACTAATTGCGTTGGAGCGTTTTTGTACGAATCAGTATATAGTATATTATACATGTAACGTATGTACAGTATGATTAAAAACAGGTTATCTAATCAATTAATTCTTTTCGGTATTGTTATTTGCAAAGTCATGTATTCGATATTTTATACTGGAGATGAATCTTGAAGATATATTTTGTGCAATTCATCGTGACTCACATATTGCTCGGATGACATCTCCTAGTGGTAGCGCATATGCTTTATAATTTGATCCAACTTGCATCACGACGTATTATTTCCAGTCATATCGTTGGTAGCCGGCTGAGATAGCTGCGGATGTGTGAGCTGCTGCAATTATCAATTACGTTAACATCACATTCAAGTACGTCACATATTAGTCGCTTATTCGGGTGCTGTCCGTCGTAAAGGCTTACGTCGAAACTCGTAACAAAACATATTCAAATATATCGTACGAATAATCATAACATTTTGAAAGATAATTACTTCTTCGTATTCTTTTTGAAAGAAATCAATTCGAAATGTACTTGTACTCCGTCTCTAAAGGAAGGAGAATGTTCTCAATTGCTGGTATTTCACGGTCAGATGCGATCATTTGTGGAAATCATTCACTTGCGGACGAAAAAAATGTGATTTATCGAGATGAATTTTATCGAAAAGAGTGATGCAACTTTTCCATTCGCTGGTGTACATACATACATAAACGTGTGATAAACAACAACGTCATCAGCTTGAGACATTTGTGGTTCCAAGGTGTTGCTGGTGCACTTCACATTTTATCGCGTCGCATTAATTTGAAATTTATAAGAGAGTATATTAGTACGTGACAAGTTTTCATTCTTGAAGCATAATCTTGAAGCACATTTTTTAATTCCAAACTATACAGTGAGTGTTATATGTATATGTTAATAATCTTTGTAAACTTCTCTCTGCAAACTATCTGTCAGCTTCTACCGTATACTTTATCGTCTACTTTATCTCCACGTCATTACTAATAAACACACAGTTCGAGAGCTTTCTTACATCTTATTCGTAATATACTGTATTAAGGTGAAGGAATAATTTCTTGTTCGTTTGATTTTAATGTTTTGAAAGATTTATGACTAATTAGCTTCAATTATTAGCTAAAAATTGATTTCATTTAATTGGTAAATTTGAGTCAAATGCATATGAATTTTTTTCTTTATTTAAATTATAATCAGGTCTATAAAAACAAGTAATCAATTGACACGAGACAGATCGTAAGATTATGTACAATCATAAAAATCATAAAATAAAATTTTATTTTGTCACTCGTCGCTAAATTACATTTTGATAAGATTTAAAAGAAAGATAATTTGCATGACGTCATAATTTGCGCAATACGAATAAACTGTAGGTGCGTTCCGTTTCACACATATGCGCGCATTTTCTATAGTAAATATTTCGATCAGTATTTCGAGATGTATGCATATATTATATATATATACATATATATCTATGTAAGAGATCTTTCGATCAATATGATATCGATAAAATCCGTTTAAATTCAGTTATCGTAAATTTATATTTCCTTAAATATGTATTTGGTTTATTAAACTTTCTTTATTAAATTTTTAATTTCTTAAAACATGCTTTTTCTTTTTTTAGCAAACGTCGCTCGAGATAATTGCGATCAAAAGCTGCAAGATAATGGAACCCTTTGAAATATTGTGCGGCATTGCTGCCATATGTCTTGCTGTTTATTATTACTTGACATCGACCTACGACTTTTGGAAATTACGTGGTATTCGTGGTCCACAACCGATACCGGTTTTCGGTAATTTTAAAGATGTCATGCTTAATAAAAGATCCGCTGGTGACTATTTGATGGAAATATATAACGAGTACAAAGATGAATCTATGATTGGAATATTCACTAGAAAAACACCCATTCTTATTATGAAAGATCCAGATTTAATTAAGGATATTCTTATCAAAGATTTTTCCAAATTTGCCGACAGAGGGTTTCCTGTTAGTGAAAGAGTATGTAAAAATATTTTAAACTAATATTATAATATTCAAATTATATAAATGCGTTCTGATAACTTATTTGATACATTTTTTCCAATAATCGGAATTATTTAAAATCGTGACATTAATTATAAATTGAATTTCTTCAGTCAATTTCATGTAATCTAGTAAATATTTTTTTAAATTTCGAAAATTAACTCAATTATAATTGTTTTTTTTATTATATTGCAGGCTGACCCATTGTCGCAACATCTTTTCGCTTTGGAGCCTGAAAGATGGCGACCTTTGAGAACAAGATTGTCGCCCGTTTTTACATCCGGTAAATTAAAGGAGATGTTCTCTTTAATATCTGAATGTGCCGACCATCTTCAACAATACATAGATAAAATAATAAACAAGGACGAGCCGATAGAATGTCGCGAATTGACGGCCAAGTATACGACCGATGTAATCGGTAATTGCGTTTTCGGCATCGAAATGAACGCTTTGTCGGACGAAGACAGCGAATTTCGCAGGATGGGAAGATTAGCTTTCACACCAACTTGGAAAAATATTCTACGAATGAGAATAAGACAATCCATGCCGTGGCTCTACGAGATGATGAGCTATATCCTACCACAATCAGAAGTCACCATATTTTTCACACGTGTTGTTGTAGATACCATGAACTATAGAGAAACGAATAATGTCATTAGGCACGATTTTATTGATCTACTTCGAGAATTAAAAAAACATCCAGAGAAAGTGGGTGATATCAGTAAGTGATAACTGTCTTTATAAATATTTCCTATCATACAAATGTTTTTTAGACGGAAATGTTCATAATATTGTGCATATACAAAATATATTAGTTTACTATATAATAATCGTCAGATTATTAATATAATTTTTAATATTCGAGAAATAGAATTAAATCATAAAAAGAAAATATCACATTTCAGAATTGACCGAAAGCTTGATAGCTTCTCAAGCATTCGTATTTTTCCTTGCCGGCTTTGAAACTTCATCGACAACCATGAGCCATGCACTCTATGAATTGGCAATACATCAAGATATACAAGACAAATTACGTGAGGAAATTGATGAAGAGTACACCAAGAACGGTAGCAACTTAATTTACGAGAACGTAAAGAAGATGAATTACTTGGACAAAGTTTTTAAAGGTACGTCTTTCAAAGAAAAAAGTTGATAAAATAGAGAAAGGTGTGCTGTTGTTTTTCGCCATTAGAATATCAATAGTTTATTGCTAGTCAACTAACTTTTAATACATTCATTTACATAACTTTATATTTCACAAATAACTCTTCAAATAATTATTTCTTATATTGTTCTTAATATGCAGAGACTTTACGAAAATATCCGCCAGCGACATTTCTTTTGAGACAGTCGACATCAAGTTACACTTTCGATGGTACCACAGTTAATATATCAAAAGACCAGAAGGTATGGATTCCGGTTTTCGCGATTCATCGGGATCCGGATATTTATCCGAAGCCAGATATTTTTGATCCAGAAAGGTTTGCTGACGAAGCGGTGCAAACCAGGCATGCGATGCATTATCTACCTTTTGGTGATGGACCAAGAAATTGCATTGGTAAAGTGAAATGCATAGATTTATTTCCTCCAACTTCTGTTCGTTTTGCCTTTAAACAAAAAAATATTTTAATTTG
The DNA here is from genome assembly GCF_030444845.1 of Prenolepis imparis. Classification (NCBI taxonomy): domain Eukaryota; kingdom Metazoa; phylum Arthropoda; class Insecta; order Hymenoptera; family Formicidae; genus Prenolepis; species Prenolepis imparis. The sequence goes on along the minus strand of NW_028141171.1, from coordinate 8,771,071 downwards.
GGAAACTTTTCTTGTAATAATTTATTATTTTTTATTTTCAGGTTCCCGCTTTGCTATTTATCAGACAAAGATTGGTCTTATAAAAATGCTACGAAATTATAAAGTCGAAACTTGTGATAAAACGCAAATACCCTACATAATTGATCCTAAAGCGTTTCTATTAGCTCCAAAAGATGGAATACATTTGAGAATAATTAAAATTAATCGGGCTTAATTTAAGTTTTGTCGCTTCACTCAAGAGTAAAAAATGTAAAGTAATTATTTTTAATTTACGTTATATATACGTATGCGTGACATACATATATTATATAAATTGTTTAACTCGAGCTGACTTCGATTAATGTGTACATTACAAAAAGTATAAAATTTATAAAGTTTAAGTTTGAAAAATGTAAATAAAATAATCACTTGTATAAATGTTTTAGATTGACAAATTCAAATGATGAATATTATGTAACCAGATAAATGTTGTATATAAATTGTTAAAAAATTTATATATTTTTATATACATTTACATATTTTCATACTTTTATCTTTACAAAATGATAATATATATCTATTACTAACATAATGCTATCGCATAATAACATAGTCATTTTCTTTTGAATGTTCCGTGTCACCAGATTCAAATATAGTAAGGCTTCTTAATTGAGGTGACATAGGAACATAATTATTGTCTGTAAAACTAATTTTCTGAATACGTTCTTCAACATTGGAAATTTTTGCATGAGACCATTGTCCAATATTGATCCTGTTGTAAAAAAACATTTTGATCTTAATTAAATGTTTTAAAATTAATCTTATTTTATCTATATCGCCTTTCTCTCAAGATGCACCAAAAAAATTTGAAACAAACTAAAATTTACAGTCATACCTGTCTTCCTCTACATATGATTGTTGTCCCTGTCGCGGTGGTAATGCTGGAGGTTCCATTTGCAGATTGTATGAACTTTTATCTGTTTCTTCATACATATTTAAAATAGATGTTCTTTGTTTTGCAGAATATTTATTATCTATAATTTCTTCATAAATTCCAGAAGCAATAGAAGTATTTGATATCCTAGGATTATAGGAATCAACTTCTTCGTTGTACATTAGATTGGGTTCTAATTCATACATGTTCTCTCTAATATTTGTGCAAGTTAATGACCTTAAACTGTATTTTTCACATTATTTCCGAAATAATTGTTTACTATTACAAATAATACTATTATTTGTCTATATACATTAATACATACCAATTAGCTTCTGTGTTGAGGACACAAAGTGGTGTATTCTTTTGTAAGTGTAAAAGAGAATTGTTAATTTTATAATGCTGCGTCACTGTTTCAAGATTCTCTTTATTAAAATTCAAAGATTTTTGTTTTGGACCACGACCCTGTGTCACTAAATCTTGTAATAATTTAACAGCATCAAGACAAAATATATAGAGTTCTCCAGTGCCACAACGGAACTCTTTAGTGGTATGTATTACACAAATACGTTTTACATCTTCTGGACGGCCTGCTGTCATTAAGTGAAATTGACTAAATTCTTTCCATTCAAAAGACTCGATTATTTCACCAGTATGAACATCTTTGATAAGAATTCCTGTATCGTTGGCAATCAAATCTCCGTGTAAACCTTTTGAATAAAATTGAATAAAAAATTAAATCAATATAGAACTTTATAATTGAGAAAGAGTAATTCTATATAAATTAAAAATTGTACTTACCAGTTAAACCTGATGCCTTGGAGTGCGCATTATCAACCATGGACACATTATACGACTTCTCTATGCAGCGATGTCTTTTAGGCTTCAACAGGTGTCTAATATTTGCCATCCAATGCTGTGTCTCAGTTTCCGAATTAGCAGACAGCGACATTAAGGGCTTTTTGTCCTTCGCTAATGATACAGCGAACGCGTATTGTTTCGTTTTAGAATGAATACGATGTATAATCGCATTCGATGGTATTACAATAAAATTGCTCTTTTCACTTTGTTTTGCAAAGTCGCTGAACCTAGTGTCAAACTGTACTTGCAAGCCGAGGCCGGATTCTAATTTCTTTACGGAGCACCATAATCGTTTCCAAACTTTCGACATTCCCAAAGCTTTCTTTCTCACTTTCTGTGCGATATATCTATTTCCCATCGTCTTCACATAAAGAAAACCGCAAATTTCCATGTCGGATGTATTCATTTTCTACAAATAAATGTCGAAAAATAAGGAAGGATAACGCTTTGCGACGAGAACGCGCAAATATCTCACTTTTTAGACAATTTTAACGTAGATTGTCGATGTAAATAATTGTTTCGTGAACAAATCAAAAAAGGAAAGGGGGAAACACTACGCCATTATATTTAAAGCGCGCTATTTTTTCTTTCTAAGGTGCGTTCGAAAATCTTACCTGTAATATAAAGTACGTTCAATCGACCAATCAGGACAAAGAAATCTTTGCTCCCTTTGATTGGTCAAGAGGAATCTAGCCGAAAGAAAGCAGCGAGTACTTCATCTATGTATTTTTATATGTCCATGGTGGAAAATCTCTCATTTACAGCACAGCTGTTTATAGAATCACATGTATTTTTTTTTCTTGTCTGTCATGATTTAAAATTTAAATAGAGGGCAAGATAATTATCGTATCCGAAAAATGCAGCAGATTGTTCAAAATATTGTCTGATAAAAATTATTACGTATTTATTTTATTGCTCTACATAATACATGTAAAAATGCGTAAAGTTATGTCAAGTTTATTTTACACCAAGATTATTCGTACTATTTGCAATACAAAAATTTTCAAGCATCAAAGGTTATTTTATTTTATATAAAGATTTTTTTTTTTCATTGTAAGAAAAAAGAAAGGTATCGATGTGTTTTTGATTATTTTTATATTTTGTTTTAGAAGGTGGATATATTCGACAAGCAAGTGTTTCTCCGTTCGAGAGACGACTGACGTGGAGTATGATGTGCCGGTTGAAACTATCCGTAACTTCAGTATCGTTGCGCATGTTGATCATGGTAAAAGTACACTCGCAGATAGGCTGCTGGAATTAACTGGGGCCATAAAGGCAAACTCTGGAAAGCAAGTTTTGGATAGTTTGCAAGTGGAGAAAGAACGTGGAATTACTGTGAAAGCACAGACAGCTTCATTGTTTTATTCATATCGAGGGAAGAATTATCTTTTAAATCTCATCGATACACCAGGCCATGTGGACTTTTCGGCAGAAGTCCATCGCTCGCTGGCTCCTTGTCAAGGGGTCATACTGTTAGTCGATGCAAATGATGGTGTCCAAGCGCAAACAGTCGCTAATTATTACTTGGCGCGAGAGAAAAATCTCGTAATTATACCAGTAATCAATAAAGTGGATCTGAAAAATGCCAATCCCGAAAAAGTGAAAGATCAATTGCAGACATTATTCGATGCAGAACATATCGATGTTATCAAAATATCTGCCAAGTTAGGTACTGGAATTGATAAAGTTCTAGATGCTATAGTTGAAAGAATTCCACCACCCGTAGTATTTAGAGACAAGTCCTTTAGAGCATTAATATTTGACAGTTGGTATGATAAGCATAAAGGTGCTATTTCTTTAATTTATGTGAAAGATGGAGCACTGTCAGTTGGCAAACACATCAGCTCCTCACATATGCAAAAATCGTTCGAAGTTCGAAGTATTTTTTTTCTTAGACCTCATGCAGAGAATGTGAAGACAATGTGAGTGAGTAGAACTTATATTTTTTTTAACATTGCAATTATATCTTTTATGTATGCAATATACAATTATTAATTAAAATTACATAGTACAATACACAATATTTTATATCTATAATTTGTATATAATTTAATCTATCTAGATTTGCTGGGCAAGTAGGTGCAATTTCATGCAATATGAAATCTAAAGAGGCTTACATTGGTGACACTTTGTATCTACGGCATCAGCCTGTCGATTCTTTAGAAGGATTTAAGCCACCGAAGCCAATGGTATTTGCAGGAGTATATCCAATGGATCAGTCACAATTTACCTCTTTACAAGCAGCTATTGCTAAGCTTACATTAAATGATAGTGCTGTGACTGTCACTTTAGAATCAAGGTATAAGTTTTATCATTCTTAATAACACGTATTAAGATTGCTTTTTTTATATTATTAATGATATAAAGTTTATTTTAAATAATTATGAATTGGTTGATTAGCTATGTAATGTTCAATTGGATTAATAATAACTTTATCAATAATACAAAAATATTACATGTTGCAGCGTTGCACTTGGAAGGGGATGGCGAATTGGCTTCCTAGGTTTATTACATATGGAAGTCTTTATTCAACGTCTTGAACAGGAATATGAGGCGCAGCCGATAGTAACAGCACCCTCAGTCACATACAAGGCAAAGATTTTTGGCAGTAAAAATATAACAAAATATCAAAATGATATTGTAATTTTTAATAATCCAGCGCATTTCCCAGACATGCAGATTGTTAGCGAATTTTACGAACCTGTGATTATAGCAACTGTTATAACACCAGGTATGTATTTAATGCACTAAAGTTTATTTCTACTCAAAGCAGAATTCAAAGATTGCAAAAAAAAAAGGAACCTATAAATTTAATTTTACATTTGATCAAAGATTTCAAGCTGACATTTTTAATTTCTATTTTTATTATTCAATTTTTATTATCTATAGAGTAATCAGCTTTGTAACATGTACAGTTAAATATATGAGTGATATTACGTCACTTTGCCGAGAAAAGCGAGGCGTAGAAAAATTAAACAAGACTATTGGCAATGACAGGCTCATGCTGCAATATATAATGCCACTGAGCGAAGTAATCCTTGACTTTCATGATTCTTTAAAGAGAATAAGTTCTGGTTATGCTAGTTTTGATTACGAGGATTATGATTATCAAGTGTCAGATATTGTGAAGGTGATTAAATATTATTGTGTACTTTAGTCTTGCTTGCACGTGTATTTTCTCTTAAATATAAAAATTAATAAATTATGCCTTTTTACAAATTTTAGTTAGATATTCTCTTGAATGGAAAAATAGTGGAAGAATTAAGTACAATTGTACATAAAGAGAAAGCATTGCAGACAGGCAAGAAATTATGTGCTAAGCTCGTCGAAACCATTCCTCGACAGCTTTTTGAAATAGCAATTCAAGCAGCGATAAAAAATAAAGTGATTGCGAGAGAAACTTTAAAACCATATAAAAAGGACGTAACAGCAAAATTAGTAAGTAAATATGTATATCGTTATATATCAATAATCAGTAAAACTTTTAAAAGTAATATTAATTTTGTATCTATTTTTTTCTAGTACGGAGGTGATGTTACTAGAAGAAAAAAATTGTTGGCACAACAATCGGAAGGAAAGAAGAAAATGCGAATGATTGGAAAAATTTCTTTACCACGGGATACATATATAAGCGTACTGAAAAAGTGATTTTTTACGTGATGTAAATAAATATCGTAAGAGATTTTGCATTTACTATTTATTATTTTTTATTAATGCTCTAGAATATTACAAAACGCATCTCTAACGCGCGCCATTTATTTCCTTATACTTTTCTTATAATATAATATTTAATAAATCTTAATTGTGAAGAATAATATATATATATATTGATGCACAAAAGTAATCATATACACAAATGCATATAAATATATTATTTTATTTTTGGAATTACTTAATTGAGTTGGAAGCGCTGTTTAAAAAAAATCATTCAATACTCTTGAAAAATCGTCAAGCTTAGCAGAAGAATATATTATATATATACATATATTGGCAAAAAGTAATACAAATTAAAATATCCGATTCAAATTTTGCGCTTCCAAGCTATAAATTAAAATAATCCATGATGGCGAATCATGGGTAGAGAAAGTGTAATCGCAACATGGCGTAGCCAATCAGCTTTCTTGGATTTTTGTCCATTTAAAGGCGGAGAATCCACGCTAGATGAGTTTTCTTATTTCATGCTTATTTCACTCTTTCCATTTCGTAGCGAATGGAACGTTACGCGATTGTAAATGTGTCTACCAATTTATTTTCTTATACCATTTATTGCTAAAGTAAACGTTCACGATGATGTGTCATGTCATTTATGAACGCGTTTAATTCAATTTCATTATTATGAATAAATATGCTACAAAATATTATTATCAGATATGTTATAATCATGTGCTCGAGTTATAAAATCACGGCGGAAAATAAACCGCTTTTGCCCATTCTGTAAAATTGACAAAACAACATAATTGTCAACGTGATTAGCGTCGTTAAAAGAATAAGAATATAAGTTATCTAGAAGAGAGATCTGCTGATCATAATTAAACTAATTGGTTAGTATAATAATTTAAATTACAATTTACTTATAGTTTACAATTTATAAATATAGTTTACAATTTACTTATAGCTTCAAATAAAAGCGATATTACATTATTCCATACTATAACGCATTTATTAAAAAGACATATTAATATAGTTTGTGATACATATGTAAAGAAGAGATAACATGATTTTTTATTTATAGGGATACACATATATATTTGATTAAAATTTTTTATCAAAAACAACAAAATGGCGCCAGTTCCTTTAGAAGGTCATCAAACTCCAGTTACAAATAATATACCGCAAGAGGGGAATCGCGGAGGATCTATCTCCTTAGGCATGCTCATAGATTTTATAATACAACGAACATATCATGAACTCACTGTTCTTGCGGAACTGTAAGTATAAGATGTCAAGATGTTAATAGGCATATTTTAACATTTTATGATACAGTTTATTTTAGATCTTGTATGTTTTTTGTGTATCTAGATTACCTCGTAAAACAGATATGGAACGCAAAATTGAAATTTACAATTTTTCTGCTCGAACGAGACAATTGTATGTTCGTTTATTGGCATTGGTGAAATGGGCAAATAGTGCATCTAAAGTGGATAAATCTACAGTAAGATATACATTTTCATACATTTTATTAATTACACAATTAAAATATATCATTTGATGACTTATGTGTGTGCTTTTTTGTTATAGCATATTATGGCATTTTTGGATAAACAATCATTGCTCTTTGTTGATACTGCGGATATGTTAGCAAGAATGGCTCGTGAAACTTTGGTGCATGCTAGACTCCCAAATTTTCATATCCCTGCAGCTGTAGAAGTACTTACGACTGGCACCTATGGTAGATTGCCAGCTTGCATTAGAGTAAGTATACTGCATAGAAAAATATTAATTATACAAGAAATTAATGAAAACATCATGTTTCTAATGTTTAAACAGGAAAGAATAGTGCCTCCAGATCCTATTACAACTGCAGAAAAAAGAAGCACATTGCAAAGGTTGAATCAAGTCATTCAACATAGATTAGTCACTGGAAATTTATTGCCACAAATGCGTAACTTAAAGGTAAATGTGTACAAATAATAATAAAGATATAAGTAAATTATGTTAAAAATTGCATTATGATATATAATATACATTACTTAAAAAAATATATATATTACATATATGATTTTTTGTTTTACATAATCTATATACATATATTTAATTCGATTTATTGTTAATATATAGATTGAAGCAGGCAGAGTGACGTTTCTTGTAGAGCAAGAATTTTCAGTATCTCTTACAGTTATGAGCGATGGGCCAACAGTCCCATGGAGATTATTAGAATTAGAGATTTTGGTTTCGGATAGGGAAACTGGAGATGGAAAGGCATTAGTGCATTCCTTGCAAACTCGATATGTACATCAGGTATATATTATAAATTATAATAAAGTTCATATAATATATATATTTTTAGATGCATTTAATAGATGAAATTTCTTTCTACAAACAGGTTATTCAATCACGATTAGCTGAAAGTACCAATCCATTGTCAGAAGTGTATTATATCTTGCATTATTTTTGCCAATCATTGCAATTAGAAGTTTTGTTTTCTCAAACATTAAGACTCATTCAAGATAGATTAGATGATCATATTCATGTGGATGAATATGTACCTGGCAAATGTCTCTCTGTATCTTATTGGAGGTAATAATAATTGTAATAACTAATATATTAATTATATATTAATTATTAATATATAATATATTATTTAACACATGTGTTAAGAAAAAAATAATGCAATAAAAAGAGAATTGTACATGCAGATACACATAAGACTTTTATACTCACATATGAAATCTTTTTAGGGAATTAACGAGTAAGGATCCACGATCAGAACTTGGATATAAATTAACCATTCAAGTAGATCAACATGATCCTGCAAGACCTCTTGCAGTTGTACACATTCCATCGTTGGGTAATAAGGTAAAGTAATAGATTTATATTTTTCAAGTATTCAATGTTTATAATAAGATTTATAATAAGATACATTACGGTAATATTACACAGGAAAGTGAAATAGCACATAGAGCAATTAGATCGGATCAGTTATCAATGGAATGTTTACTCGTGCACACAATTTATATTCGGACGCGAAGTCGTCTATCCGAATTGAAACAAGAGTTACAAACGATGCTAAAGGACGTTGAATGTAAGTTGAGGGTTTTTTGCTGTACATTCCTTTTACACGTTTTTCACATTATGTTCAAAATATAAATAAAAAATAAAATAATATTTATATAATGTACACATTTGTAGGTACCTTAGCAGGATCTCCAGCTATATTATCAGTACCTATATTACAACCGTGCTTACGTGCTGAGCTTCTATTAGTTACAGTAGACACTCATACTGGTATGTTACAGTGTCATGTCCCTCAATACGATGCGCCTCTTGTACCGGAGTTAACAACAGCTCTGAATGGGGATCATTCGCGTCTTCCGACACTTATATCTGAATTGAGGTACAAATATTCTTTATAAGCTCTCTTTTGCATTTTTCTAAAATAAAATTTATTGATTATTAATAAATTATTTTATGTCAGATTTTGGATAACACAAAGACGTTGCGAAAAGACATTGCAGCATTTAGCCGCTACCTCTCATGAACGTTTGCCTGTATTACATCATCCAGATCATCCTATGTCTAAGATTAGTAGACATCGCATGTTTGTGCAACTGCATAAGCATCCTACAGTTCTACTGGTATGTAAATTCAGATTTTCAAGATTATAATAATTATATTTAAAAAATATGTTAACACATTGAAAAATATATACTACATTAATGTTACAAAGTTGTACATATATGTATATTCTGCAATATTACTTGTTCTAGATTGTTGCATTCAAAGAAAAAGAAAACTCGCCGTGTGAAATAGAATGTTCCTTCTATCTCGCTGTAGTGAAGCATAGTTCCATCGAAGATGATCCGCACGATGATAGCATAGAAACGGAAATACCAAAAATGTATCTAAAAGTTCAGAGTCTTATTGAGTTTGACACTTTTGTCATTACACACGGCCCATTTACAAGTGTCGACAGTGGTGAGTATATTCACATGCATTTTATACATATATATATATATATATATATATATAATTAAATTCTTTTTCAACTTTTACCTTTTATTTTCAAAATTTGTATATTTAAATAAATTGATTTCTCTTTCTGTCTAATTATTGACAATATTATAATATTGAATAATGATATAATAATATTGTTTTTTCGTTATTAAATCATTATATAGATAAATAAAAAGTATATGGATATGCATGTGTATTTTTATGTGGGTTTAGTTTATTTGCTATCATATACTGTTAACATATATAGATGTGCAAGTATTTGCAGGTAAAAACAAAAACTATATATTAGTAGTTATATAGTTTGAGTTATAGTGTGTATACAATTTATTATGTTTTTGTAAGAACATTTTTCTTTCTCTCTTTATTAACAATTTCCAGCAACTTTTAATCTATCCTATCTACTGGTATTATGTGATATATAAGTATATATATATATATATATATATATATATATATATATATATATATATTATATATATACTACAAGTCAGGTCTATTCAAGTTTATTCACTAACAATAAGCTCATTATCTCCATCTGCAAATAATCATGTTGCTGTAATCATTCTTAACGATACCAATTCTAGGCACACGTGCTTATACCTTAACTAGTTTTTTATTTTTTCTCTGATTCGACAAAACTGAAAAAGAAGAAAACACATTTCATTCGCGAGTCAAAGCTTAAACAGGCCTGATGTAAATGTATAAAACCCGTTTTTATAATTGACTGTCAAATCAATATAATTAATATAATAATATGTACGTTTAATTGTATATTCTCTTGTATTAAGTATATATAATTTATTTTGTCTCGAAAATGTTATAAGAACTTTCTCACTAATCTTTACTAACATTCGATTGCTCGGTCATTAATATGTCGTAGTATGGTGTATTGTATACAGATAATAATTAACATCTAGCAACATTCAGTGTGGTATACTACTTCGGCTACTTTTAGGGGGATTAACGGGTGGATTTTTTAGGGAATAATGATCAAGATGGGGGGTGCATTACAGAAGTGGTGGAGACGACGACGAGCAACAAACGTAGAAGCACTGGGGTTGGAGGAAGGACAGACGCAGTGGGAACATCACAGAATAGAAGAGCAAAACATCCGGCTTACTTCATTCCGGAATTAGCGCATGTTGTCGCTCTGTGCGACGAGCGGATACCATTCGTAACTCTAGCTCAAGAAGTAAGATCTAAATTTCTCGTCGATCTTTATATCATATCTTGTCTCTCATTAAAGAAAGGAATTCAATATTTCCTTTTTGTAAGGAACGTCTTGTCTAACGATAACTGATCTTTCCGTGATACTATAAAAATAATCTTCATTTAATATTAATTTAATTATAATTAATTATAATTAATATTAATTATAAATATTTGCAGCTTACTAGACGAGAGATAGCCCATCAAGGGCTACAGGTTGAAGCAAATGCCACGGCATTGGTACTCAAACTTGTTCAATTACCTGCGCCATCGCCAACTATCGCTACAAGTAGTGCCTGGCATGCTCTTCTCAAAAGACTGTTGAGCGTCTCGATTAGAGTTCAAGGCAAAGGCATGGCTAAAACTTGGATGGTGGAATTTGTATTTTTCGGTAGTCCCCTCTCTAGCAGTCACCCCAAGGAACAAGGTATTAATTTTTTTTAATCAAGTGTCTGTCCATTATTAATATTTAGATAGACATCTTTCATAGTTTTACATATTCGAGTTTCTGGATATTATATAAATTGAGAACAATAGAGAGGGTGTGTATGTATGTGATACATATAAGTTTGTTGGTATTTCTTTCACTTTGTATTTTCAGTCATTAAACAATTATACATTTTTATATTTTTTTAAAAATACTTTTTTTCTCGTTAATTGTTATGAATTTTTTTTCCTTCGAGGAATTTATCCTTTTATATTTTTAATTTTAATATATACAAGTTTATAGTTTGTATACATATAATTAATTCCTACTTTGACTTCTGAATTAAATTTCCTGATAATTGATCTCTTATTGTAGATGAATTCATAATATAACACATTGTAATTTATAAATAATACATTGTAATTCTTTTTGTTGTAATAAAAGTATAATTATAGAGCACAAATATATTTTTCGAATCTTATAGGTGTGCGAAGACCAGTCTATTTTCAATATGAAATGGGAACAGCCGATACTGTTTCTCGCACTGTAGATGCCTTATTAAATGACTGGGCACAAATAGTGCATTTGTATTCACTTGTTCATGATTTAGCTGAATATTTCAAAATGGGTATGTTATATATATTCTAATCATACGCATTGTTACATATTAATTACGTCTTTATAATTTAATGTTGCTTTTTACTCTAGAGAAGTACAATTTACGCAACATGGTTAGCATTAAGTCTTATAGTTATAGCAAGCTAGTTCTTGCATATGGTCCAAATCATGCTGCAATTGTAACTGTACAATGGAATGAGAAAGCAAACTTTAAACTGGTATTTGGTAGAAGTAAGTTCTTTTACATTGATTTTAGTTTAGAGACACGCATCACATTTTTATCATTAGAAATGTAATAATAAAAATTTTATTTGTATTATTAGGTCCAACCAATACAGTGACTAATGCGCATTCTATAATGAAGGAACAGCTAGAAGCCCATTTGAATAGGCACAAGAATTTGGCACAAATTATTCATATACTTAACGAAACGCTTCAGCCGCTTATGTCGATCAGTAAATTACCGACAATACCTCAGTTATGCGTGCATGCGGTAAGTGCACGCGCATACCTGTCTCTTTTCGGTTCAGACTTACGGATAAATTCCTCTCTACAGAGACCACGAGTGCCAGTACAAACGTTTACTATAATGCCACAATGTGTCACTTTAGTAAAGATAGCATATCAAGGCATGTATTGCTTGGAATTACGTTTGCGCGGCGGAGGTTTGGTGAGTTTACGTGATGGTGCTTATAGTCATTTCGACAAAAGTAACGTCGTCGACGAGTTCACGCCTACGCAGGGGTTAAAGGTAAAGAAATGATATGTTTCCCCTTTTAATAAAACAAAATGACATAGTTAAGCGTATTCGTGTTTTGCTGTAGGCATTTCTGTCGAAATATGTCGACGAGAACGCGGTATATAGAAGAAGATCTCAATCGGAGGACGATAATCCACCGTCCCCGGTCACTATGGATAGCGATGGTGGTGGAGGTAACGTAGGAGGTTTCTTAGGACATCACAGAAGCGGACCGCAATCGCCCGCGCAACAGCGTGAGGGTTTAAGATTTCATCCGCCGCTCACACCACCATCCGGCAGTAATCCTCACACACCAGCCAGTCCTCACACCACAAATATATCGCAGGTAGATTGTCTGACTAAGATAAATATATATAAATTATATATATATATATATATATATATATAATTTTATTATACATTTAATTTTAATATATTTATATGTATATATATTTTTTTTTAGGCCAGTCAACATCAAAGTTTCGGAAGCAGTCCCGCAACGTCGTTTAATTTAGCGTCTCCGCCATCGTTACCACCGAATACACCTAACATGTTACCGCACCCGTCTCCCGGGTCGGGACTCGTTGCGAACAGTCCTCTAAATCCGATGCACGTTCCTAGTCCGGCTGGTCTCATGCCAACGTCGTCGCCTGGACCTTGTAGTAATGTTCAAGTAGGACATTCTCCCGCTGGCTCATTCATGCAAACAGGTATGTTTCGATATCTTTTTTAATTCTTAATATTATCTTCGTGTTTTTAAAGTTTTTATCATACTTTGTTCTCAATTTCTTTTTTTATTTACCTTAACTGCGCGAAAGCGCTTACATTTTCATTGCATTACTTTTAAAAAGAAGCAAATATAAGCAAAAAATAATGACATTTTCGCTTTCAGAAATTATAATCGTTATTTTACAAGAACGAAGCATTAAGCCTAACAATGATAACGATACTTGCCAATGCTTTTAATGCGAGTTAATCTTTACAAAAGAATTTTAATAATAATGAAACGCCATTCAGGTCATATGGACGGTAGTCCTTTCCCGTCTTCTCAAAGTATGGCTTCACCGGCTGCTTCCAATTGGCCTGGATCTCCGAGCGTACCGAGACCATCCCCAGCGAGACCTGGACAGAGTCCGGGTCACGTGGCGCTGCATAGCCCGCAAGCCTCCGATCACAAGACCGGTAGTCACATGTCCAGAGTATTACCGCCGAGGTCTTGGGCTGGTGCCGTACCGACGCTTCTCACACACGAAGCGCTAGAATCGCTCTGTTGCTCCTCGCCTCATCCGTCCGGCTTACCAGGTCCGGATATGTCGCCCCTCGAGAGATTTCTAGGTTGCGTCTACATGAGAAGACAACTGCAACGCTTTATCCAGACAGACGATTGCGTAAGAGAGAACTTATATAGTAATACAATTAAAAATTTTAACCACGAGTCTTATTTGATGAATTTTATGTGCCCATGTATATATATTTAATATATTTATTTCGTATGTATACATGAAATAAGTATGTAAATATTTACTAGTACTCTATGATATATATATATATATATATATATATATATATATATATATATATATGTATATATACATATGTTATATATATGTATAAATTACAGGTAACTGGTATCAATAGCACCGAACCTGGCGTAGTACATTTTAAAGTCGAAAGCTTACAATGTAGAGTTGGATTAAATCCGCAATATTTCCAATCTCTTCATATCAAAGTGCAACCACTTCCAGAGTACAAAGATCAGTGGAGTCTGGAAGAGTTACAAGTAAGTAATCAAAGCACATATACTGCGTATTTGCACGACATTATTCATTGAAATAACTCCTCTTATAGATTATAGAAAAATTCTTTGATACACGAGTCGCCGCCCCGCCTTATAAACACAACACGCTATCTGGCTTCGGAAGGATGCTTAATATACGTTTCAAGGTGTTGAAAGACTTTGTGCAAATAATGAAGTTAGAGCTGGTTCCCGGTCTTGTACAGCAACAGCAATTGAAGTGGTCCGTGCAATTGTGCTTGCGTATTCCACCTTCTACTGGACAGATTGTGCCTCCTGGATCAGAGGGAGTGCATGTTTGCAGGAGCAAAATTTTATTCTTTGTGAGTATAATTTGTTGAGACATTTAAAATTTCTTTAGATTCGATCGATCATTACACGATTTTGCATATTTCGCAGTTGCAACTTACGAGAATAGGTATGTCGTATCCAGGAGAAACGTCCTTTGTACTACCATTTGTGTATGACGTCACCACGAATTTAACGCAACTGGCGGAAAGAAGAGATCTTAGTCCGGCGATTACGGCAGCATCCATGCAGCTGAAGAGATTCGCCGAGTACGGTGCGAATCAGTCGGAATGTTCGCTGTTCCCCGCTGTAAGGGATCTTTTAGCTAATTTCACGTTACCATCGGAACCGCCGGTTATATCACAGGTATAATACTTTGTTAAGTAGAAGCAAGATCTTAAGATTTCTTGATTCCTCGCTGCAACTGTATTAAATCATTAGAAATTATATAAATCTTTTTCTTATGTACGCTATACATATTATATAGAGACAAATTACTACCATACTGTCATAATCTATGGTTGCAATGTTGGAGCAGTAGTTATATATTTCATATTGCTTTTTGTATTTTATTTATTAAAAACTATAAGATACTGAAAATAAATGTAACAAAGCACGAAATATTTTTACGCGAATTTTAATGGAAAGCCACAAAGCTTACTTTACGATATCTGTAACAGGTTGTCGCGTCTCCCGCGGGAAATCAGGTACCTCCCACACAGCAGATTCAGAACGCAGCGATGCAAATGCATTCGCCCATGACTGGTGGCCAAGGACCGCCACAGGGACCATACGGAATCCAGAATATGCCACCAATGGGCATGATGGGTGGACCACCTCAATAGGATTTGCTTTACTCTCCTAATCCCCTTTGTCTGCCGAATCATCCGACGTGGATGAATTAAGAATGTAAACATTCTTTCAGAGGACGCGCGCGTTTATTCCATCATGAGCAGATTTACATTTTATGGGGAAGACTTTAGGAGAGAGAGATAGCTAAATGTTTGCCACAATCAATTCGAGAAAGATATGGATAAATAAGTTAACGAAAAAAACAAGAAAACTATCATTAAACCATTCTGTAATTGATATTCTGACATCTCTGAGATCGCTATTACAGATACATATTGCGTATCTTACCATCGCAGCTAATAGTCAACTACATACACTATTCTGACAAATATAAAACGCTAAAAATGTATAAATTGTATTATATGATAACTAAGGAGATTTTAATGGAGAATTACTATTTGCCAATGAAAATTTCTTTTTATTTACATCAACTGATATTCTTCGTTGAAAATTATCCATACACAAGTAGAGAGTACAAATCTTTATTGAGATAAGTATCTTCTTGTAACATATAAACAGTCTGCTATATTAATATGAATGCGAAATAGTGAAATTTACATTGTTGCAAATGAAAATTATTTGCGAAAATGCAAATGTAAAAATGTTCATAAATATATTTATTAGATGTATATCTCTAAGATAAAGCGTACTATATGCCTCTTCAAGTATAACATTGTGTACATGTGTGTGAACATTCTATTTTTTTTTTTTTAATGAATGTTTAATATTATTTTACGAATAAATGCGTAGAAATCTTAAATGTTTATACAAAAGATATGAAATAATTTCTTAAATATGTAACCTTATACTTATTCGTCTATCTGTTTTACATAGGCATGATTTAGCAAAGAATCTATTCTTGACATTAAATTATCTCCACAATCGTTGCTGGAATGAATCAATCAAATAAAATAATTTGCACATTACATATTTTATCTGGGATTTATGAATAATATAAAATTTTTATTTTGGTTCTGCGTGTACAGCTCTTTTTTTTACAAAAAACATGTAATACTCTTAACAAAAATCAATCGTACTATATTCTTAATATATGCAATTGTACAGTACTCATACAGTTAATAATAATATATTGGAATACAACTGTATATCGATAATCGCATCTCAAATATATATATACACTTTTAGGTCAGGTATCAGTCTCTGTATATAAAATTTGAATACATCTTGATACAACTATTTCGTGATAATCCTGAATTGCATCGAAACAGAAATGAATATACCTACTTAAAAATCTTAAACTTTGAACTTAAGCTAAGCAATATCATGCATTCTTGGCCATGTCTGTGTTTTGTTATTTTTTTTTAAATCTTATATCACTGTAACACCTCACATAATCTTTTAAAAATAACTCTCTGCAATATATAGCTCTTATTTGTATCTTTAATATCGAAAAGATACTTGTTTAATGTGTAGATATTACTATATTAATTTATGCGAAACTATCATAGCATACAACTACAACACGCGCTTTATTCATTATTTTATCGCAATTTCCAGAATAAACACATTAATCTCTTGACTCGACTTCCACAAATTCTACACAAGATTCTAAACTGGTGTCTTAGGCTCCATGTTTTTTTTTTTCACATTGTTACTTTTTGTTGATTTTAAATAGCTTTTCTGAAATTTATACATTCATAATATCATGGAATTACATATTAGACAGCTTTATAAGAATCAGGTTATTAATATTGCAATTTATCCTTATATTTAATTCCAGCGATTTTGATTTTCAAAAATATATATATTTTTCTATATGAATTTCAAGAAGGATTAAAGGAAGCGAGATTTTTTGAATAGACATTCAAATTTTTGTCCCTCCTTTTTTTTCGCAAGAAAAAATAACAAAAAACTTCTCTAGACTATTATTTACGATATCGGCATTCATATAAGGATCGAATTGCAATAAAAAGAACCTTTACATTATTTTAATATACTCGACAGACACACTCTCTATGCGAACGTTTAAAAATAAATATAAATATTTTTATAGTGCACATCGCATGCAAAAAACGTGTTCTTGATTTCTAACTTAAACTGCACATTATTAAAAAAAAAATAAGCATTTTACTGTGTATCATATTTTTAAATTATAAACTAGCGAGTTTTATAATGAAAATTTCAATCCTCCAATTAGCATGTACGATATTTCGCGTATTTACGCGAACATATGATCATAGCCAAGACATCGTTAATTATACAATACATAATTTGTAAATATATGTATGGTAAAATATTTTTTTTATATATATGTATATATATATATTTTTTTTTATTTAAGTTCAAGATGCTCTTTCGCGCCTGTCAGAGGTAAAAGGAGGTTTGATTTGTTATTCCTCTATTAGGAACACAGTGATGTGCAGCACATTTTCATACAGGACAATTGACAAAGAAACGAGAACAAATGTTCGAAAATAAATGCTTATGACACTCTGACTTTTGTGATGTTCACAAAGTGTGAATGTATGTAAAATGCTCTTCCCGATTTATACTACCAGCAATGATGCGCCATTTTTCTCCACGTTTTTTTCTCACAGAAATATTTATATCTGATATAATTATATCTGACAATCTCTTTTTTTTTTAATCAGGTACATGAGGAAAATACAAGGCTAGAAGCATATATCAGGATGAAATCAGAAAATACTAATAAACACGAGGCCTCTTTACTGTAAATCTGTTATACAATTTGTACGCATGTATATCTTCTCTTCTCGCCCCAATATATTATAATGTCAAAAGAAACCTTTTTCTCGCATGAAAATATATATTTTAATTTCTTTTAGTAATTAACAACGCCTTTATCTGACTGTCTTTCGAGTACTACTTTGAAATCGATCTCGCGTGTAAAGTTACGATTGTTCAGTAAGTGTACGTATATAAGAAAGTTCTCAGAGAAATTCTATTGAATGCAATAAAATAGCGAAAAAGATATGCCGAATATACATCGGCTTTTTGTCTCACGAATATATCATCAAATATATTTCACTATTTATATTTCTTTTTTTTTTTTTACGTTGAAATGGACGAAACATCGCGTATGAGTATTCCAAGTTATGATACAAGCATCTAAAATGTTTTATGAAAATATCTAATGTTATGTGTCGTATATATTGCGTATATACATTCACTATTTGTCATTGAGATTTAGTATTTGCATTAACTTATTGACGATAAGAGAGCCGGAAGATGAAAAAGAAAAGATTATTATTGCAGAACATACGTCGGTCGGCTCTACACATCTCCGATTCTATTTCTCCATTATTTTAAATAACGCTTGTACCTCCATAATACAAACACTTGGCGAAATCACAAAACGTTGTCAACTTACAGTGACGTTGAGATACTTTATATCGAAAATTATATATATATATATAATATATGAACATATGAATGAAACAGAATTACATATCCTAAGATAATTAGAGAATGATTCTTTTTAAAGAGAAACGCGCATATTGATTATCATATCTTCTACGTCACTGCCAGTATTTTTCCGAAAACGTTTCGTTGACTCAAGTGTGTCAGAATCTTTTTTTTTTTCTGTCGGTCGATTTCTCAGCTAGCCTAGGCTGGGCTAGCATCTAGAGTTTCGCAAGCAAGCAAGGCACAGGAGCACACTAAGGGCTCTCAACGTGCTAGGAGGCACTACTCAACAGTTCCATGCTCTTAATGCCTCGTCAACAGCAGCACCAACAAGTTAACACTGGAAACGAAAATGTCTAGAATGTGCGGCATGAACAATTAGTAGCCATGAGTATAAAGAGCATCGTAAAATTGAATTATACGTCGATCGTCGTGTGTGTACGTACGCGCACGCACATATTTAACACAGAGAGAAAGAAACGCGTGTTTAAAACACACTTATATATTTGTCAAGCCGATGTCGCGCGATTATAATAATTCGCACCGCACTATTCGTGCAGCACGCAGAGAGCATTCAATTACAAAATTACAATGTGTCGCAAGACATTACGTTGTTGCAACACGTTGTCTTCATTAATTAACATCGCACTACAATATGCGAGATATAATTCGAATGTTCTCTATGCCGTGGATATCGTTTGTTAAAAATCTAAGGAAGTTCAGGTACCGAAGAAAAAGCGTAAGATCGTTTGTGCATCATTATTTTTTGGCATTTTTGGCATTTTTGACACGTTTATGTATGTATATATATAATTTTATTTTATTATTCTATACTCAATCTCTTCGAAATGAATCAAAGAATCAAAAGTTAGTTTCGCGTTTACCTATATATCAAAAAAGTATATTTTATCTAAATACACACAGTATCTCGTTAGAAGTACAAGAAAGTAAAACAACTTCGATTTTTGTAAAATCCGCATCTCGTCAGATCATTGTAGTGTGTGTATGTGTGTATGTGCGTTCGATTGAATTTCTTAAAATTTTCAGTCTTAGAAATCTGTTGCTTTCGATCTCTATGTGTGTGTATATATTTGGTGCGCATACGTATACAGATTGCGTATACAGCATAGTGTGTGTTAAACATTGAGAAGTATACACTAACACACATTATCAATTTCTTATCAAGGTATTGGACTTCTCCTCGAAATTGTACACATTTGTACCCACATTTACAATAATACATTTTTTATGTTCTTTACATTATTATGTTAACGTGAATGAGATTCTTTCATCTCGCGATCTGTGATGTATATCTGTTAGGTACGTATATAGCGTTTGCAACACTGAGACGATAGACTCGCTAAGCTACTCTAATTAATGAAATGGGCAAGGGACGGAAAGAAACAGTTAATGTTGTGTTATTGCGTACGACAATTCCGAGTAGAATTTCGCCACGTGTGTTTAATAACTTGTGCCGATAGAGTCGTTCGAGTATGAACAAATGGTGAAATGAAATGAAATTGTAAAAACGCTAAAGCTTATAAATGAAATTTACAGGCCCAATTGCATACTCGTTTTTTTTTGTTTTTTTTTTGTTTTTTTTGGCAATGAACGAATATGTTCGGATAATTCGTCGCTTCTCAGCGCGAATCATCAGTGTGTGCGCGTTAGAAAAAAAATCTTTAATTCTCGCTCGAATATATCTATATAAAGTTAAATTTGTATAAGTTAAAAAAAGAACATTACGAAATAATGCTCATCAATTAGAGCTATCTATATTTTTCTAAACTTTGGCCTCGTCTATATATTCAGCAATCGTAGTTATTGCCTCGTGTAATTACTCGTAGATAAATTGATATCTTTATCTTTTCGCGAAACTCTAGAAAAGTGTCTAATTATAATTCACATTTTTTTTTGTTTTAGATTAGATATAAACATGAAACAACGATTGCACAGATTTAAAACGTCTAGTTTACATAGTCAAGCTACTTTACACGTATCTTTTTTTCATTTGTATAATTTATTTCTCATTTCAATCACACACCCTACATGCGGTGTGGTAATCTGTCATCGATGATACTATGTCAGGATATCCCTCGCTAAGCGCACTTCCTGTTACAGGTTGCGCTGCATAATGATGCAATCGGGCCTCCCTCTCTGCCTCTGCATATATCCGTATCGTTCTCTCTCACTCTCTCTCACTCGCTCTCTCTCTCTTTCTTTCTGTCAAATTATATACAATAGCATGGCCATGCAAGGGTGAAGAGCAAAGCTACCATGCCTCAATAGAATTCACGAAAGAACGCTTGTAGAGTAGAAATGGATGATAGATCTAGACGCTGCAGCGAAGCAGCAGCGTGGGAGGGATCAGCTGTCAACTGACAGCCTCAACCTCCATCTTACTTGAAAGCAAACCCCATCAAAATCATCATCCTTACTTCAGCACCTCACCAGGCCTGCCTTGACGATACGTCTACACAAGCTAAAAGAACGTCCATTTGTCAATGTTTTCCGATCGTGGAGAGGGAAGGATCTACTTTCTTAATAGGACAGATTGTGCGTGATCAAAATCGCGGATACGGATATGCGCGTAAAATAACATTTATAACATTGTGATCTTTTAGCACTTTTAATGACAAGGCGCGTCTGTCCTCGTCTATATAGGATCCGAACATGTGAAACTGTGCTGCAACATTTTCACGCTATATCAATCGATTTCGATCGTTTATAACGCTACGTGGAAAATCGCGTGCAACAGTTTTTTTTTCTTTGTACTGACACAACGGAATGTGAGATATCGGAAATAATTAACGTGCGATTGGATGAATATTAAGAATCTTGAGAAATTAAGTTTTCGTTCTCTCTCTCTCTCTCTCTCTCTCTCTCTCTCTCTCTCTCTCTCTCTCTCTCTCTCTCTCTCTCTCTCTCGACAGTTGTCGTTCGTAACCGATACAAGCAAATTGGTACGTGTTATTAAATGCGTAGATCTGCGCATTTTTGATCCTTGATCTCGTGACGAAAAACAACTTGCTGGACAGCTCCGAAGCTGTTGGCGTCGAATATTCCGGATATGTACATTATTTCGATCATTTCGCGCGCCCGAGCATTAAAAGCATTTGAATAGAGTGCACGGTGATCAGTGCGATGACGACATTGATACAGTACGTCGTTGATAAGCGCGCGTTGAGCGGACAGAGACTGAGTATCTATGCTAATGATGTGTGTGCGCGCGGTGACGTGAAAAAAAAAGAAATCTCTAAGCATTTCATCCCGCTTCGCGCGTCGCGAAACAAAAGTGTCTCCTTCACTTTGCTCCTCGCTGAGGGAAGGAGAGATTTCACGCATGCATCAACGAGAAATACGATCAACGAATATTCGCGGCGTTGAAAAACAATGACGTTTTTTTGACAATGAATCTCAGCGAAAGCGAATGCGAATTTGATTTACATGAATTGGCCCTTGAAACGTCGAAACTCTTGATCCGCGAATTGAATTTAGCACATGCAATCGATGATTGGACGAATCATTTCACAAAGTGCACTTTTTCCGCTCAACGCAATTTCCGCGAAAATTCATGTGTCAACATGCCGTCGATAGATACGAGGACGATCGAAGGGTTCGAATGGTGATCGAAAGCTATTGATTGAGAGTGATCATCCGATCGAGAAACGGAATGCAACATTTAATGTGTACATCACTTTTAATTCGCAACCCTTCGACTTCTTACGTCGTAGTTCTGAAACTGTATGCAGTCGGAGCGCACGATGCGATGCCATCACGATTCAATTTGAGTCGCCATTGCGTTGGAAAACACGAAAACACGTACCTACATGTATGCATATGCATATATATATATATATATATATATATATATATATATATATATACAATATATGTATGCATGCATATATGATTATTTTGTACGTGTATATATGTATATTACATAATACACATACAAAGACGGTCGAGGTATATTCGCGAAGTCCATAAAGGAAAAAGAACTGCGTTCAAAAGAACTGCTGGCAGAAAGCTTAGCGCATTCTGCTCTCGAGGTTATTCCTTGCCAGAAGGTTCTACGCATCGATAAACTGCAAAGTGTTAAAGAGGTCATATTTTACCGTCAATTAAGAGAATCTGAATCATCCCTAACGGCCGAGGAAAATCATTCAACGAATATGGTAAGTTACTTTTGCGCGTGCGAGCGCATTAACTATCATAATAGATTTATTTAGTAATTGACTTTAACACCGAGCCTACCATGTTGTGGACGCCAATAGCAGCAGGCTAGGTACAGCGCCAGAATAATGACCAAGACCTCGACGAAGACCAGGGCAGCGGCCACACCGATCACTATCGCCGCGTTCTCTTCGATGGCGGTCACTATGGCCTTGTAGCAACCCTATAGATAAGTAATGATCATTTTAACGTCACGTATACGTAAATGTAACTTTATGTAATATATAGGTACTTTAGCTAATTTGTGCTACATTTTTTTGTATTAATTTAGTTTTCACAGGTGGATGTTAAGTGTAAATTTGACACTTGATGCTTTCCAATTTTTAATTTGAGAAATATTTAATATCGTAATAAAATAAAAAAATATCAAATCTTTTTTACCGCCAATTTGAAAATATATGTGAGGCTTACATAAATGTTTCTCCATCACGCATAGCACAAGACTATTTGTTCAATTTGTATGTGCATCTTTATGGATGCCTCGTACGAGAGCTATAGGAGCACGCAATGCCAATGCCGAGTCACGCTCAGAAAATTGTCAAGGAGAAAGTGTGCTATAGACGTGAATACGTGTCCGTAACACGAACGTCTGTCTTTTAGCAATAATTACACTAACATGTTTTGTATGTGATTCTACTCCCAATTTTATATATACGTCGAGTAATAAGAAAAAGAAAGATCAATAAAGTAATAATAAGATTCAACTTACCATTTGATAGTACGAGTTGGATGCGGTAGGACTAATTGGACACGAAGGATCCTTCAGAACGTTAGATCCTTCGCTCACTTTTATACAGCAGGCTTCGGGAACCGTTTTTCCGGTAGCAGTCAGATTCGTATTTTCGCGAAAGTCTAGGTAACTTTCCACACCGCAACAATGGAGCTGAAAATGGTTCCATCAATATTAAATAATGCCTGTCTATCACGTGTCATCGTTGTATGAGCGAAACATATTATTTTTTGTTGTATTGTACCCCTTTAGATTCCGTAACCGAGACATGAATGCAGAGAAAATATATTATATATTCACGAATAGCTAGATAATTATCTCTCCTTATATCATTTATATGATAGCTATTTAATGACGCGAGATTCTTATTAGACTAATGGATACTTTTAGCTATCGATTTCAATGAACTTTAAAACGGTGTAAATGTAACACTTTCCATGCGCTTTTCTTCATAATTTATCGATAAATTCTAAAATAAGTAAGTTTGTGGTTTGCAAGTTTGCCACAAAGTGGTAGGATAGCTCACTAATATTCGTAATATTGCCGACTTTCACTTATACCAAAGTGCAGTTAGCGTACCGCTTTAGAGCCAATTAATCGCGGTTCTATATGTATATGCAAGATAAATAAAATCCGGAAAAATCGATATACCAATTAATTCACGCGTCGTTCAAAGTTAATTGATCATCATTAACTGATGATAATTAATTAAGCATTTATATTAATAATTTAATTGATTGATATATCTTTACCTGGCTCATAATTCCATCCCACGCGACTGTCACTGTTTCAGCCTTATCAACGGTGGTCGCATAATAGTTGATGGTCGACTTCAAGAAGTTCTGAGTACCTTTCTCGGCCTGCATTTAAATTTCATATTAAAGTGAGCCTTACAAATATATCTGCGATCGTCATTCATTCAACTCGCATCGTAATCACTCGATGCTAACGAATCGCTCGAGCTTACGAAATATTTCATCAAATGGAAACGCGTTTGTGCAAAAAAAAAAAGAACATGAAAGTTATATAAATACGCACGTCTCCTTTAAGTCCAAAAGCTAGGCCAACTACCACACACTCCAGGACTAAAACCAGCAAAATTAGAATGCCGTACTGTAATCACAGGAAAAAGCATCGTTAATAAAATTATTTTATACTTTTGATATATTTTTTATGTAAAATAATTCTCTCCTTGATTGTATCACCGTTAATGAATCATTTCATTTTCGCTACTATATATCACAACTGAAAGAAAAGAAAAGAGAATCGAGGCGAGAAAATCTTGCATTATTAAATTCTATTACATTTTGCAATTGTTTGAATTGTCTTCAACGAGTTGTGTTGATTACTTGATCCTTACTAGAACTTGAAGATTCCAATGAAAATAACATTTTATCAAAATGTAATATTATTCTAGAATTTTTTTATTAAAATATATATTATAACATAAAATTATTTGCGTATTAAAATATGCGTAATATTTTCGAGATAATATACAAAAAATACATAAATGCTCAAACTTGGACAGCTTGAAGGCATTTTTGTCTTGCGAGTAAAAAAATGTTCTTCTAATCTCACATCTAATTATTTCAGATTACGTAAACATCACGTCGCGAGAGAGTTTTGAATGAAACAAGCTTTATTAGAACGAACTTACGACGCAGAGAAGACATCTAGACTCGAACATGGCACCGCAATATCCAAGAAAACTGACGATAAACGTAAGAGCACCGGCTACGATAAGAATGTAGGATATCATTCTGATGACATCGGCGTCTGTTTTGTTCTGCAAAACAAGAAAGGTGCGATGAGAATGCAGATCGGGCTTATAATAAATATTCATCATTGAATGTGGGATGTAAGATTGCAATTTGATAAATTCTTTAGAGAATCTCTTATATATATATATCGAAATCGCGTGTATATTTATCACAATACCAAAGCTTAATCATTTAGGTATTTAGTGAGAAATATAATTCGTCAAAATTCCCTTCAGGGATTGCAAAAATATTGAATTATGAAAATAAGAGAGATCCTTTCGTTTATACCAATTTTCCGAGAGTTTTATCAATGAATTATGAAAATAAGAGATCCTATATCATTTATATCAATCTTTCGAGAACTCTTGGCTTACAATTTCTCGCGCTCGTTATATCGTAAAACATTTATAATCGCTTATTAATAAATCACTAGATTCTCAAACTCCGTTTCGTACGTTCAGAGAGAAATCAAGGAGTTTGTAACTCTGTGAATAATTCATTTACGGGGTTCAATTTGTAAACTCGAATTATACAGTTGCATTTCCACATAAATTAGGATATCAATAGTGCGCTGTACATCATTCTTATGTACACATATATCGACGTATATTTATTATTGTTATAGATATATGTATAATGTATGTAGAGATATGCATTAAGCACGCTGGTTTCACGCGAGTCGCGCCAACAATTATGTTAAGTTAAGCTCGTCGACTCATCACCAGAGTAGAGTATTCATGCTAGCATTGTACATCGTTACAAAACATGCTCGATATAAGTGGATGACATAATGACTCGCGAAAGGGCGCACTTGGAATACTTATAAGCTCGCTATATGCCAACTGTCATCTCCGTCATACGTGATGGATATCGAGTTTCACGAGGCAGACCAACCAGAATGGCAGCATAGACCTTCCTTTATACGAGACGTCTCTCTCTCTCGCATCTGGATGTCTGCTGGACCCCGAAGAAGATTCTCGCGAGCCGATATGGATGGTGTTTGTAAAAGTTATTAGAAATCGTGCAAAAAAAAAAAAATTTCTCCGCTAATCCCTATCTATCCGTCAGCAAAATCTACCCTTGTCAAGGACTCTTAAAGATTCGAAAAGTATATCAAGCGTTTTACCAATTGATTAACAAGTCCAGGGCCTTGAATCGTAAAAGGGATAATTCCGCTATCTCGTTCCCTCGAGAGAGAGAGAGAGAGAGAGAGAGAGAGAGAGAGAGAGAGAGAGAGAGATCACACTCGAGAGATAAACGCGGGAAAATGAGCGCTTTCGTACATAACATCGCGAATTGTGCTGTTAGATTGAGACAATCATACGGGATGACGCGTTGTTTTATGTTCGCAGACGCGACGATGAGAGGCGAGCGCGGATTAAACCGACATTGTATGTATACCTGCCTGTGTACGAGATTACTTCGTAAGCACGTTGACATTCTTATCTCGAACACCTGTTGAACGGATATAAGGTATTTTAGTTCGACGCCGGTTCTCTCTCTCTCTCTCTCTCTGTATTATAGGCGCGTCGACGTTGCACGTCTTATTGAACGTGCCACTACTACTATATACTAACACATATACCTACAACACGAAGCGTGCCGCGAAAAATCAGGTCACCAGGTGAAAGGACTAATAAGGGTATCTCGTGTTCGGTTTCACCGACTCGTTCCGCCAGATTGATCGAAAGCCGATTGCAGCGAATGATGATAAGCGAGCGTTACAGCACATCGGAGTGTTTCGACTTGAAAAATATTATATATATATATATATATATATATATATATATATCTATATCTCTGTTTAAAACCGTATGATTGCCCCTCTAATATCTTGCAGAGAGATCCGAATATATTTACGTTGCATGGGGTGTTTCTCTCTGCTCCCTCTCTCGAATTCAGTCGAATTTCCGTAGCTTTCGTCGTCGCGCATGAGCCGTGCACATGGTTCTCCGAAATGACCCAATTTAACGCATTTACAGTACATGGATGTGCGTTGCGCGTGCGTCAGCGAGTTAATGCATTTTCTGGAGCTCTAACAACGTACGTCCTAAATACGTCCTAAATTCCTCGCTTATACGCTCGCGGATGCGTCGCGCGTATATTTGACGGAGGAAAAGAGGACGTCGTCTTTCTATGCGAGGTACACCGAGGTATTATATCCCCGAATTGTCTCGTTTACAAGAGAAATTTTCCTTTCTAATTTCAAGCCGAGTTCGCCTTTCGGAAGTGTGTTATCGTATCGGCTCTCTCGGCTAATGTGTCGACGATATATATACATATAATCAATCGCGCAGGACTTGTCAGTCATTATTATTATCGTCCATTCTCTCCGGTTCTTTAGAACGATATCGCTCGGCAAGACGGCAATTAACACCGGATATCATAAGTCGGAGACGTCCCGTTGAGTTTCAATTCGGCCACGAGAGACGCGAAAGGAAACGGAGGTCGTTGTCGAGGAAATGTAAACGACAGCGACTATCTCTCGAGCTAAGTCGTTCGATAACAGAGGTACATAAGGGATACTCCAGGATGAAGCACTTAATCGTTCGCCTGTTTCCACACGCATTTACTATTCTCTCTCTCTCTCTCTCTGCACAGAGTGTGTCTATACATGTTTTAAATGCAAGCGGATTTTTAAAAATGTAAAGATTCTTTTCGTTTCAGTTTTTTAGGTCAATTTCTCCCCTCACGAAAATTCTAGCTTTCATAGTTGGCCCATTAAATTCTTACCGAAGATAAGCGACGATCCGGGCTAATTAAGGCTCGACATTTTAAGCAATCAACAAACTGTCGGTTTAGATAAGGCTCTTATATCTTAGACAACTCTAACTCGCTTCGTTTTCAAATCGAGAATTCCTATTCGCGAGGAGTTTCTAAAAGAGACAACAGTTATACGAGTTATAGTTCGTCTCCGATTAGAAGTGATTAGAGGCAACTTTCTAAGCGTCTCGACTCTTCTCTAATAACGCGCGAGTAAATGCTAATTGTATGTTAATTCTTTCTTATATTATATAATTTAACAGAATCAAACACGTAAATTACAAAAAAAAAAAAAATCAAGAGAACTTCATATATGTATCGCGCATTTAAATTACGACTTATTTAAGTGTCTCGCCGTAATAAATTCGATTTAAATCGCGGCGGAAACGCGCGTTGTTATATCCTTTCGCCTCGAAATATATATGAAAAAAACGAAAGCGGCACTTTTACTTTTCTTCGTGGCGTTCCGCTATCTAGCTCCGCCATCGTCGCGAACGATGTAAATATTAAAAAAAAAAATTCCAGACAATGTTCCCCACGATATGAGACTCCGAGATATTCGCGAATAGCTATACAGCTCGGGAAGAAACGTAAAATCGCGCTTTTCGAGAGCTTTGGTCCCTCCTGGTGGATCCACCAGTGGACTGTGAACCACGAATCCGCGATGGAGATCGTCCCGATCCTCCCACGCGTTGCGCTAATGTGACAACCAATCATCTCATCAGCGACCAAGTACCGATAATTACGTTTCTCGTTTCTCCCTGTAGTAGAATCGCTATCTACCTATCTACGTCGTACATCATCACGCTGCGCGCGCAAACAGTCTGCCATTCAGATTTCTCCTATCGCTCGCCGATCAAAATAAATCAGATACTAAAATATATATTATATATTTAAATTTCAACGAGCTAGAAAGAGCGGATGATCGTGCGTCAGTTTCGAGGAAAAAATTAATTTTCATTGAAACTGATTAGTTGCGCAAGGAGGATCAATTTTCCCTCGTACGATGCCAAGTAATTAAATATAAATCTCAATATTCGAGATTTTTCATAATTTTTTAATCGAATAATCTCTGCGTCTCTCCTAGAAGAAGCGTAAGCGAGAGAAATATCGGGCAAAAGAATTTTTTTCTTGACACTAACGCACTATCATCCTTGTCTGGCTCTTTCTAACCCGTTGAAATTTAAATATGTGTTCCACATTGTGAACCTTAATATATAAAGTCTTGCCAGATTTTCAAGATATTGCCAATTTATTTAAATCAGAATATTATAAGACAATATTATATGAGAATATTATAAGAAATTCTCGAAAGTATCAAATTGTGCCTCGAAATAAATGAAATCTAAAGGATTATTATTTGTTTGGCTATTTATTCTTCGAATCGGGAGTAATTGTCGATCAAGATCAAACGAGATTCGCGCATCCACAGCACTCTTGAGTGTTGCATGACGGCGCGATCGATGTTACTCAAGTTTTATAATAATTATAAAGTGAAACTAGCAGAATAAATGTTAATTACCGAGTGATAAGAAGACACGAGGCAGAGGTGCAGCGTATTAGAAAGCGCGCGTTACGATGGGTCATCCTCTAACAATAATAATTAACGGCATATACACTTTTCTACGCTACGTTTGGCGGTATAAAAAAAATTACTATGTGAAAAGGATCCTCTTCTTTTTACTTGTTTTTAGAATATTTTTTTTCTACAGATATATCCTCGTGTAAAATTAAGATTTGTATAATCCTTTCTGCTTTACGAGAACGATATAAGAATCAGGAGAAAAAAAGAGGCACGTGATTTTGCCAATATAAAGGCTAATTAGATGCGCAGGACGAAAAAAAGGAGCACGCAGTAGTAATTATTACGAAGGAAGCATATATATTATCCTCTCTATTGTTCTCGTTAATCGCGACGGTCTTCAAGACAAGTCGCTCTTTTTATGCCTTTCTGCCTTTTCTCCTCGCAGTTTATAGAGTCAAGCACCTCGTTAAACGTTAGATTATCTCGTATCTATAAGCAACTTGCGGTTAAGAAAAGCCCAGTGAGTATAATGTTATGGCTGTTAAATATTCTATCGTTGGCATATTTCCGAAGAAAAAACGTATATGTTCATCTCCGGTAAGCTGACCTATAACTAGTTTTCCAATATAGAGATTTTGTGGTTTTCTTTCGGAAGCTTGGAGATGCCATTTATTTATTCATTCGATATTATATAATGTCGACGTAAGAAATATATCCTCGTGAGAAAATTCGAGAGAAATAAAAGAATTCATGAAAAGAAAATATACTTCTCTCGCATATATGATGCTTATGCTTTGCGTGTCCGTTCCAAGGATATATTTATTATAGAAAAGTCACGTTAATATGCGTGTGTCGTCGCGACATCGATGTATCAATAATACACACGACAATGGTATATTATATTACAATATACGTACAATATACGTCACGTTTATCTCGTTACACATCTGCATTTCGCACGTGCTTGTTAATGAATGAGTCGCGTTAGCGAGGATAGATTTTTCCAATGCTGACTAAAGGGTTTTATCGGCACAAGGAAAAATAGATCGCCAAGAATAATTTATACTTATACGCGCGTATGTACAGTCTATCGGCGCGAAAATATACGAGTTGAATGTGAAAAAGATATTTCTATACCGAAATGTGTACCATATAATCGCGCGTAAATCAGGTAAATCATCAATTTCAGTCTTGTTCATGTAAAACCTGCTTCTTGCACCTCTACCTCTATAGGTTGCATAACAAACTTACGACATAATTACCACGATTACGCAAGAGAAACTTGGAGCAATATAAATAGCCGGTTATAAGGATACGCATACGAGCCATTTTTCCTCTAACATATTCCAGCGCGGAGAGATCGGAGACTCTGCTCGGAAATTTTTTCTCTTCGTGCTCGTAATCTCGAACAAAAATTAGCAGAGCGATTAATTAGCGATCTATATTCGCGAGTGCAATTGAAATTGTCGACAGAGCTTTCAGCTGCGTTGAAAACGAGACGCTAATTAATTAAGTACTCTCCGCCTGAAAGTTCCCTCTAAGATTTCAGGATACACGTCGGTCACGGAAATTATTGCGATCTTATCTGAATAAGAAAGCGGTGGAGAAGCGTTTTCGTAGAGATTACTGAGCAAGAATTTAACACGACGAAACTCGTATATTATAGGAACCGGTATTTTCCAGCCGAGAATTGTCCAAGCTCGTTCAAGGTATCGAAAGATTTTACGACCAATTAAGTCAAAGTGGTTAAATTAGCTTAGAGTTTGGCTTCGTAATGTGACGCGTTTCTACGCGTTTCTACGCATTTGTAGAACGTCGGAGAGCTAGTATTATTTTGGTGCTCGGCGCCAATTTGCCACACGACCACGTAAACAGGTGGTGCTGCGTGAATCACCATACGATTTTCTCGGAAATAAGATAGAAGAAATATACACATCTCGTGCGCGCACGCGCTACCATTTTTATTAATTTAATAAATTCGTTAATATTCTGTCTCTCTTACCAAGATGTCGGATTGGTCCAGCTTTCCGATGAGATTGGTGAACGAGGTCCTGTCGGCGAAAAGCCAGATACCGACAGTCAGTGCCGCTCCTCCGGCGATCTGCAAAACACGAAGCACCTCGGTTTACATCTTCGTTCTGCTTCACGGACTTCAAGGTTGACCGAAGGAAACCGCCCGGAAACTCGAGCGCGGGCTTGGCAATTTTCACTTGCGATTTTCGCACGTTTGCCTGCATATTAAATTGAACGTTTATTTGCCGATTAAAAAAAAAAGAGTACGTGAAAGGGAAGAAGAATCTTCCGGCATAATTTTATTCATCTATCGCGAACACGCGAGTGCGGTTTCTCTCTCGAAACTCTATTTTACTTCCACCTTCGCTTCTGACGTCAACCAGACACATCCGCAGTAAAAGAAACCAAGAATCGCGGCACCGTAACGGCGTACATAAATTGAATTTTTTTTTTTTTTTTTTTTGTTAGAAGAGATCTGTAAAGTTCAAACAACTATGATATACTCTTTCGTCGAGAAAGATCGCGATTCTTTTTTTTTTTTTTTTTTTCGCAACGTGTTAACGCTCCCGTAGTTGGAGATATTCGCGAATGTAATGTAAACGTATAATTTGCTCATATGTACAAAACGAGTGAGAAATGCGTCGTCAAAGCGAGGGTTTGAGCGAAGGCAAAGTGAAATTACGCGATCGTGACTAGTTGCGACGTTGATGAATTATCAGCCGCGCGATCGCGACGCCTCGTAAAGTTTCGTAGACGCAGGGAAATGCAGACTCCGCTTCTCAGATCACTATTATTATGCGGAAAACTCGTGTATACTTACGAAGAATACAAAGTTGAAGAAGCAGAGAAAGTACTTGGCGCACTGCGACGCACAACTCATTTTCGCGGCAAGTTTCTTAACTGCACCTGTAACAAATTAATACGTTCGTTAATAATTATACACGTTGACGCTATTTCAGATTTATCGAAATCACCTTTATTACTTTCTTTCATCGTCTTTCATCGACTTGAAGCCAATTTCTCTTTAACGCGAACGTCGAGAGATGGTTTCTAAATCGAGTGGCTTTACAACATTTTAAAATGTAAAAAGGAAAAAGGATTTTATTCTATTACATTCAATCGAGGAGACTTTATTTTGATAGATTCATAATTTGAAGATTAAATGTTCAGTTCCTAGAAATTAAAAGGAAAGGCAAGGATCTCTCGAGATTTTTCGCTACGGAAAAGTTGACTGAAAATTGATCAAAAAAGTTATAGATAAATAAGAGACACATTCTCTGTAATTTATAAATTCTTGATACATGTGCAGTAGTAATTAAGAGATTTCTAACAGTATTTACGTATTTTGATAGTGTATACTTAAAGTGTGAAGGAGAGATGAGTAAAGGAAAAGAGAAAGGATGAGGCCAAACTACAATTATAAAGAGCTCGCTACTAGAACATGACTAACAATAAACTATATGCAAAAAGAATGCATTTAAGCTCACTTGTCGTCCATATCTAATATATGCTTCGATTCGAAGTCGATTTTGCGACAGACAAATACCCTGACGGCTGACTAATTAGCGTAGGCGAGCGCACAAACGTATCGTCGCGTGTTGTGGGCGGAAAATGAAGAGAAGGGAGAATTGTCCAAATTAGAGAGCCACGGAGAGCTTATTGTTAGTTGCCAATCAGTTTCAAGGATGTTGTTCTTTTTTTCTTCGTGGATATTGGACGCGCGAATTAAAGCCATTCTGGTCTTCTCGACGTCCTTGACTGTGCTACAGATCTCTCTTCGACTCTCCGGATTAAAGTGGAGAAACTGCTTCCGCTAAGATTTCAAAAAGATTCTTTCTACTCCGCAAAGATTATATAAGAGTGACGGTGAAGGTGTCGCTTATCAAAAATCTCCATTTTATTACAGGATATTCGACGTTGGAAATTAAAATGCGATTTCCTCATTTCGTGTTGCGAAAGTAAGCATCCGAATCGTCACAAGAGAGGATCAAGAGAGAGAGAGAGAGAGAGACTTCCGTTCTACTCGAATTCGAGTCGATCGAAGATCAGCGAGACGGAAAGGACCGCGGGAAGAGGCTTGATCAAGCGACCTAATATCGAATATCCAGAACACGGTTCTCGTTACTACACGAGAACTGCGTTCATCCCCCCTTGGGTCGTCTCGCGTTGCTTCGGCGCAGCAGCGGTATCGACTGCGGGCTGCAGCAGCAGCAACCAGCAACTCTGCTGGTCCTCCGTTCTCCAAGAGATGAGAGATCATTCCGCGTAGTTTTTTTCGCGGCCTCGCAATCTTCAGGGCGACAAACACGGCATGCACGCTCAAAAGACTCGCCATTAGCGGCTCTCCCGACGTCTGTAATGACCTGAACCTGAGGAGATAGAAAGAGGGTGACAGGGAGAGACGGGGAGAATCGGGGTCGGGAGGAGAGCGCCGGGAAAATCGAGAGCACCGAGTGAGCTCCGGCGGGACGCAGAGCTCCCGTTCCTCCCGGAAATCGATGACTACCGGGGGCGAACCGTCCCGACGCGAGACACGACGACACGCGGAAAATTGGATCATCCGAGATAGCGCGAGATGCCGGGGTTCCAGGTCAGTAGGTCGACGCGTCGCTCGGGCTCTTTCCTCACCCCCCCCCTTTCCTTCCCCCTTTCCTGGTTTTCTCCCGACACTTTGTGCCGCAAGAAGCTGCTGCATCTCCTCGCTCGGTGTATATATATGTATGCGCCTCTACGACGTGTAACACCATTTTCTTCTATTTACGCGTTCGAGGCTCGATTCTGAACGTGATTCATCACTGCGGGCGATACCGGATTCGCGAGATCGTCATAGAGAGAAAGACGAGAAATCAGGGTGAATTTTTTCTCCCCTCGCGTTATATAGCGAGTAAAAAGCTCTGAAGTAAATTAGATTTTTCGCGCGTACACGTACTCATTCGTGTTTCAGATAGATCGAGCAGAATATACTCGCTTCTTAATTGTCCCTTTGATTAGTGATTCAATCTGAACGTGTCCTAGATTTTCAATGAAAATGGACTTTATGAGATTCGATCGTGATTTATATCAGCTATAAAAAGACCAGAAAGAATAGAAATTCGTACGATTTTTCGTCTCTGACGTTATAATCTAATAATACAATCAAAAGAATCTTAATGTTTTCCATTTCTCGATATGTTGTTAGAAGTTTCAAGCAATGTGGGAGAGATATCATGGTCAATTGCATAAAATAAGGTATGCAAAAAAGCAATAATATGAATATTTATGAAGCAACACACCTACGAACACAAAACTTATTACAATTGTCTGAACATTGAATTTGCGCGTACTTAAAATTGAATAAATCCGAACTGTCCGAAAATTTAGGACACTCACGTCTCAAGGCGTGATATCTCTCTTTCTCTCTCTCCCTCCCTATAACGGGAAGCAAAATGCTAATATCGTATACACGCTGCATACGCGATTCTGACTAAAATTCTGCTTTAAACGTTGAAAAGAGTAATAGGGTGTCGTGTATATAAAGTGTCTCTCGGTGCAAACTTTCTCGAGAAGGATCCGAGTTAATTTAAACAACGATGCGGCACCTCTCTCTTCAAACGAGCATAGGTACTTCAGCGTTTTCCCTAATTTTTCATTGAACCAGTGCAAGCGAATCTAGGACGAATTTTGCAGTTCGAGATAATCAGCTGTGAGCTGACAATAGACGCACCGTGGAAGACAGGCGTTGACGTTTCGCTTCGTCGCCGCAAACTACGTCGCGAGATTTCAAGGCAAACCAATCCCACTATGCATGCTAATGCACAACCATCGATGATGGCGTTGCATATATTACCGTTGCAATTATTATCGCGTGCAGTGCATCTCGACGATCACGCGGATGCTAGAAAAAAAGGACGTTTCAATTACATTGTTCGATGAAAAAATAGCTTATTTTCCCGACATAACATACGTAAGTGAGAATACGCGCTTGTTTCAAGATATATGCATGATCCCAGATGAAATATATAATCGCGGAATTTCTACGGTTTCGTTTTTCGATGGATCCTCCTCGAATCTCTCGGTGTTATATAAAAAAGAGAGAGAAAATAAATTCTAATAAAATAAATTTTCACAAAAAAGAGCCATCGTCCGCGTCGAGAAAGCGGAACAGAGTCGATTTTTATCAATTTCGTATTCTTTAATAAAAAAAAAAACATGCTCGATACTAGGACACTCTCTCCGCTCGTTTGTTTTTCTTGAAAAATCATTGATATGGAAATACTCGCGGGAAAACTCGATTTTCGTCCTCGAAACTTATCTTACCGAATCCTTGAACCGACATTCACGTCCTCGGTCTTTTAATTAATCAAACAACGGTACACGTTGCAAAAGGCAAACGTAAACGTTCATTCATTCATGTGTGCGTTTCCGTATATCAAAAAGCCATCTCCCCGCGACTTCGTAACGAATGTGCGCTTTCACCGACAGCAAAATGCTTGGTCGGAGCCTTTTAAGAGCCGATAAGAATCACGCGCGCGTTCGCGTTTTCGATCGTAAGCGTAATTTACGTAAGCGTCAACTTTTCTCATGTTGAAACAGAGTTAAATTGAAATTAAATATTCGAGAACGAGGGAAGAGACATTTAACGCTAATTTACATTATCGGTTGTAAATTTAATATTTTAATCGTAAAGATCGAAAAATATATACATATACAGGGTGTATCTAAATAAGTGCGAAAAGTTTTAGGAGATAATTCTTTGACGAAAATTGAGGAGTTACACTTTTCTAAAGAGGAAGGTAAAAATTAAGTTTTTATTTCTTTTTCTCAAATTTCAGACAAATTAAAAAAAAAAATGAAACTTGGTGGATATTTTCCACTAATAAAAAGGATATTTATTACTATTTTTTTTTATCTTCCTGTATCGTTATGAGGGGATGAAACTAACAATCCCTATTTAATTTTTTATCAGAACTGTTTAACGGATAAGAGTATATCTTTATATAAGAAACCCCCCTTAATTTTCGACAAAGAATCATCTCCTAAAATTTGTCGCCCTTATTTAGATACGCCCTGTATATACGCTACCTTCTCTCGTGCGACAAAAGCGAAAATGGAGATACGCAAGTCGGATCGAGAAATTCTCACGAATATTACGATGCCCGAGCGAGGATGTGTGGGTGGTAAAAGAGAGCGCGTTATAACGCTCTCACGACACAATGGCGAATCATCACAGCGTGCAATCAACACACGTACTACACGACATCCGCGCGTACCCGATTTACTATGCGTTACGCGGGTTCACGTAACGCGTCTTCGTAGATCAAGTGTGTAAACCTGCCCTCTGTTCTTGAGAAACTGCTTCCTCCTGCTTCCTCCTTCCGACTACATCGAATTATCATGTTAAAAGCAAAAAGAATTCTTTTTTTCTCGAGCGCTATAAATAAATCGTACAGTATCGTATTAGTAAATCGATCGATCGAACGAAATGAATCAATCCGATATACGTCATGTGAAGAAAAACAATGCAATTGGACGTCGTTATGCAAGAAGGAAGCGACTCGGAAACGTATTCCATCGAATAAGTTTGATTTTTAGAAGAAACATTAAATATAAAATTTAATATTTTAAAAATAAAATAATCGTTTTTTGATACCGAAGGATATATCTTTCTGACAATTGATCCTCTATAATTCATCGCTCTATGTATATATTACTCAATATTTTGCAAGGGAGATTAAAAAATGCAAAAATTAACAGTTGCTTTCTCCCTGGCTGAGCTAGATTTAATCGTACAATTGCACGCGATATCGAATACATTTAACTTTTTATACTTAACTTCTTATTTTATATCTCATCGCGTGTCCCAGTGACAGATAAAAATCAGTCAACGTAGTGGAAAATTACCTCCGATTGTTATTATCCACGAGCGTATCGCACCTGATGCTTTTACACGCTCGTGCGATTGCATCTTTTCGCTATAATCGGTAACGTTTCGTATAATCGCCGATTCGGAGGGTTCTTTTCAAATCTTTCGCGGAGATACATATAGAGAGAACGAACGAACGAGATACTCTCGCTCTCCAGTTAGCCGGGTGCTATAATAACTTCCTGATTATTTCACGAGGCGCTCAGTTGATTTCCGTCGAGCGCGAATTGCTTCATGGCCGATTAAGTCTCTGACAGGTCGCAAAAAGTATTTAAAGCGCGAATAACACACTTGACAATCCCTGTCGCCGTTCGACCGTATCGAGGGATAATCATCTCCCGTAAGAGTTGTCATACCCTTCTTCTTTCTCGCTCATCGCCGCTGTGGAATCCACTCTATTCTTCATTTCCCGCGGCGCGGCACCGCGGGACGCATAAGAGAAGAGCCTCCCTCGGGAATATCAGATGTAATAAGAATGCGGCGTCGAGAGAGAGCAGATGCTGTCCCGCGTGCAAGCAGGTGCA
Organism: Prenolepis imparis; assembly: GCF_030444845.1. Lineage (NCBI taxonomy): Eukaryota > Metazoa > Arthropoda > Insecta > Hymenoptera > Formicidae > Prenolepis > Prenolepis imparis. The sequence continues at coordinate 8,732,855 of NW_028141171.1, read as the reverse complement.
ACGGGAGTAGCGTTGAGAGAGAAAAAAAAAAAGAGGAGCATTAAGAAGGCTCGGGGCAGTCTCGGTGGTCGGAATGTGGTTTTTACGCGGATGTTACCACGAGGAAGAAAGAGAGAGAGAGAGAGAGAGAGAGAGGTGGGGCTGTTCGAGAGAACGGGAAGTCGTCGTGACAGAAGACGTAGTCGGTAACCCCTTTCTCTTCAGTTTCGTCTTCGTACTTTCTTACGACGCAACGCGATGTTCGCGAACGGAATAAATCGACATTCGTTATCCTTCGAAAGAGATTTCGAAATTCCTTTAAAAAAAAAATGCCCCGAGATAGGTCTGAAACAGGTCGTGTTTGAGAATTTTTTTCCCGACACGAGAAGCTTTGCTGCTCGCTTAACGAGACTCGTTTAATCGATCTTCCCTTCAAAGACACCTATCGTATATCGTTCGATTATTTTCTTCGCGCTCTTCTTCTCATTTTTAATAAAAAATAAAATAATAAAATAATAATGATGATGGAGCACATTTAAGTTTCATAGATGTTGGAACTTTAGCCACGTTCGCGTGAAATCAAACAATCTTTCTTCGAGCCAAGTATTAACTAACACAAGAAAAGAAGTTTAAAAGATTAAATAAAATGAGAAAAAAATCGTGATTAAATTTTATCGCCAAAATCGAAAAACATTTCGAGGGAAAAGTCTAACGAGGTTTGCTGAAAGGAACACAGAGAGAATTTTCTCTTAGAATTTATCCTGAAAATCCTGATAATCGCATATAGGACATAGAACAATATGGTATGAAAAGAATTTTAAAAATATGTTCAATTTTACCATACTTTTAGTAAATTTTTTATTTTATATTTTATTGTGACAGATATTTTTTATTGTGCTCAGAGAAATTCTCATAAAATTCTTTCCATACTATATTGTCCCACGATTATCATGATTTTCAGGGTAAATTCTAAGAGAAAATTCCGAAATTTACGAGAGGCCTTGAGATACTAATGACGATCTTTATACGAACTATCGCAATTTTAGGCATTTCTTTTCTTCAAAGCACAGTTTTTACTTGCTCCGCCAAACCAAATATCTTGTACGAAAAATTTTGAATTATTCAAAGCTTTAAATACTTGATTTAATAGTCGATTATTGTTCGTCCAAGAATAAAACTCGCGAAATAAAAACTGAATAGCAAACCTCTTGCTTTAACTCACATGTTTCAAACCTCGCTGTTATTTTTCGATATATGCATACTCAATTATGAAACGTAAACTGTCGGTGAAGCTTCTCGCAATTTTATTCAACTCACCTTCGTGATCAAACATTTCTTTTGTCCACTTGTTCGTCAGAATACACGAACACGTGAGCGGACGGGAATAGATAAAACCCCAATGTGGTCGATGTATATAAGGGCGATAAATAAAGACACAGAAACTGTGCGAGGACGTAGGGTGTCGATCGAGCTTTCGGTAGCCAACGATAAACGATGTTTTGTGTGAAAGTGTTGTAGCAACACACCTTGGCGATAAATGATCGAGCATCGCGTAGGGGGCGAGAGGGCGAAAAAGAAAAGGGATAGCGCCGGTCAATGAACAATACATGCTGAAAGAAAAGCGACTTGTGGTGGGCTTGCGTTACCATAACGACATGCTTCGCGATGTCATTGCCCTCGATGCATTATGCGTCTCCCTTTTCACCCCCGCGACTCGCGACAGGGAGTGATTTGATCTGTGGAACTTCTATTAGGGTGGTCTTTGTGTGGAATATTGGAGAGAAGGGTGCACTGCTTCGCGGAGTTGCATTAGGTCGTGCAAGAACAGACTAGGACTAGACAAACGAGTAGATACAGGGTAGCTTTCTCTCGATTCCTCGAGTTTTCCTTTGTGAAAATATCGAGATTTCCGCAGCTTTACAGATTAATTACAGATAATAGAAAATAAAGCTTTTTTTTTTAGATTAACAATAAGCTTCAGAAGAAAGTGAACGAATATAGTAGAATCATTCTCTCTTTTTCTTCAATTAATTTCAAGTAGATTTTACTTTGATAGAATTCTAATTGGGCATATTTTTAATCTACACATTTTCGTGAATTTTGTAAGACTGTTGGTTGAGAATTTAAAGCTATTGAGAGAACTTTCTGTTAGAATTTACCCTGAAAATCATGGTAATTATGGGACAATTTATGAGAATTTCTCTGATTAATATTTATCACAATAAAAATAATAATATCCATCACAATAAAATATAAAAGACATGTTTAATTTTTATTGTGATAAATATTAATCAGAGAAATTCTCATAAATTGTCCCACGATTACCATGATTTTCAGGATAAATTCTATAAGAAACACAAAAAATTCTCTCTGTGTAGAAAAATTATTACGCATTAATTTAATATTATCTGTTACGAGAATTATTTATTGTTTAATCTTATATTTAATCTCTCGCGTCAAACACATACAAATGTCAAAACTCTGAATAAATGTTAAGAAAATAATAATGGACTGAAAAATGTCTAAAAAAAAAAAAAAAAACGTTAATCTAGTAAATGTTATGACATTAATGACCTCCAGTGTACCGAATAATAGTGGAAAGGAATGAAAAATGAAGCGTATAGCGATGTCGCGTGAGGCATAGCTGAGGCGCTAACCGATCGATATAAACGACTGATCGTAATAAAATAGATTTCCGGACGTCGAGAGAGAGAAAGAGAAGAGACCACTATAATTGAATTAACTCTCATCGTAGACTCCTCGAATACGTCCAGTACATGTCGGGACGTATCGACAGATGCGTGTCAAACCCCGGCCCCAAAAACTTATCCAGTCATCCTGGCGTGGCACGATGTATATAATTGAAACTGTTTTGACAGGAATAATCTGAGCGGCTACGCGGCTTAAATTGCGCCAGAATAGACCGTTTCCGTTCCGACTAATAATCGCTAATAACGGATTTTGACCTCCTCCGAGCGTGCAACTTTGACGTTTATAGCGGCTCGTGTGATTGTTGCTAAAAATATCGAAATAATGCGAAGAATGCGCACGTGCGATTTTCGACATAGATATCCGCGACGTAAATATCTTCGATATATATAGACACTAGCGGATCCTGGGGGGGGGGTTAAACCCCCCCCTTGCAAATTAAAAGAAACAGTTTTGCTGAATTTGTTTAAAAAATATATAATAAAAATATAAAATATGATCCTGGAATAAAAGTTAATCATGAAACCAAAAATATTAAATAAAATAATTTTGCAAACCCCCCCCCCCCATTATCGACGTCAGGATCCGCTAGTGTATATAGGTATCTCTCTTTTGTACGATCCAAACGAAATGAAAACCTAGACGAGAATTAACGGTTCTCGCTTTACGTTTCTCGTGTCATTTATCGCGTAAGTTAGGGTACACTTATATACGAGGACGTTAAAACGGGATGTTAAAATGTGTTGTTTATTCGAACATAAACACGTGCAACGTGACAGAACTTCGGATGCTCATTAGAGGACAAGACGTTATATTAGTCATAATTATATTAGTCATAATTACATCTATCTGTCATACGTAAACTGATGATTTAAAGAGCTACGTTGAAGAGGACTCACACGCAGATACAAGTTAAGTATATGTTATGTCTTTGTGACAATTGTTTCCTCCCCCTCCCCCCTCTCTTCCCCCCTCTCTCTCTCTCCGGCAATTTCGTGTAATTTAATTATATTTCTTCCGCAGGTCATGACATTTCTACTTAAAGCTGAGGACGTGTCGCGATATTCACATTTCAATAGCACAAGAAGAAGAAAAAACAGCTTTAATTTAGAAGATGAAAATTCATGCGCGTGCGCGGGTCATTCTCATTTGGCACAATGGAAATCGCAGATCCACTCTTGTCCACATGATATTCGCCGTTAGATGCGCAAAACGAACATGTAATTTTGTGTCTTTTCGATAAAAGTCCATTTCTAATCTAACGTTCGCGAACTTAATTTTTTGCAAAATTTTATCTTTTTTTTTCCCCCCCCCTTACATAAAACGCTGATAAAATAGACAAAATGCTGCACTTTTCTACAAAGTGCTTCATTATATGGAATTTATGATAAGAATTTTATGTAACACGCGTATATTTAGCATTCACCTGAAAAAAATGTGCGTACGCGCGCGTTTATGTGTTGCATCATGCATTTTTTTTCAGAATATTTCGAAGCTACATAATATAGCAGTTATATATATGTATCACTTACTAATTCATCGCGTATCTCATACGGAAAAAAAATGTCATCCGCATATACATGTGATTTAGTGACGAGATTAACCTTGGAAGTCAATCGTCGACTCTAGCACAGAAGTTTCATTAATTTATTATAAAGTGACATACCGCACTGGTTTACTGCTGTTTAATTATTTACGATTTTAAAACTTTTTTTTTTTTTTTTTTTTTTTCAAATATGTGAATACTAAAACGCATATCTCGCATTATATTTTTTCTTCTCTATTATTAAGCAACGTCGCGATTGATAGACTTGGCCCAATCTTTACGAGATAACGAGATAATTGCTTAATCGCGCATAAGACGTTTTGATTAGTTATCTTCCTCGTTAAGATATCTCCCCTAAGTTAAGCCTACGGCACACGATACGATTTTTCGTACTGGATTTGATAAGATTTAGTAAGATATTAGAAATGCTGCATTCTGATTGGTGCATTTTTAGTATGTTACTAAATCTTATCAGATCCAGTACGAAAAATCGTACCGTGTGCTATAGGCTTTATATGCTTAGGTTTTACATTTCTGACAACAAAAGCGAAACGTGAGAGAGGGAGGAAGGGGGAGGATGAGAAAAAATACTACGAGTCTCTGCTCCTCTCGTCGCGTCCCAGATTGAACGACAGAAAATAAAGATAACATTGCACACACACACACACACACACAGAGTTATCGCTCTTGGAGCGATATTTGAATACGGCCGAGACAGTCGTTAAGTCAAGTGCATTTATATCATCGTCTACAGGTAGTAATACAGCAACAAGTGGTGCGAGGTATTAATTGCGTGCTCGAGGAGTCGTGATTGCGCGGAAGTATCAATTTCAGAGGGGGAGGGACCTCGACTCTCTCGTGAAATACGGATATAACACTATATGTATATGTGTATTCGCGTGTTGCCCCGACTCGCGACCTTCGCGGTCGGCTCATATAGACCCGTCCGGACCAAAACATTCCGAGCTCTCGTTGCTCGTCGCTTATTGCAATACGGAATAGATTCGAGTAACATGTTCATTCATTATATCGAAAGTTCAATAGGGAAGGAAAAAGAATACATACACGTCTGTCTCGCAACACAAGATGTAATCGTCAAGGAGTAACGAATTGACACGCGACGCTTTATCGACGTACTTCAAGAGACAAAGAGAAAGAGAGAGAGAATGAGAGAGGGAGGGAGGGAGAGAGAAAAGAAAATGTGAAATTTGAATCGCTAACGAATACTATGGCGCCTACTCTAACATGCACGAATATCATCATCTGGGGAATCGAGCCCCCGAAAAGACGCCAGAGAATATGCATCCTCCACCGTGAGAAAGCTTAAACTTACATCGTCCTGCCTCCCCCTCCCCCGCTTCTCGCCATTTCTCTCTCCCTCTCTCTCACTCTTTCTCGCGTATACAATCTCGTTCTTCTCATCTTGCCAACTTACGTTCGTTAATGATGCTCCGCTCTCTCCTCTCTCTCTCTCTCTCTCTCTCTCTCTCTCTCTCTCTCCTCCGGCAGCTGTTTCAGGACAAGGTCGCACCCGTTGCACTGAACACAGGTAGTCGGCGACCTGGGAGTCGCGCACAAAAACACAATCGCGCGCGCGAGAGAAGATCCAAGATCCGTTCGTTACGACGACGACGACGACGACGACGACGACGCGTGAAAGAGAGATTCAACCGCTCCGGTTTTCCGTGCCGGACAAAGTCATTCGTACCGCGCGTCGCGATCGCCAGGGATCACCGGGATGTGATCGCGTGAATTCGAGAGAACCAGCTCCGACAGTGCTCGCTCGGCGCCGTTTGCCGCGCATCTGCGAGCGGCCGAGTAGCGAGATCCGCGCGGGAGCTTGGCGGCGCGAAAGGGTCGCCGCGCAACGCGCAGGCGCGGGACAAGTGTACCGCCCTACCGTCGACCAATCGCGTGCCGTCTTCGCGCATTGATGCGCACGGCACGTCTCTCTCTCTACAGGGCGACTCACAAATTATGATTTTTTTATTTATTTAATTAATGATTATTTTATCATTATCATTACACAGCCAGCTTCGCGAAATAATTCCTAGAAGATTATTCGTATAAAATATGTAGATCCGAAAGAGAGAAGTCCCGTGTAATTATTTAAAAACGTTGCAGCATTAGCGAAATGCGGGATTACAGCTAGTTTACACGTGTGCAATTTTTTTTTATTTGAATATGATCGTAAATTTATCAAACTTGAATGACTCTTCACGGAAAACTAAATATAGCGATAAGAGGGACCGATTTTTAATAATTTTTATTTAATATATGCAATTTATATTTTAGAGAAATTAATTGAAATTTACGTAGCTTGTTAATTTGTTACTTTTATATCAGAAATTAATAAGATAATAAATCATCTATAGTACGCAAAATTTTGCCCGCGAAGATATGAAACAGACGCAATCAAGCATATGATTTTATATTTTGATTATTACACTTTATACTCGAATTCTTTAGCCGAAATGATAATTATTTAGAAAATAAATGGACTGTGAATCGCGTATTACCCAAACAGATCAATTAATATTCTTAATTAATTTATTGAACGCGCATCTGTAATCTTATAAAGTTATTATTTTCAAATCTTTTTAATATATAATATTAAATTCAACAATCAAACTAATTAAATGATAATTGCATGCAATTGAACGTTCAATTGTACAATTTGGCTTTTTTTCGCACATGTAATGTTCCAGAATCATTAAAAAGGGCACACTCCTTCCGAAATGCAATTTCCTTCAAATCGTATATGAAATCATCATTTAGAGGCTTCATTCGATTGCGTATAGGACGTTGGTGCTTCAAATTATCTTCGAGCGTAGAAGATACTTCTGACATTGAGCATGAAGATGCTTCCTTAGGTTCTCTAGTTTCAATAGATGCAGTACTATTATTATCATTATCATTATCATTTATACATTTTCTGACATTATTAGCTTTATTATTGGCTTTCGATGCAGGCTTATCAGAGTCTGTTTGTGCAGTTGCACTTGTGTCGGTTGAACCAAATATCACCTCCATCACGACTCGTTTAAGATCAGGATGAGCATCTAATTTTCCCGATCCACTATTCATCATATACTCGGCCAAATTTTGTACTATCGCAGTTTTATCGGTCTTTTCATCAGCATTATCTTGATGTTTAACATTTTTACTCGACTCTTGTTGTTCATTCGTAGTAGTAACTTCATTTTGAACAGCGGTACATGTATTCGAATTGTTTGAATTTACATATATTTCCAATTGACATTCCGATGATGCAGTTAGATCCATAATATCGGGGGCTTTCTCCCCTGTATTAGTTACGCCCATGACGATATTTTCATTATACGTATATTCATTCTGTGGTATTTCGATTACTAATTCTGCTATAAGTGCGCGATTGTTTTGCGCGTTATGTATTTTATTACAATGCGCGACGCATTCGCATTTGACGAAACATTTAAAATCGCATAACTTGCAACGATATCGATTCCAACCGATATGAATTGCCATATGTCTACGTAGATTGGGCATGGATGTAAACTTTCGTTTACACAGAAGGCACTGCAGTTTCTGGAAGTTTGCGATGGTAGCTATTTTTTCCATTAATGAAGATGGACTCTTTTCACTCGACTGTATCGAACACGAAGATTGCAACTTGGAATTATCCTCCTGTACTTCAATCACATCTATCTCTAAAATTTAATAAACAATTTGATTAATTTGTGTGTAAACTAATGATAATATCAAACATACTCAAGTAGCAAAAGTAATTTTGACATTAAATTATATTAAAATGATTACTTTTGCTATCTATATGTGTATATGTATATATATTTTCTATTTATTTAATTAAAACCTTTTTTTCATTGCATTATTGAATGAATATATATATATGTAACCAAAATTTATAGCAATCACAAATTAAATAATCTCACCTCTTGAATCTGTCAATGACATCTTGTCAGATTGATGGTCTGATATTTTTTCTTTTTTATTTTTTATCTCCACAGTGTCCAAGTCAATTTCACTTGTACATACAACTTCGAATGATTGTAAATTTATGTTGGATACAGAATTATTTTGGTTCTCATTCTCAGAAGACAATAATTCATTATTATCATCTTCCGTTATCGATGGTGTAATTTTATGAAGATCATTATTGCTATCTACAGAATTACATTCAGCGGGATAATTGTCTTTATCTAGCATATCCCAAGCTTCTTTACTAAGACTAGAAACACGTTGGACACAAATGGATGTTTCGTTTTCCTCACAAATCTCGGGAGATGACGATACACGTCCAGAATGAATACCTAATATATATTTAATGCATTATTAGTAATTGGTATATATTATTATTAATAGTGTTATTGATGTCTAATATATTTTTCTTACTAGATGGTTTTATAACCACATTTGTTACTTCATGGACGTCTTCTGTTTCACACAACATATTATTAGATGTTGAATTTGATAATGTTTCATTAGATTGTCTGATTGTAGTTGTAGATTCATCGCATGTAGCAATTGTTTGCAAAGGAGTTGACAAAGTTACTCTTCTATTCAATCTTTTTTTACGTCTGCCATAACTTTGAGGCTCTACAGTAGATTCTATATGATTCATTGATTTCTATAAAAGATATAATTATTATGTTTAACATGTACATTTCTATTATAAGGAAAAAATAATTTAAAAACATTAATAAATGGTTTACCTGAGTTTTATCACTATCCTTTGTTATCACATTTTCCAAAGCAGACGCTTCAATTGTACGAGCATTCTCTAAATCTTCCATCGTAGTTGTTTCTCTATGAAATGCTTTTTCTTGAATATGAGATCTTAATTGACGCACTTGTTCATTAGTCTTTTTATGAACTGTAATTTGAAAGTTATTTATATAGCTAATTGGATTATAGAGATAAATTATTTCAAATCTTTTTTAAAAATACCATATTAAGAAATGCTCTAAACCTTGGCAGCAAAAATAATGTATTATCATGCATTTACATATTTCTGCATTACATCTTTATATACTTTATAATTACCTTTATATAAATGCCGATAAACGCTCCATGAATTTGCAAATATACTTGTACAGAAAGGACAAGGATAACATAAGCGCTGAAATGTATGTAGTGTTTTCATATGAACAGTTAATGTCTTCTTTGTTGAAAATTTTGCATTACCTATAAAGACCAAGAGATTTCTCAGATTTGTCAAATATTTTACAATTGTATCAAAAATAAGAACCGTTTATTACATATTGTGCAAGCCAAGTTATTTGTAGATAATCTATCTGCTAATAATTCATTCTCCTCATCACTTATATCTATTTGAATAGGACTATCACTCTTTTCCATGTGATTTTCAAGTGTTTGTCCTTCTAATACGACGGTATTCTGATCTATCGTGTCTTGTAACTTTGCTAGCTAAAAGCCAAAAGAAGTAACAGTTACAATCACAATAGGAATAAAATGTGTAATATATCATATATGTACAATATAACTCTAAGTATACATTTTTAAATATTACAGGTAATAAGTAGTAAGAAAGATTAACAAATTTAATATAACACCTACTTGTCCTTTCATTAAATTCGCAGTATTAACAACTTTGTTCGATGATTTAACAGTTTGATATACCGCAGAACAATTTGTGTTTATAGATTCCAAATAAATGTGTTGGTTACTTGGAGCATCAGAAATTGTGTCTTTTAATTCACTCGATAAATTATTATCCATATTTTCTTCTCTTTTTTTGTTGAGCATATCTATTACCTTACTGAGATCTTTTTTGTGTGATTCTTTCGATACTTGACTCCTAAGTATTCTATCATTCTTAATGCTATCCTTAATTATTGTCTGGTCCGTCTTAAACATTTGAATTATTGATTCTTTAGAGTGCTAAAAAATAAATTTTCGTTATACATGTGATAAATAACAACAATGGTAATACTAACAAATAATAAATATTCTCTACTTACCGAGTTATAATTGTGCAATATATTTCTATGAAGTGTAACATCAAACTTTTTTCTGCAATATTCTCTTTTATGAGATATCAAGTTTATAATACTCCTAAATAAACTGTGACAAGTACGGCATTCATATATAATGTTGCATTCATATGATAAGATAGATTTAACCTCGTCAGTGCCATTCTCGAGGAGCTTACTAACTTGGCAAAGATCAGATACACTTGTATCAATTGGTTTGCGTAAGCTGGATAAATCAGGACTAACTGGACTATCCTTGGTGGAAAATTTTACTTTACCAAGTTTCTCGTTTTTCTTCCTGCTTTTACTCTTGGTCTGTATAGATTTCATTTTCTGAAAATACAAAAATTGTGTATTTCAACAAATGTATAATATATTTTCAAAGTATCTGCAGATTACAATTATATAATTTAAAGCCTTTCTTGCGATACATCTAATACATTTGATGTTAAAATAGATTTATACAGAGTGACTTATACGATATTATTCTGCTACACATTTCTGACAATATCTGCATACAGATTACTTACACTGTTAATTGTATAACGCATGAGAGATTCGTAATTACATTTTCTTATTTACAAAATTTGTGCACCACGTCGCATAAAAAGCATGTTCGTGGAAATATAAAGAGATTCCTAAATGTGACTCTCATGAAATTTCATGAAATTCATCAAATTTAATGAGCTTGTATTTATAGATGTATATATATATAATTCAAAGGGAGAAACGTACTGATATAAATCATATCCTAAAGTGTTGCGAAAATGATAGGACGTCGTCCGATCTATCTTATACAGAGCGTAATAGTACGATTATCAGGCATCCGCAAAAAAAATCCGCAGAAACGTAGCGTTTTCCCAGATAGGTGTATCACAGTATATAGACGAGATGCGAGCGACGAGCTCGTGTCTCTCCTTCATTTTACTCGTCAACCTCGATGTTCATCTCTTGCGTGTCGACCGATTTCGGCAGAATATGAACGGCTTTAACGAATTCGAGGGGTAACGTGCCACTCTATTCGCATACGAGAGAGAAATTCCTTCTTAAACACCGCGCGTATCTCATCCATCAATGCACGACCTCCATTTTTCCCGTCGAAGTTCTCCCGTTTACCGTTTGGCAAAAGTTTTTGACAGGCAGCACTTTAGTCATGCCCTTACGTACACATGTGTATCCTCTTTCTCTTCCTCGTGTCGGCGAGTAGGATATTTATATCGAGATGTTTCTCACCCGGACACTTTTTTCATTACAGGTGTGCTTATGTCACCATTATATTATTTATTGATATATATATATATATAACCTCCGTAATTATGTACTCAATTAACTAATATAATTACACTTTTGTGTAACTCCTAATTTAGAGAATTAGGTTTCCCTATATCATCATAATAAATGTATATATATATTATTACGTATTTTTTAGAATTCGGCGTTAATACTAACGCAAAAAGCACTCCGGATTCATGGATATCTTAGCACTGCCAGACTATTACCAAGAGTTTCTACGATGCATCTACTAAAACCTAAGAGTATCCATACATCTGTACATTGCACATCTACAATTGAAGTTATACGACCAGTTGGAATTATAGAAAGAACGCTCAGAAAAATTGGTCTCTTAGACCTCCAGAAATATGTAATTACAGTTTCGCTATATTAAGTCTTTTTTTATCACTTAAAAACAAAGATAATGCATATAGTAGATGTCTAATATGCATTGTTACAAAAGAATGTTTCAAGTTTGGGCTAAATTGATTAATGATTTATTACAGAGATATATGGCACTTAGTCAATTTCTATATGAAAAAGTAATGACTCAAGTAGATTATCCTTTTTTCTACAAATGTAAGTTTCTTTATCGATAATACATTTCTTATAATTTATTTCTGATGTCCTAAATTAATCATAAATATGTATAACTTATTGTTAAATGTATATTGTGTGAATATTCTGTTAAAGATAATATTATTTAAATATTTGTTTGTTTTAATCATTAAATTAAAACTTATCACTATAATCTATATTTCTTTATAATTTTTTGTATTACAATATTGTTATAATTTTAATATTTAATATCTTAATTCTTATCTATCTTAATTTTTGATCTTAATTTTAAACATGTTCTCTAGATTTTAACATGCCAGATACATTTTTCTCTTGGTTTCTGGTGACAGAACTTCACGTATGGATGATAATGGTTCGTTACATGGCTGAAGGTAATGCTGGCAAGATAGTCAGAAATACTGTAGTAAGTACACTATGGGAAGACACAAAAGCCAGAGTAGAAAATCTAGGTGTAAGTAACATTATACTTTCAGTGTATTATCATATATTTTTCTATTATGCTTATCATAGTCGTTTACTGACTATTCTTTACTGATTATTAAATATGGCAATTGCAGACAATGACTGAAAAAACTAAGAATAAGCAAATAAAAGAATTATCAGAACAATTCAATGCTGCTTTAATAGGATATGACGAAGGCATACAATCTGATGATAAAGTATTAGCAGGAGCATTATGGAGGAGATTCTTTTGTTTAGAATGCAATAATCCAGAACATGTTGAAACCCTTATTATTTATATTAGAAAACAGGTAAGTTTTAATAATATTTAACAGAGTTTATTCTCTTATCGGTGTAAGTCGAAAACTTGCCATGACTTGCTTGATATGATACTTTACAAAAATGTCACTTCTTAACTCACTTCGTTTTTTATTCATTTTGCAGATTTGTTTACTTGATAAGTTAGCAAGTCATGAAATTTTAAGCAAACCCATTTTTAAATTAATAGACATAAAAGATGTATGCAAGCATCAATATTAATTGTTTTTCAAAATGTTAATAGATATATTTAATAAATAGCAGATATTGAAATACGTTCTTGTAAATACAGATCATAATAATACAATGAAAAATTACTGTAGTAAATAATAATGAATATAGTAATAATAAATTTAGAATGTTGTTTTCCATAAAGTGTTATTTTCTCTAGAAATACTTTTTTTATAATATTTTTATTGTATCGAGTATTATATATAGTATTTTATTGCATAGAGTATTACATCAAGTTCATTCGATAATCATCTACGATTTTCAATCCGAAATATTAACTAAAAAATACATTTCTTCTTAATAATATATTTCTTAAGTAACATATTTAATTGCAATATGTTTTATGATCCCCTAGGCTCGTAATTATACGGCACACATAAGCTCTCATGCATTTTGTATCACACTCTGTATTCAATGATGCTTCGGCACGTTTGAAAAAGTTCCTAAATCAATCATTATCGGATGAGCCACAATATATTTAACAAATGTTTCATCTAAATCTCTATACATTACCTGTAGTAGCGACTTAACAAATTGTCATCGCGTGCTAGTTTATGCAGCCAATTGTGTAACGAATTGTACGACAAGTCGGGAATGTCATATTCCTCTTTAAATGAATACGACTTGTACCATGATGGTCGTTGAGGAGCGTTCTCGTTCGCTTGAGTTAAATTATACATCCAGGTCTCTATATCTTTTACCGCCTGTAACAGTTTTATTATATGTTAAAGATTAAAAATGACTCTCTATAAATTATATAATATTTTACTGAGAAACGACAGAACGCTCACATAATTTTTATTGTCAACAATATACAGCTTATAGTTGGGATTTAACTTTACGGAGGGAGTTGCGCTACCACCATTCCAAGCAACATTATTTATCGTCGTACTATTATCGTTCCTGTAGAACAACAGTATCTCATCGTTATGTGTATGGCCGTTAAATTGTGCTCTAATAATTCGGGCGAATCTATCTACAATCTTAAGGTATTCTCTTCTCCACGTAACATGACATTCGTTATTGGATGGGATATGCGCCAATATATGCACAAACTCGCCGTCCTTTTCGGCCTGCAAAAGGGTATCTGCTAACCACTGCAATTGACCGTAAGGATCTCTTGGTTGATACCACAACCACCTATAAATTGTTCTTTATTAAAAGATAATATATTTGTGTGCTATTTTATGATATTCACATTTTTTATTAGATGAAATTAATACATGGTGATCTAAAAAATATATATGTAGAGTGAATATGCAATATTTTTATTTATTTTGTGAATATTCTATAAACTGATAAACACATAGAATATTGGCGAGTTTAGCAAATATTACCCACATGTTTATCAAAATTGATTCAAGTGTTATGTTATATACTACACATATTCTACAATATGTTTTCTAATTTTTATCTATCTTTGTGTGCTTATAAGTTTTTCAATTCTTTTTTTTTTAGATCATCCTGTATATGCATATATTCTTTTGAGATAAAGGAGAAATTAAAAAAAGCAAGGATATATATAAAAGAAAAAATTGTTAAATAAAACTAAAATAGGATTGTAGACTCACCAATTAGCAAAATAACATACGTTGCTGTTTAGAGCTATAATTCTAAATCCTTTTTTAGGCGAAACCGTATAATATCCGCCTTCTAGAATAGTAAGACGAGTAGATTCTGGTAACCATCCCAAATTGATCCATAAATCAGCCATTGTGTCAAATAGCCATTGTGTGTTTATCTCGTTATTGGTGACAGTTCTAGGCGCGTATCTAGAAAAAAATTTTACAAAAGGATTAATATCTAAAAATGTAACAATTAAATTGAAATTAACGAAAGACATATCTATATATTTGTGGCTAAACAATTAAATATCTTACAAGTTTACAGGATGTGCCTCATGATTACCCAGAATAGGATATACAGGTACATTTCTGAATGTTTCATAAATTTTCGAATTACTCTTGTAAAGACTCATGATATTTCCCATAGTAGAGGTTTCCCAAACACCATGATCTACTACATCACCAGTGAAATAAACGTAGGAGATATTCTGGGGATCATTAAAATTCAAAATACAAATGACACATTTTTAACAAGATCTCTCTACAAATAATATATAATATATTTTTTTCTGCGTACCTGATGTGTGGCTTTAATCTGTTCCAAAATATCAACGACAGCATGCCATGGACTATCGCAATAATTATAATCCCCCCAGTAGCCTGCCACTTTGTTAATACTTATACTCGTATAATGTTGTCCTCTTCGACAACATGTTGGTTCATTACAATTTGCGTTACCATAAGGTTCATAGTTCGGATCGTAATGGATATCTGTTATTTGTATTATATTTATAATCTCCTCACTCTCATCAGCATCGACTAATTTTGGAGGACCACTATCAATATTGACTGTCCAATTGAATTCGTCATCGATAAGCGGGCAAGATTTTGACTCTAATATAACTCCACAAATTGTAGACGCTGTTAAATTTGGTTTTGTGTCTACGATATGCAAAATTATTGGCTGCAAATAAGAAATACTTAGATCCCATACAGCATCAAAACCAAAACATGTTTAGACATCTTTGACATCTTTAATACGTCTTTAAGATATTTTATGACAAAATGTCTAAAAGACATCTTAAAGACATCTTAAAGACATCTTAAAGACGTCTTATGTCCCGATTTTAGACATGTTTTGGTTTTGATGCTGTATGGGATAAGATTAAATATGTGTTCACAAATCAGTATGTGATAGATAACAATGATAACAAAAGATATCAGTTATCATCGTATGATTTCGTCTATATTACATAAATATGATAAAAAACATGATAAAAATGCAATATTTATATCATTTGATTCATTTAAAATTTATATGATGAATATAAAAAAAATAATATATCATAAAATTTATTTACCAAATTGAGAGTCACCACACCATTGCAGACTTTTTCGGTTTCAATATTCAATCGAGTACAAAGTTTAATTACGTTAGATTTTATATAATTTGCCGACATGCCGTTTTTACGAAATTCCATAAAAGTATTGAAAACAGAACGACATAGTGTACAAATAACATTGCTTCTTTCACCGGAGAAACTACGCCAATTTATAAGGTGTAAATTAGTTGGAAGAGCTAAATTACTGAGTAAACGTTGAAATTCTTCAGACCCTTCTCCTGTTTTTACCCAATTATTAATTTCATCACTAAAGCGTAATATCATCTCATCTGTAAAACACATGCAGATAATCTCATTATTTTTACAGCTCAAAATGATATAAAATATATATATATAGAATTTCTTATTTTTTATTTATTTTATAACGATAAATAATATGATAAATATAACAATATTTTATATTCTTTATCTTATGCAAAATATAATGTTTTCTGTTTCTACGATTTTTTTTATAAAGTTCTATATAAAATACATTCCAGAATAGATTTATGAGATATATATTTTTCTGAAGTGTTATGTATTGAAATCATCGACATATATAGACATATATATGGCATATATACTATATGTCGATGATTGAAATAGCTTAATCTTGATTGGATAAAACAATTGATAAGTTTAATCTTTTAGTGACATTATCAAGCTCACATTACTGTCAACAATGTAATCTGAATGAACACAATAAACTGATAATTTGAATTAAATCTTTTAATCCAAAAAATCATTTATATGCATATCTTTTTTTATTAATAATAATAATAACAAATAAACCAATAAAAATAATTAATGAACTAATAAAAATAATTTTTTTATATGTATTTAACTATATGTTTTATGTGTGTATGTTATTTGGATCAAATTGAAATAACTATATATTATCTGATTATTCAATCAATTCGATTATAAAACTAAGTATAAATAAATCAAATCTTATTTAAATAGGATAGCCCTAAAAAAAAAATATATATATATATATATACACTGATTAGAATATCAAAACACTGATCGTAATTATATTAAATAATTAAGTAATTATATTACTCTGTATACCTTTATTAATGGTTCCATCACTATTTGCAACTTTTAATAAGAGTGCAAAAAATAATATTTTATAAAACTGCATATTGATAAGACTGAATTCCAATCAATACATCACTTTAATAAAGAATTACGATTGTACAAGTAATGTTAATGCGAAAGCGTTATTATATCTTTAATTCCCCACTTCTATCATCATTAATCCCCTCTTCAAAATATTGATACAGATATTATAGGGGAATTCTATATATATATATATATATATATATATATATATATATAATATATATTGATAGAAATCTATTTAATATCTGCATAAACAAATCATCGCATGAAAACATACAGAATGTATTTGTCTAGCTTATTTTCACATTTCAGAATTGAAATATTCTTTATTGGACATGATTGTTCGTTCTACGAACGCTCTGAATACTACTCATATATGTATTCTATTAACACTTCTATAATCGTATAAATATAGAAAAGAAGTTCAATTATTTATATTATTATTCGTTTTATTTTTATCGATTTTTTATACATAAAATATATATTGTCAAAACGATAGTAAGTAATAGATTGATTTATCTTTAATCTTACAATATTAAACATTGTGAATTATTATATAATAATTATTATATATATATAAATTATCGAAATAAATTGTAATAGTGATTCATCGCCAAGTTCTAAAAAAATATATTTTGAAATTTTTCGCGAGTACATTTTTTTTGTAGATGTAACTTACAGAAAAGATTATTCTTCCAAATGTATGCTTTTTTATTCGGAAACTTCGGTCATGTCAGTATCTTCGATTACAAGGTCGTCTAACATTTCTTCAAGTGTAATCTGCGGAATACTCGGATCTATTTCATTAGTATCAACAGGAATTTGTTTCCTAGAGTCCCGAAATATATTGATGTTCTGCCTCAATTCCGGGTCTTCTTCCAAATCATCGAGGAATTCATTATACTCACTGTAAATTAAAATCATTTCATATGAGATAATTTGCATATATAAGATGTATTATAAATTTTATATATATCGTTTCTTACTTATTTTCGGTACTCATACTGAATACTTCATCAGCGATATGTTTCAACTTCCAGACTCTCGCCCTGCGGCGAGCCGCCTTATCATGACCATAAAACTTTTTTAACAGAACAATATCGGGTACTATATCTTCGCTTAGTTTATCGAAATTGGTATCGTTGATATTACTATCTTTTAGAGCATAGCTGCAACGATATAAAAAGAAACAACTTTTATATATATATATATATATATATATATATATATATATATATCCTATTTGTCATTATAATGATTATTATAATATTATGTACTGTACATTTATTATAAATTAATTTTCATAATCTTACCCCAAAACCGAATCACCTGGCTTAAGTACATGGCCTAAATGTGTACGTGTATGAATTAGATTATCGTTTATGCCTAATTCGGATGCTTTCACTAGCCACGCGTCCGCTATGACGTGCTAGAAATTAATTATCATATAGTGAATTCAAGAGATTTTTAATTAATTATCATATATAGTAAATTCATCTAAAATAAATTGAATACATATTAATTTCTGATATTGTTAACAAGATATATATGCCTGTGCTTATCAATAATCATATATAATGAAAAACTTAAATATTCATTAAAATATAATTTTTCTTCTATAAGATAAATCAAACATATTTATAGAAATATATTATTTCTTGATTATAAGATGTATTGAATCAAATCATCAAATAATGCACATACAGATATAGTATTTTTTCAATAATTATAAGTTTGAATAATATAGACATTTAAATGTGACTGATTGAAATATTTTGTACAGGAAAAAGACTTACTTTCTGAGAAATAGATCCTTGCCCTGGGAAAGTTTTTTTATCTGTATATTTTATTGGTTCAATATCCATCACAACAAATTCTGTTAATTGTTTCGGATTACATATACTATTGAAGTTATATCTCCAGTAGACAGTCGCGCTTACTTCAGCAACTAAAAAAATGAAAATGCTGTATACCATTAATTAAATTAATTATATAATAGTACTAATATTGTGACTTACTTTGCCCTGATGAAACATCTATAAGGTGCACTGAATTTGTAATTTTATATACCAAACAGATAGGGCTGATTCCACCCAATTGCTGCGTTAACTTTCGTGGTAAGCAAACTACGCTATCTTTGGAGATTGGAACAATATCGACGCTGTTTGATGTAAAAAAAGTTATTAAATAAAATTAAAATACATATCATTGGATATATATATATATATATATATATATATATATTTACCTGTATGTAAATTTGTAATTGTATATGTTACTGTGACAATCATATGAAATCAATTTTTTTGAATGTTGATATTGACATGGTATGACTGTTAGTAAAAAATCAACCATTTTTCTAGCCGTAGCTTCACTTGTATAGAAAAAATCCAAACCCTCTGTAAATATTACAAAAAGATTTTAGATATATATGTAATTCTTATTTAGTAATACAAAAGTTCTCGTAAATATATTTACCATGAATAGGCTTTATACCCAGTGTTTGGTCATGTGCCTTATGTTTTAATATAAGCTGTTCCAAGTAAAAAAAGGTTTTTTTGTTTATCGCTTTTTGCCGAACTTGTACCTGTAAAAGAGATATGAATATGTCATGTATATGTATGTGCATGTGTACAAAAAGGACATGTATATAATCAATTGGCATTTAAATCTCTTTCAAATTCTTTTTAAACTGCAAAATTTGAAATTTACACTCGCACGCCAGTAATCTTTAGCCTCTGTACGATGACAATCATTGCACATTTGATGATTCACAATATATTCAACCACAAATACTTGCTGCAGAACTGCACCGCCAACTACCTCTGCATGAACAGTTAATTTCACCTATAAGAAAAATATTAAATATAAATAATTACTATTAAATATTATTATAGACACTATCTGCGCAGTAAAGATAATTATTGTATATAAAAAGTTATACTTTTATATAAGTTTCAAGTATCTATGCATTACAATTAATACTTTACTTTAACCCAATACAATATTAATTTAAATTATAATTTTGATTTATTACTTGTACATAAGTATTATAATTTTCTTCTAAATTTTAATTGTATTATACATACAATGGAACTTACTTTTAATCTTTTGGAATGTGGTTCTGTCCATATAAATCCAGCATCTATCAATTTTACACGATTTAATCCTTTCAATTTCTTTAAACACAGCGATAAAAGCTCTCTGGATTCCAATGCAGCATGAATCCATTCAGTAGGTGGCTGAAGATATCTGTCATGTGATATTAATTTGAATCAAATCATTATTCATATGTAGATGCTAAATTTTCAATATTTATTCAAAAAATAGCAAACCTTTCGCAATTCTTACAAAACTGTAAGGTAGCTTGTTTAGGAATTCCCTCTGTAATGTCGACGTGGTTACGCAAACACACTACGCACATATTGGCAGGATTTGGCTCGATAAGAGTCCCACAATCACAGCAAAGGCTGCGGATTAATAACAATCATTTATAAATACAAAAACTAATTTTTATCTCATCAGAATGTCTTATATATATATATATATATATATCATATGTACATACATCATGCTCTTAGTTTCAGCTATATCAGAAGCTTCAATGTATTCCATTGTGTTCTCCATTTTGTCTATATATAGCTAAAAACAAAAAGAAATTTTAATTAATTACCCTTTTCTTTTTTTGTAGAATTTTTTATAAAAATTTAGCAAAATTTTCTAATAAATAAATACGTGTACAATACAACATTCCATATGTGACATTTAAAATGACATGTGATATTTAAAACAAACATAAAATCTTTATTATTTGTATCTTAATTAAAAGTCTCGTTTTCTTTATATATTTTTATTCTTATTTATCTCTTTAATTTTTCTTCCATTATTATATATAAATCATAAGGACATAAAAATCTCCTTTCTAGGTTATATTTCAAAAGGTTTGATTTTCTTTTCGATAAAATTTAATTTCCTTCCAACATATATAGACAGAATTTAACATTCGAACAAACATTTTCGTCTGGGATTATTCGGGCACCTAATCTCAATTAAAAAACGCGAAAATGAATCCAGTAAAACAAGATACTAACCGCGTGGATATAGGATAAAATACGGTCATACTAGACTGCGTTCGAAAATATTGTCGGAGCAGAGCAGAGTTGTGATTGACCAATCAGAAGGCAGAGAAAATTTTGCTCCTTTCATCCTGATTGGTCAATCGAAGGTTACGTCATTCCGACGAGTAGATTTTGGAACACAACTCTGGAAGGTAGAGATTCCGAGTATTTTATGTAACTTCATTTTTTCGACGAAGCGGCGAAGAACAGCTCGCTCGCTGTCAAATGGCTTAAATAAGGCTCGACGAGTAAGTGCGATGCTGTAAGTATCGTCGTTAGAAGAGAGCGCGATTATTTAATAATAGATTAAGGGCAGAGTGACTCTGAAAATTGTCAAGTTGCCGCGGGCTGCTAAGCTAGGACCCCGAAGATGGGCTCCGGCCAGAGTGCTCGCAAGTTGACCATCTCGAACGAGGAAGAGGTCGGGGTGATCAAGGTGTCAAACACGATTGTGCAGCGTCTCGCGCAACAACGGGACGGTTCGGAGACCAACAAACCCGCCGGAGACCCCGTAAGACCCGACTCGTCGAGAGTCCAGCAACCGGCAGCTCCTAGTGCCGCGACACCCGGACAGCCGGTGTATTATCCTGAATTAACAGTGTCCGCGCTTCAAATGCAACAGCATATGGAGCAGGAGTTGAAGAGGCAAGATCAATACTGGCACAGGCGATTGCAGAATCTAGAGGAGAGTTATCAGAAAATTAATTGTGTCTTGGAGGACGAGTACAAGAAAGCTGTCAATGAAACGTCTACTACTAAGACTGGTGAGAGATTTTTACATATTTCTTGCCAAATTTAATTTATTTTCTAAATTTATATCAACCATTTGTTTGTGTATATACAAACAAATCTTGTACCGTTGTAACAAAATTTTATTGACATTAAGAAACTTTTCTTGCTCTTTAAGATACAAGATAACGTATAGAAAAATTAATTTCATGTATAATTAAATAGATATGTTTTTTGTTTTAACTACTCGAGTCAACAAATTAGAATATAACAGTAATTGAATGCCTTAAATATTAGATTAAATATTGTTTTCTAGGTTTGTGTAAATTATAAATATTATATTGTTTGTTATAGGACAAAAAACTGTAGATATCCAGGGTGCGGTGCAACCATGTCTGGAAGGTAGTAATAAAGTCCTAAAGTGTTTCCAGGACCATCCTAAGGAGACTCTCAAATGTTCAAACTTGGTAGAAGAATTTTCAAATTGTGTCTGGAATGTGCATTATACACGTGTGATTGAAGCGCGTTCGTAATATATTTCTATCTCTACTTATGCGCTTCATGGATTACAGCAAGGACATTTAGTCAACGAATAATAAATTGTACGATAAGGTATAATGCCTCTAAAGTGCTTATTTTAACTCGGCAGAACATTGCTGATGAAAAGTAGTATAAAGCAAAGAACACATGGAGGAAAATGTAAGAAAATAAATTATTCGAAGAATATATATAATGCAATTTATAATAAAATGAAAGATGTTACATATATGAGATAAATATTGTTAAGCATCAAACACAAAGTTTTTTCTTTCGTTTCCAAACATTTTAATAGAGTTTTTCTCCAGAGCTGGAGAACAGAATACAATTTTATAATGTTTTATAAGGCACAAGATTTGTTCATTAATGGGTTTATAATAGTTATGCAGGAAAGCATGTATTATGAAAAGCAACCTGAACAACTTGTTATTTCGAGATTCTCAGTACAGTTCTATTCATAGATCAAAATATATACAGCATAATCTGGGGTATATGACCCAAATAAAGGCCTACACCAAGTACACAGTATTATAGAAAATAATACTATTCCATAATATACGATTTCATAAGATTATCAGTAAATATATAAAACGAGAAAATGTGTTGCAAATGCAAAATTGGAAGTACATTTGAAATATATTGTCTAAGATGTATGTAAAATATTCTATTTATACACTATTAAGATTTGCCAATGTATGGCATGCAATATTCAGAAATAATTTTTATGCAATATAAAATAATTGAAATTGACCATTTACTGTTAAAATTGAAATTTGTATTATATTTTTGCAAAAAATATAAAGAAATTATTTTTTCTCTTCATAAAAATCTCTCCGACTTACTTAATTTTAATTAACTTACATGTAGCAATATTGCGGATCACAAAATATAAGTTCAGGCTTTATATGCAGAAAGTGCACAAAACTGGAAAAAGGATGTATAATGTGTATTATGAGGCACATTACAATAATAATATTTTTATACAACTTTTAACGAAACTTATAAATGTATTTTAACTGTAACTCATGAAATGTGGAATTTTGTTCAAATTATGCAACACAAAATTCAATACAACATAACAATGTTTTAAAGGCTTAATGTGAGCAAAACAGTAAAATAAAAAAAAAAGACATCAGAACAAAATATTCAAAACGTATTTAATCGCTTTTCTTATCACTATTTGACTGTGTAAGTTTTGCATGCTCACGAGACAAACGATCGTATTCTTTTGCGACTGAATCTGCCTGCGATTTTACTGCTTCTTTATCTTTTTTCTCTTTAGTCAAATTATTCTCAAGTTCCAAATTTTTAGCTTGGAACTCTTTAATCTGATTTTTCAATTCTGAAACTTGTTTGTCATGTGCTTCATTAGAGTCATTCTGTGCACTTTCTCCAATTGTCCTCTGGGACAGTAAGCTCCTGGCTGTGCTTGTCGCAGATTGAGCTTGTCGCATGGCTGCTTCGTTTTGCGCGAGTAATGTAGCTTGAGTGGATATCAAAAGGACAAGACGCCGTATCACCAAACTCAGAAATAGCGCAAAGCCAGATATGTAGAAATTTCTCTGTGCACGGAACAGCCGCATGTTTTCTATAAAAAAAAAACCAATATATTAAAAGATAATGATGCTGCAATTAGTAGATAAGCACGTGATATTAAAATATGATATTAAACACAATACTAAATAATTTACCTTGCATTTCTAAATTTAATTGATGATGCTCAGCGTGCTCTCCATTTCTGGAATATTTTTTCATTTCTCGTATAGCATCCAATAGGAAGAGAACCAAGATACCAAGTAAAATCACAAAATAAACGGAAGCTTGGTTGCTTATACTTTGTAAGAAACGAGATTTGAAGAGCTTTTGCCATCTAGTTGGCGAAGCTACTGGTAATACCAGAAGAAGAACTATAGCAACTTCGATATAGAGGAAACCGGCAATGAGTGTCCACTGTAAACTCATGTTTATTTCTAAGTTTGCTTTCGTTTATATGCTAGTATCTGAAAATAATATAAAGTACACAAGTTGATACTTAATTATAATATTATAAAATCTTTGAAATCTTTGAAATTTTTCGTTATAAAATAAATTTTATTTTCTATTACGATGTTTCCTTGCATATGTATGAAGTGTTTGTAGCAAAATACGCGACAATTATATGGCACAAAAAAATGAAAACGTCGACTCATGTCATTTAATTATCTATCTATGTGCAAGTCTCTGCGAATGATGAACAAAACAAAAGAATGACGTGGATTTCGATCTCAAATCAATTATATGATGCCACGTCAATTTGCACGAGATGTACACGAGATTCGCGGAACATTATCAGTTGCCGAGATTCGTTTTTATCAATACGTATCAAATGTCAAAAATTCCGTACATGACGCGTTTACGAAGAGATCATCACATCATTGCGATTCACGAATCTTCGAATTTCAGGACTTGCACGAGCCGGCAGATCTTTTTTTAGAACAGATATCTTCGATAGTATTAAAGATCGCGGAATGTCAAAGATATCCTCGATGTGTCAGAGCATTTGCAACTCTCGTCGAATAAAACCAACCTGTTTTCAACAGCGACAATTTTTACGCTGGCGTGAACGAAGGTCGGCGAAACAAACTTTGCAGTGTACTTTGTTTGTCGGCTCAAACTCTATTTATAGATTTACGTACTTTTCTCGAGGATGACGCGAAACTGTGCAATACGCGAATGTGGCTTGCGGCTTCTTCGACGTGCAGGTGCACAAATATAAGTTCAAAGTACGAATCGAAGAACGTCGTCGGCTATTTTATAAATAAACTCGTACACGGTGACGTCATCGTGAAACTCCAAATGCACTCTCTTTCTCTTTCTCTGTCACCGCACGATCATTTGTTATGTCACGTTGCATGCGAGTTTGCCTGCACATTAATAGCCAATCAGGGTGCAGCGTACAAAAAAAGAAATTAAGTATCCACCTAAAGACGATATCGCATCGGTCAGAATTGATTGGCTGTCGGATAGGAAATTTTTAGGTTCCTACAACAGCAGCCAATCATCAGACGGTCTCTACTCTCTACTGCGCGGCGCGGCCTGTGATTCACGCGCATCGGAATTCGGCGCGCGGAGTGGGGGTAGGTGGTGGGGGCTGCGTGGTGGCGCGCGCAACCCCCCACCACCCAGCCCCCACCACCTGCCCCCACTCCGCGCGCCGAATTCACCGACGCGACGCCGCGACGCGCGCATACCAGTTCGAGCTCTCGAAGGTCAAAGCGACGAGGAAGACGCGATATTGAATTGCGCATCGTGACGAGCGTGTCTACCCTTCTAGTGATTCTACGTACACCGTGACTGTCAAAACTATACATACAGTACAGAGGATCATTGTTCGATCACTTTTTGTGGCTCGTGTGACATGGCGTCAATGCTTACGCGCGGAATGTCAGATCGATAGTGCGCGTGTCTAGTGTGTTTATATATACGTGAAAGTGCGAAGGATTTTTATGATCAACGAAGGTTTCCGATCGAGAATACAATTGCTCGCACACGTGTTCGACTCGTGCGTGGTTTGCGTTTTTGCGAATCGGTCGCGATTTTGACGGAAGGCGTCGAGAAATGCCGGTAAAAAGCGACGACGAATTTCGTTCGCGCGAGTGATCGTAAATACCGACTTCCTTCAGGAGGGATAAGCGTTTCTCCTCGAGGAAAAGGGGGGAAAGAGAGTTTCGCGCGAGGTGTCTATGGGATACGACGTCGTCCACCGGGAGATGATACGCACGAGGGAGGAATTCGCGGAGAAATTGGGTTTCGACGGCGCCGAGGAACAGCACGCGATCATGAACAACATGGTAGACGCCAGGGCCTGTTACAAGCCCAGCGGCAAAGTGAGTACGGAGATATAATTCCTTATTCCTCGCGTCGAATTTTTACACTACATTCAGTGCTGTGTTTTACGCTACACGATTTTGCAGTTTCAACGTAGAATTTTCTCTTTTTTTAAGAGGAAGATTAATAATGTAGTTTTTTTTTTGCACGTGCGGATATTACTATATGTTATATGTAATTGTAAATTTGTAAATTGCTTCGCACTGATAATCGCGATTTTCGATCGTCATTTCACATATGAAGAAATTTTTAATTGCTATGGAATTATATATTAGTAATAGTAATAATAATTATAATTATAATAATAGTAATAATAATAATATATAATTAATAGTAATGATAATAGTAATATAATGAAATAACTATATATAGTATTATGTAAAGAAAACGAGATATATTTTCTTCTATGTTTCGCTGTTATGTTTGACGTATGTGCATGCAATAATTGATATGGACTTTACGTAGGATAAGATGTGATAAAAAGCGATGAGAGAAAGAAATCAATGATATACGAACAGGACGTTTCGATAATTTTTTATCGCGCGTAAGAGAGATACATAAATTAGAACAATGCTAAATATATATAATTGTAGAGTTTTATATCAATTTTCTTAACGTAACATTTTTCTCGAGATCTGTCTTTAATTAAAACATAATGATAATTTTTTTAAACACGTGTCTCTGTAGGCTTAGGGTCAATTTCACCAACGTCGACTAACTTTAACCTTTAAGAACGTTATCTGAAAAAAGACAAAGATATAGTTTAACCGAAGATTAAAGTTAACCTACGTTGATGAAATTGGCCCCTTAATTGAATAAATCTCGAATTAAAGTAAAATTTATCGATAATTCATACATATATTCGAGAGAAAGAATAATAATAGTTCAGTATCAGTTTGAAAAAAAAAAAATGATAATGCGCGATTTGACGCGATGACAGGCAAGTGACAGGAAGCATCGGAGCACTTTATACCAGCGCTAGACAATTCGCTCGTCAGTAGAAACTGAACAGCTGGCGCGATTGAACGTTTTTAAACTCTCGTTACGTATTTCTTGATCCTCTGCGCGAGCGCATGTGTGGTCAATCTTTCTCGATCTCGTAATCCCTTCGTTAAGGCCGTATCACACTAGCGATTGCTGTTGGCGGTCGCTGTCGCAGTTGCGGTTGCTGTCGTGCGTCGACCAATCAGAGCGCAGCAAGCTGCGCTCTGATTGGTCGACGCACGACAGCAACTGCGACAGCGACCGCCAACAGCAATCGCTAGTGTGATACGGCCTTTATTCAACCGCTGTTATAAGTCGTCGAACGAACGAAAAGCAAGTTACCCGCATGGACGCATTTGTATGTATGTATATCGGGATGAATGATTTAGAGAGAGTCGAGTCGTCAGTTTCGGAATCCAAGCGCGATTCGCAATCAATATAAATATATCTATATATATTCGTGCAAATATATATTCTCGATCCCGTACGATCGATTTCGTAATCCCTTCGGGCGATAAAATCAGGTGAAACGCACGTACGATGGATAATAATTAATTGATGAGTCGAATGAAAATGATGGATTTCTCGGACGGTGTTGATTTGATGATGACATGTTTAATAGATCGAAACTGATGACACTGTCATGTTTCGTTTTTAATTCGAAACTGTGTAATGTACAGTCCATAACGGAGTCTACGTTATACAATGTGTCGCAGATGTCCTTTTAATGACAGATTTTTTCTTAATCGATTTTTTCTTAATCGATTTTTTCCTAATCGATTTTTTCCTAAGGAAAAGCCATCCGAAGTTTAGTTGGCGAAAAGAGTTGAAAATGATCTATGCCTCAACATTTTCGATTAAAATTCATCAAGAGTCATTAGACGGACATCCGATGACTTCTTAGACACCCCGTGTACAAATAGCACGCGCATGACGCGTAAACCATGAAAGGGACCTTTATCCTATACAGCCACGCCACTTTATATATGATTTTATGGGTTGCTAATTAGACGCGTGTCTCATTTCCCTTTGTTTCTTTTAGTAAGCGCGACGTGAGAGAACGAGTGTAGTTGGTTGCAATATTATCCACATCTCTTTTTCTCTTTTTTTTCTCTCTCTTTCTCTTCCTTCCTCCCTTCCTCTCCTCCCCCCTCTCTCTCTATCTATCTATTTACTTCTCCAACCACCTGCACATGCATGGGTCCCGGCTTGTCGATTACCGTGTCCCCGTTGTGCACTGGCGACGATCGTCTCACCGCGCACGTGTCGAACACCGGCTGTCTCCAGTTCCCGATTAACGTCAGACATGACCAACAATAAGCAGGTGAGTAGCCTCGTTTGTACGAAAATCGCGAAACCGGAGGAAAAGACGACGTCTACACCTGGAACGAATCAAGCTCGTTAATTAAATATAAGATCAATTTTTCGAAATTACAGATATTTAAAAGGTTTTCGTGCAAATGTACAGAGATTCCGGAATGAATATATCGCAGAGAGAATATATATGTAGATCGCTGAATCTGTTTTTATTATAAATTAGAAACTTGATTCGTTTCAGTGTATATGTAAGCATATAGAGACAGCAAGTGAAAACACGATGGTTTGACAGATGAGCATGTGGGAACCGGAAGCATCTCTATCTATAATCTTAAGATTTTCTCTTTTCATCCTCTACTTCGTGTTTGCCATATTATTTTGTGAATACAATTCTTTATCGAGATGATCCTTCCCTTTTCCTTTTTATTTTTTTTTATTGCACAGGATAAATATCTGAAAAATCTTACGCTGAATATTTCAACAATTACGCACATGTAGAGAATATTTTTTATTTAGAAACGCAATATCCTATATATAGTTGACATTTTATATAGAGATTTATAATAATAATGAAGATTAGAATCACCAAAAAAATATATACTCTACCGTAAGTAATTACATCTTGTATGTGTAATCATTGCAATTATATTTGCATTCCAATGGTTTTTTATTACGAATAAGCAAGTTACATTTCTGCCATTGCTGTTGTGAAGTGATGCATTTGCTTCAATTTGCTTGTTATTTAAACGCACGCATGTACCGTGACGTGTATACGTAGTATACAATGCAGGTATATAGAGATACTTTTTAGAATTATGTGATAATGAGAAACTACCATTATATGTGATTTTGAAATAATGATTAAAAAAAGATTAAAGAAGATTGTTGCCGCATATAATGAATAGCGGCTTTTGCACAAAAATGTATGATCGCAACAATGTGATAAGACGCAATGATAATTTAAACGAAGAAAAAGTATACCAAGTATCTTTGATACATTAATCGCATTACAATATATGCAAATTGAAAATTACAATTTTTATATTAAAATAATGA
Organism: Prenolepis imparis; assembly: GCF_030444845.1. Lineage (NCBI taxonomy): Eukaryota > Metazoa > Arthropoda > Insecta > Hymenoptera > Formicidae > Prenolepis > Prenolepis imparis. Next base: position 8,703,107 of record NW_028141171.1, on the reverse strand, counting down.
ATACGTTGAGTTAATAAATTATTTAATAAATCTACGTTTTTCTTTAAATTGTAAATAATTTCATTATTTTATTGTTTTATATCCTTGGCCGAGATTTTTATGCATGGTAAATAAATTTAATTTCTTATTTTAATTCTATTTATATAGATAGAAAGTATTAAAAATCAATGCATCACTTTTGTTAAAAGCAATATATCTTTTGTAACTCATGTGTGCATGTGTGTGTGTATAAACATTTCGCACAAATCCTTTGTAGCAAATGATTCAGGTAGAATAAGCAAGGGTATAAAGTATCGTCTTCGTTGCATTATCTGCGCAGTAAAGAGTTGACAACAACTCATTGTATTTTGCATACTTATTGTTAGTGTACAGGATGTTCAGACTCGTCTTTTATCTACAATCTCTTTGATCAATTTGCAGTTAATTTTCATAAGAGCATCAAGGGACGACGGATTCTAATTTACAAGCGACAGCATATGATTGACTTTTCGAGAACCAGGCTTCAAAGATTCTCCATTTAATTTTACAAGTATACCTTTTGCATCTTTAAACGTCAAATTAATCAAAGATAGCTCGTATATATAGATGAAAGATGAGTCGATCGATACAACTGGGAGAGCCCTCTTCGGAGCAAATTCTTACAGTTTTTTCGCGATCCGCTTAATTCAATTTTTTTAATTTTTATGAGAAAAAGTCGCATAATTCGATCTGTCTCGCCGCGCTACACTGCACCGGTATAAATACTCGCAAATTCGAGAAATTTCACATGCGACTTTGCTGTTTCTCCACGTGCATATGCAATGAGGCAATTAAAAAACACAAGCGAAACAATTTAAAAAAAAAGGAAAAAACGTGACTAAAAATGAGATCTTAGTTAAAAAAAAAAACTGAAGCAGAAGAAAAATATGACACTCGACGAATATCTTATTTTTAAGGATATTTTTTTTAAAAATGTCACGATTATTATGCCGTATAATTCACTGACGATTGATTACCACGTGATTCTGTACAACACGAACATTGTAATGTTAAATAAAATCTAACGTTACATTTTGTCTTTCGATCATTTTTTTTATGCCTCGCTGCGTATCGATTCTCGACATTATTTTCTGAAGCATTCGTTTAAAACTCTATAATTGTCATTTGATAACAGCATATCAGTATTTCCATTCACCGATATGCCGCTAACTTTCTTTTTCACGGTTTCTGAACAAGAGAGAGTTTTACCGAAGATGATATACGAAATGCATGTTTTTTTTTCTTCGAACGTTTCTTCGAACGTTTCTTCGAAATCATATCGTATGCGCATATTATATCCTGTGCAATGCATTATCGCGGTGAAAAGATGTAATCACATAAAATTAACATATATATATTTTTTTTTCTCTTCACGATTATTTTTGTTAACATTCGCAGGGACATATTTACATGACATTGTTTCAATAATTCATTTGCATGAAACATCAAATTTGAGAAATTAACGTAGAGAGATCATAGATATATTACATAATTAATTATTAATTATTATTACATTATTAATTATTATTATTATTATATTATTATTAATTATTATATTATGTAATATATCTATGAGAGAGATACCTAAGATAAAAATGGACTTATATGATAATTTATTTGCAGTCGTGGTTCCGCGGTGTTCGAAGCAGCAAATTTCGGCACGTTTATGGTGTGCCTGCCAAGAGGGAGAAATGCTACGACAACATCAAGATCACGAAGAACGCCCACGATTCGCAATTCTGCGCCGTAAACCCCAAGTTTCTAGCCGTCGTGACGGAAGTCGCGGGTGGCGGAGCGTTCCTGGTATTATCGTTGGATCGTGTGAGTTATCTCTGCGCCTTATCGATTTATTGATTCTTGCCCTACTTGGGGAAAAATTTGCATTATGCGATAGTATAGTCAAGACACAAATTATTATCCCGGCATCGGTATTAAAAAAGAACCAGCATATATCTTAAGTAGAATAATGGCTAATTAATTAATCATAAATTTCATCTCGCATATTTATTAATATTGTCATAGTAATATTTTATTACCTTTAACGTTACAGACTGGACGACTCGACTTCAATGCTAGTCGAATAACTGGACATACAGGTCCCGTTTTGGACATCAAATGGAATCCATTTAACGACAACATCATTGCATCCTGTTCCGATGATTGCACTGTAAGAAACATTTTACCACTGTCAGATTGAGAAGAATCTCTATAATCGGGAAATTTACGCAGAATATAGACCGAGAATACAAAATATTGAATGCGTCAATTTGTGTGTTTTTATCTAGATAAAATTGTGGCATGTACCGGATGGCGGATTGTCGAGAAACTTGACTGAATGGTTGGTGGAGTTGCAAGGGCACAAACGACGCGTTGCTTATATCGAATGGCATCCGGTAGCGGAAAACGTGCTCTTCAGCGCCGGTTTCGATCATCTTGTTATCGTGTGGGATGTAAACAGATGCGAGGCAGTGAGTGTCATCGACAGGCATCCCGATGTAATCTACAGCATATCCTTGAATCGAGATGGCAGCTTGTTGGCAACCACGTGCAAGGATAAGAAATTGCGCGTTTTTGAGCCGAGGTCCGGTATCGTCGTTTCGGTAAGTAAAAAAGCCCTGTAGAATATCTGAATCTCTTTTTTTAAAATCTGTATAATAAAATCAATTATAATAAAAAAATTTATATTTTCTTTACAAATTAAATATTCTTATATTGCAAAAAATATTAATTACATTTAATAGGAAGGGGTGTGTCATGCCGGTACAAAAGCGAGCAAGGTTGTATTCCTCGGCAGTTCTGGACGTCTTTTGACTACTGGATTTAGCAGACACTCGGACCGGCAGTACGCAATATGGAGTCAGCATGATCTAACAGTCCCACTGATGTGTGAAACGATAGATTCTTCGAGTGGGGTGGTCTTTCCATTTTACGATAACGATACCAACATGGTGTTCTTAGCAGGAAAGGTAAGAGGGGTATAAAATATGTATAACGCGAACCATTTGCAAGACTGCATTATTATTCTTTTGCAGGGCGATGGTAATATTCGATATTACGAAGTAGTCAACGAAGCACCCTGGATGCATTACCTTAGTCAATTCATATCTGGAAATCCTCAGAGAGGATTGGGAATAATGCCAAAAAGAGGAATCAGTACCGCTATATGTGAGGTATTTAGATTTTACAAGCTGCACGCGACTCGCGGAATGTGTGAGCCAATCTCGATGATAGTACCTCGGAAGGCAAGTATACTTTTAATATTATGTTTTTTCATAGATCTAATATAATTAAAATTCGAGAATTATGTCTTTTAAAGTTCTCTCGATTAAAAGATGAATTATATTTTAGAGTGATCAATTCCAAGAAGATATATATCCTGATACAATCGGAACGTGTCCCGCACTGTCGGCCAGAGACTGGATCAGCGGCATGAATAGTCCGCCAATTTTAATCTCTCTTAAAACAGGTCTCGTATTTTTTTTATTAATGCGATGATACAAGATATTTTAAATAACGCACACGAATATCTTTAATCTTTTATTATTGGTAAAATCGAAAAATATTTCAGACAAAAATTTAAATGATTTTGAGCGTACAACAATAATAGTTTTTCGTGTGTATAATTTAAAATAAAACACCTTGTATGCAATAATACAATTCTATCGAACAATCATGTTAATGAATATCGTGCAATATCTTATTATCAGGTGGAAGCATTTCGACACATAAGCCACGAATATACAAACCACCGCAGTTGCCTCCGGCCACCGATCTGAATAATAAAAAGAAATTCGCGTTTCTGTCTACCGAGACCATCCCGGATTATAGACCGGTGGAATTACACGACATGTCGGAAAAAAGTCAGAAGACATCTAGCAATCAAAGCACAAAGTTTCAACAACTACAGCAAAAGTTTGGAAATGTCGCTATGCAGGTACAAATATAGGATACATATATATATATATACATATATATATATATATATATACACTATCGATTTATAATTATAATTTTATATTTGACAATTTTTTTTTTTCTATCAGAAGAATATTATATCATCGCCACTTAATGACAATAAAGTTATGGAGACTGTGGACGTTCCAAACAATGAGGCGGAACTTCGATTAGCATTTGCTCGTCAAACCGACGAATTGAGGCTAGTACGACGACAGCTTGCTAATAGTCAACTGCGCGTCAAAGAATTAGAGGACCAAATACGAAAATTGCAGCGCCAATAAAGCTTACGTTCTAACGGCTACAGCAAGTTTGCTTCGACACTGGCTTTGAGTAAGTCTCTCGCACAGCTTTACTGCTAAACTATTGTTAACGATCGGTACTTAAAATCTATAAGTATTTGTGCATTGCTAACAATTAGACAAAAAAAGCCTAAGCTTTTGAGAAATTTTTACCAAACATGCTTGAGACTCTTTAGCTCTATGATATTTATATACACAAAGATATATTCGCACAGAATAATTTTGACTGACTTTTCCGTTAGTCTACAATTTTTATGTAGAATAAAACTTGTCGCGTGTTGATATTAACTATAAGAGATCAGAGAAAGTAGGCTGCATTTGTTATGTGAAAATTGTACCTGTTCACACATAGCTGGATGCGTAAGTTGGATATTTGTGTGTATATCTGCATAAAGATTTGAACGCGATTAAAAAATGAAGGAAAGCACAGTATCTTTAGACAAATAATTAATTCATATTATTTCGATTTGACACATTGTACTTTTTCTGAGAATGTGGAAAGAAATTGTCTATGTTGGTACTAGTCTGTTAATAAATTGTTTATTTTGTTTTATTTCTATTTCATGTTTATTGATTTATTTGATTAATATATTATTTAATATATTACTATTCTTCTTTAGAAGATAGAAATTTTGCGAAGGACAGTATTTCTTTACACGTTATCATGTTATAAATTCTTATTTGAATTATTTTAAATTTATCTTTGCAAGAAATTAAATTAATTTTGTTGCCGATCTATTACTGATGAATGTCATATTACGCATCAATGATCTATTATAATGCTGCTGTGTCGTATTACGTACAAGTAGGCTAGCGTATTAATATATTAAGCATTTTGCTATCGCATATATCTTTCACTGCCGTCTACACTGCCGTGATGTCGATGGCAATAAGATCCTCAAACCTACGCAACGATAATACTTAATTCTGATAATTTCGAAAATTTTACCTTAAAATTTCTTATATAGTAAATATGCAGTAACACGTGCGTTATTAGCAAGATTATTAAATCATGTACAATCAATGCCATTATAGAAATTGCGTATGTATATTTTTAAGAAAAAGTGGCATTTACACTCAATGTGGGTTTAATTTTAGTCGAGCTCTAACTTAAAGAAACGATCGATAGCAAATGTATTAAAATATTTCTAGCATTAATCTTGTGGTTGCAAAAACCGTAAGGAATTATATATTTCTGCTTAAGAACAATAATCAAATCATGTAATGATTTATACGTTTATATATGTATTTTTCATACAGTGTGCAATTTTATTGTGGATCGATAAATATAGTACCTGAATGCTATACTTCACATATCGCTTGTGATCAAGTGAGTGTAAGATTTATTTCGTTAATCGCGTAGTATGAACGTAGTAAATGTAAGTCCTGAAGCTTACTGATACAGCAACATGTGACGTAGCATTCCCTAGTCTTTCTTCACTAGTTTACTTATAATTGTAGATTTAATATATACGCAAATAATACATTTTTCATTGAAACTTTTTTCTAGACACGCGTAATTATCACTTCATCATTAAGAGCAAGGAGTTACATGTGTGGTGTATTAGGTGGTACATTTTACAGGCAAAATATAAAATATATATATGCAAAGTATAGTTCATATAGGTATATATTTTCGACATTTATATTTAAAACAATTTTCATGATATATTTATAAAAAAGGTAAAATTCATGTTCATGATAGATATCGTACAATGCAAAAAGATTTATGAATTTTGCTATAAGTTATAAATTTGCTTATAATGCAATATCGTGGCATGGATTAAATATATTTTATATTTAATCGACATACTATAATATAGTTGGAGATCTAATTAGACACATACAAAACTTTATACCAAACACAAAAAAATACCAAAGAGCTTTGTCTTGCATATTACAGACGAATTTATTGCCAGCGCATAATTGTCTGACAAATTTATATACAAAAACATTTGAAAAAAATGTTATATGTATGATATATGGCAAGCAAGAGTTTCATGAAATAAACAAGAACATTTAGTCATATCAATGTGTAGAAAATTTTATTATTACTATAATTATATATGATACGTATTCTTAATTACACAATATCTTTTTAAGCGTCTTTTATAAGAATTTATCAAATGGACGGATATACTTCATTTCAATATGTATTGCTTTGCTAATATAATTAGCTTAATATCTATTAAATATATATATGAAATATATAAAATATACAAATGTAACTATTGGCTTAAAAATTGAGATATTAAATTCTAATCAAGCAATAAAAAATATATAAAAAGTCTAAATAAAAACTTATAAAACATTTTATCTGACATTATCAAAAGTGAGAAAATTATTTGTCAGAACATTTGTACTATAAGAATTATTGCAATTTAAAATAATTTCATAGATAAACAAGACATTACGGTGAAATAAAATTTAAGTATTTAAATCTTAAACGAGAGATTCGTCGACTACAGTGAACAACAAATTCGTCAGACTTTTGAATAGCTATCGAGATCTCGAAGATGTTGGAGAATCTTTTACCTGTGAAATAGCATTCTCCAAGCTACCAGTAAACCCAGAGATATGATCCACGTATATGTTGCATTCGGCATAGAAGATGCTGCTGGATTGCATCCGTCGCCGGTACATGTATAAACGCAGGTGCGATAGGTCAACTTGTCACCCGGCTGCTTCACGTAATCGCAGTAGTTTCCCAAGTCAACAGCCGAACAGAATCGCTTTGTACCGATGCCACCTATTTTCGAATACAATGTGTATTAGTTTAAGTGTTAACATTATGTAATTATTCTTTTTTTCTAATAGAGATTTGACAAATTTCTTCAGCTATACGAGCTATTATGCTTTAAAGCAAATATCAAGAAAAGCAACACTTTACTATCCGAACATTTATATTAATTAATAAAAGTTCTATTATCTGTTCTTATTATCTAATTGATATAAATATATTAAAGTGAAGCAATTTATACTATGAAGAAAGAGAGGCATGTTATAAGTAATGTGATGAAAAAAAGTGAAATATGAATGGATGAATGAACTTTGTATGTGCGTATTTACAAAGTAGATAATAGTCATGCAGAGAAATGGATCATGCACTCCTTATACATATTTTGTACAATAATTCATGTATTATTGAAAAACAAGACGCATAGTAAAGTAATTATCATGCTCGTTTTTCAGAGCAAAAGAAATCTATATTTGAGAGAATATACTTTTTTAAATATTGCAAATTCCGCAAACTTCTTAGTATACTCTCTTGGAATTTCTTGAACTAAAATTAATTATTGTAAGATAATTGAAGTTTGAAAAAATTTCTGCTTCGAAAAAATAATCGAGTATAATACTTAAGAAGGACCACTCGTGCACACACTTGACGACAAAGAATGCTTAAACATGATATAAGAACCTCCGAAACGGCCGATTGATTTGACGCAATAACGTGCGTCATAAACATGACTACAATTTGTCGACACCAAGGCACTTTCAACCAATCCACTGTCCATGCATTTCCAATCATCCTCTGATGCGCATTGGTAGCAATCCAAGGTAATTGCTTGATTAAGAAAGCAATGATTAGATTTCGATTACATGACTATGTTACTATGTTGATGTTATATATGAACACTACTTTCTAATTACATATCATAACAAATAATAGTTGCAAGATAATTCTCCTTCTTTTAGTTATATGCACCCCTACACAAAGGATGACCTATGTTACGAAGATTGATAATGATATAAAAAATAGTTTCGGTTAGTATAAAAGCATCTTTTACATGTGCTGGATCATTGGAACGCAATTTATGAGAGGGTCTTATCATTATATAAAATAAAATCATTATAAAAAATAAAATAATAAGCGCATGTATTAGAAAAAATTGCTCATAGGCGATTTACTTCATTTGTGCATTCCAAGATCTCGCACATGTATGTGTAAGCATTGTTGTTCCGGAACAGCAAAAAAATCTGAAAGGAATTCAATTGTTTAATACAGAATTGCATGCTCCTGAGCCTAATCTGCGTATGATCTGCATGATTTTAATCAATTTCCCCTGCACTGCCACCATGTTAGATTCTCAAGCCGAGAAGATTGTATGAAATGTCTTCGCTGCGCTGTTTACCCTCGAAACGGCCTACATGCTTAACGCAATATTGCGCCCCGTAAACATCGTCGCACGATTCTGGCTCGATGTCCATGTCGCTCGTTAGGAATTCATTACACTGAAAAGGGTTCTCGCTGCTGATGCTTTTGCATTGGTAGCACTGGATGCTGTATCCTGGATAAAAATATTATTTATCAAACTGTGATCAAATATTATTTATCAAGAAATGGATCCTGCATGATTTTGCTGTGTTAAATAAATGGAGAACGACACAAATACTAATTATAAAACTATAAATTTCATGTTTGTTTCATTCAATTTAGGCTCATCTTGATATATTAATTTTATTACAGAAATATTTAATAAAAGTTGGATTTATTTATAACTGGAACAAAATGCACAATATCAGCAGTAAATTAAATCTGAACTGTTGCTATTTACTTTTCTTAATATTCATTTTCTGATCTCCATTTATTATAAACATCATCAAGTATCTTGCCTATTAAAATACATGAATATATGAATAGTTTATCGATGTTGCCAAATGATGGATATATTTCTCTTCTACATAATATATCAACAATTTCTATATTTTCTCCCTCTCTCTCTCTCTCTCTCTCTCTCTCTCTCTCTCTCTCTCTCTCATCCCTTCTCTCTTTCTCTCTATTTTCCTGTCAAAATTGATAAACTTAATTTGATAATCTCATAATAAATTTTATCTCTCGATGTTTTTAAAATCAAAATAAAGACTCTCGCTCGAAAAAGAGCCTATCTTTCGCTCATCTTTTCCCGCTCGCTGATACAGATGAAGAGACTCGAAAGTGAGAAAGGTTAATATATGCCCCGCCCAGGACGGCGGTGACAAATGCGCTTGTAAGCGATGCAATCGTGCGTCGACCTCACCTGTCTTCGTCAGCAACGAGAGTATCAGCAAAAACGTCGCGATACAGTAACCCGCGGTGGCCATTTCAAAAGATCACCGCTTCCCGCGGATCGTTGTGCGTCCCGAGCTCCCGTTTCGTGACTCGACGCGCCCAACGTGTGCGTCCACCTGTTCGCATCGGTCACGACAGCTGGACTGGATGTGACGTAGGACGCACACACCCGTTTCCCGCTAGGGTGTGTTGGAAAATTTCACTCAAACAGAGCAGCGTCCAGTCGACCAATCGGAACGAAGGGAGCGAAGAGATTCCTTTGTCCCGATTGGTCAATCAAATGTCACTTTGTCCCGATTGGTCAATCAAATGTCACTTTCTCCCGATTGGTCAATCAAATGTCACTTTGTCCCGATTGGTCAATCAAATGTCACTTTATCCCACGCGAATTTCCGAACGCACCCTATTCCAGGCGGGATACTCTTGCGAAGTTGGAATGTTTTGTGATATTTTGCGTAATAGAAATAGGTTACTTTTAAATTGTTTCATTTAGAATGGAAGACAAATAAATAATTGGTCGCGGATATATTTCATAGATATAAGAAATCGTTAGAGCTGTTGGGAATACTTCAAAAAATGCAGAATTTAACAATCAAAAAGTAAATATAATAAAAAAAATATTACTTTTGTTTTTTAATATTTCTATTAATAGTTGCCATGTATAATCAATTGAAATTTTTTTATTGTGAGTTATAAAGAATAATACATTCACTATATTCTATATAATTTATTTTGCCAATAAAAATTTTATACATAATAATGTAACTTTCTATTTAGCTTTTTATATAGAATATTATAAGATAGGAGATATAGAAAAGCACATTTTTTATATTCAAATAGAATACTGATGATATAGAGCATTATTATACAAAGTGTTATTCTTTTATACATATGCAATTTTTATCTTTGAAACTATGATATAAAATGTATAAAATAAATAAAAATTTACATGAAAAATCAGTTTTTAAATGTGAAAAAAGATTTAGTTATGCTTCTTCAAATTACGAATAAACTTTAATTTGTGACAAATTTTTGAGATAAGCACTAGTTTCAAAGATAATTGAAAAATTAGAAAATAGAGACACTCAATATATAAATAATAAATATCGTTATATATGATAAATTGAATAGTATTTTATGTATCTAATATGTATGTAACATGATATATACATTTATATATATACATTCACAGTTTTATCGCCTTTTAATTAAAAAGGCAAATAAATATATCACTTTGTGAAAAAAAAAAAAAAAAAACGTTTGAAATACTATACAATATTTATATCATATTTGTATCATCAAGTATATAATATAAAGAAAAAATTTAACTAACTGTATGTACTGTATAATATAAAGAAGAAATTTAAATAACTGTATATACATTTCGCATATTATATGCAGGATGTATAAAAAATTTACTTATACCTTTTATTGAGTTTCTTTTATGAGGAAACATTTCGTTTTTGTTGGGATTACATCACAACTCATCCTATGTATATTACAATATGCGAAATATGTTTCTGAAAAGATTCTCAGAAAAACAATGACAAAATAAGTTAATAAGTAACTCTTTTATGAATTTTTTATATTCTTTATATTGAAGCATTTAAGATTTTGCTTCATGCTTTTCTTCAAATATGGAGCTCTCCTTAACAGCAGTCTTATTTGTTTCTTTCAGTCTAAAGGACTTATCTGGCTTGACGTGTCCACCAAGTCTGGCCCTATCGTGCACTCCTTTAGCATTCTGTTTTTCGTAAGCACGTGTCATCTTCGAGGACATTTTCACGCTGGTTTCCTCCACGACGCTGGACGATTCTCTGATCTCGGGCAGAGCCTTATTGAGTGTCCTGGTGGACGAAATGATCTTCAATCTTTTCGCGCCCTGTCTCACCGCCGCTGTTTCTTCGGAAGACATCCTCGCCGAATTATTCGTTAATCTCTTACTCGTGCTTAAACGCGGCTCGAGATGGTCACCGATCACCGATGATCTTATATTAGATTTACTTGATCGATAGTGATCGATCGTCTTTAGGAAACTTTTCGTTTCCACCTCGGATTTCACCGCGCAGATTATCGCGCTGTTTTCCATATTATTGGAGCAGTGATTCTTCAAAGCTCGTCGAGCAAGCGTTTGCCGAGGCTTCTTATTGTTCTTGATTCTCTTTACCGCTGCATAAAGAGAGGCACCACGGCGTAGAATGCATTTTTTCACCAAATTACTTTCATTTTTAATGGCATTTTTCGCCCCCGTCACCGCGTCGTTTAATTTTGTCTCCAATTCCTTTAGGATGCAAGTGTCCTGCGCGACGACAGTCTCGTTATCCTGTAAATAAATAACGGATATGTATAAATTATGTCTGAGAGAGATGCGCTTCATATGTAAATCACATAAATATCGTCCACGTATAAATATGATTCACGTATGATAATAGCATAAAAAATAAATGTATGTGAGAGAGAGAGAGAGAGAGAGAGAGAGAGAGATTGATTTCGCATTATCAATTGTTTAATTATGCAAATAATGAAACTTACCCCCTCGCTACGGCGATTGCCATGCATAACGAGAGCGAACGGAATATGGCACATATCATACACTTTGAAAAAATACGAAGCGCACATCTACATGTACGATATATAAAAACTTGGAGAAAATTATAAAATAAGCAAAAGTAGCAAAACAGCTTGCAACAAAAAATTCGTAATAAAAAATGTATTTTATTACAGAGCAGACTCTTATTATATATTTCTATGAAATTGTTGTTCAGCAAATATAAGAACATTCGTTGACATAATTAATGCATGCTAGAGAGTGCTGTACATTTTTTTTTTCAAATGTGTGCAGCATTATTATCCACATATTTCATTTTGGCATTTAAAACTTGCAAGCAGTAATTTTAGATGCAGTATTAATTTTTTTTATGTATAGTATTACATTTTATTGTATATTTTATTTGCCGCGATTTTTTTGCTTGCAAACATAATGCACAAAATTCATGTCAAGTTATATTACATTCATCAGGATATTCTTTGGTCAGGATTTGCAGGAATCAAATGAAAATAAGATAAATAAATGATCGCTAAAACTGTAACATTTATTAACACAATTGGATATGTGAGCCCGTGTGTCTAATACAACATTATGAAGTTATACATGGATGCATACACATAATACGAATCGGAATCTAGAGTTTTGGAATGATTTTCAAGCTTATTGTCGAGATCGAGATTTAATATATCTGACTTTGTGAATATTCGATAAAATATTAAGTATTCATTTATAATAATCTCAATATGGATAATAAATTTATATATGTTTATATTACTCTTTGTAATATAAATATATTATAGAGAGAAAACAATATTTATAAGTAATTTGTAGTTTACAAAGTATATACTTTGTATATATGTGTATATAGACTCTTCTATATGTATATGTTGTTAAAATAATTAATATAGTTAAATTTTGATTAACAAGCAGCCATATCCCAACAATTCCATCATCCAGAGATATAATGGTTCAACCATTTATATCTCCACGTTGTACCCTTCGCTAAAGAAATAGATATAATTAATTACATACATGTATGTATGCGTATAGTATTAACACGTTTTATTCATAACAACTCGCACAGATTCATCTTTCTTCGTTTTACCACTGCATGAATTAAATGACGTGACTATAAGTGCACTTGTGTATATTATCGGTGTGAAAAATGTATAGTGCATAAAAATTGATTATTTACCAACAAATATTAATCAAATATGGTCATTGAAGCATTAAAGCGTGTATGATTGATGAGCTGAATTAGTCACAATATAAAAAGAATCACCAGTGCAAAATATTACTTATTCATCTCACCTGCATTTCTCTGAACTACTAACTTAATTTAAAAATTTTAATTTAAAAAAAATAATTTGTGCAATATATACCAGCTATATCAATCAAATTAATATAGTGAAAATATAAAGATATTTCATTAGCATAATTCAAATATTACATATATATATATATATATATGTATAAATATTTAGTTTTACATTGTTTTATTCAAAATTAATAGACACAAACTTTTAATGTGTAAATTTATCTAAAGAGCTATATGAGACGTTGTCTTGTCTATATAAATCGAAGTTATGGAAGACTCTCATTAAGAAGAATAGTATAAAAATGAGAAACTTTACAATATGTATTTTTCTCATACAAATAACATAATAAATTATATGTAATATATTATTATCCGAAAATATATATTATATAAAATGCTAAATCGTTTTTGTATAAATTTCGGTACAGATTTCAATATAATTCGAAATATTCACATAAAAAATTCGCGATTTATCAAGATCTCAAAATCATAAAATCTCTCTCCCACTTTCTTAGTTATGCACAAATAAATTTACATTCAATCAGGCACTAATGTGTTGTAGCGTAATGCTAAACAGCATACCAAGTTAGTCGCTGAACAGAATAAGTGATTATGATACTATACACTGCCTTATGTCAGTACTGCAAACATCACTCCTGCTATTTACATCAAAATTTACCTTACGCATCGATCTGTTGGGCGGTGAGGACAGATTGTTCACATATGTTAATTTCAAATGAGATTTTACTCCTCTTAGAGAACGATATTGGCTGTTTGGTAATCGGCTGTTGGGATTGTTTCCAGTGAGATCAAGAATAGATGGACCTAACGCTGCTCCAACCTGCGTATATTAATATTTTAGCGATATTATTATGCGAATTATTATGCTTATTATTATGCTTATTATTATGCGATTGAATAAAGCGAAAATAAAATAGAATTACCGCTTCGAATACTGTTGGAGTATATTTCGGAGGAACAAACATGTGATTCATAGTTTTGTTCACCCCATCGCGAACTCTAACCGGTATTGTATTCACCAAACGACCAGAATTATAATTGCATTCTAGGGTGTAACTACGTATTAGGTCAGTCGTCTTGTACACTGCTACGCGTCCCGAACCTTCTCTCGACATACCGTCTCGTTTGTCTCTACGCAAGCCATGTATATTTAATATTTCGCTAATATAAAAGCGACTACCTACATCAATTCTAACAGCAATAAAGACATACTTACATAATGTACATATTTCTCTCTGCAAAATTGCACGATGTGAAATGAAAGTGTGGATTGTTGATGGACATCAATTTAGGTAACAGCATACATGTAATAGTATCCTCCGGATCAGTAAAATGATTTCCATACATAAATACGCCTTTCTTCGAAGCATGACCATGCAGATCGATGTATAAGTACAGTCCAGAATTATCCGGAGACTTCGATACCTCGCCCATACCGACAGCTGTACAAGTTACTTTGTCATTTGTTCTGTCTTCCACATCATTTTTACCATTTTCTTTAGATAATCCATCTCTTTCATCTGTATACACGATAAGCTAATCAGAAATTACTAGATACAATGAGATTTCGTCATACAAGGTAAATATCATTACCAATAACTGCATTATTCAAATTTTCTAATGTCAATAAACGTTTCTCATTAGCTTCCAGGGCGCATCTATTCTCATCCAATGACATAAATGTTACCTATTGAACAATAATAAAAAATATAATATAATCCTAAAAGTATAATGCTGCGGAGATGTAATATAAAATGTATTGCAAACATTCACTTTTTGAAATTTTCCACACAAATCTCATTTGCAATATAAAGAAATATTACTTTAAGAGAAACTTAATTAGAGTTTTGATCATACTTGTTGCAACAGTCTTGTAGTTGTGTCTCGTACAGCGTTTGCTATTGAAGCAGTCGAATTTATAATACTTAAATTGCTGTCTACAATTTCTAAATTTATATCTGACAGGTCGTCAATTAATTCGCTTGGTACTTTATAAAAATTGTGATAATATCTAAAAAAAAAAAGAAAAAGTATGTAAAAATTTGACTGCATATTATCTTGCAATTATATGAAGTGTCAAAATATTTTAATCAGAGAGATATGAGTATTTACCTTATTAAATTTCTCGCAGCATATATCGTAGGGTGATCTACTTCGGAAGGATCTAGATAAACCCTATTCAGATTTACTCCCTTAGTGTCCATGCGATAGTGGCCTTTAGCGACACCATCTGGATTGAGCATTGGTATTAATTTGAACACGTATAGGCGACGTAAATGTATGGCAATCTGATCCTCGCGATTTAATAAAAAGTTGAGAAAACCGTTCAGAACAAAGCTAGATGGTGTTTCACCCGGATGGACTCTGGCGCTAATAAAAATTACCTAAATGTGCATACATAATTATATATGTAGATATATCTCTTTTTGAAAATATAAGAATGCATTTTACATTTAATAAATATAATAATGTACCTTTTTGTTTCGAAATTTGTAAGATCTCTCCTCACTTCTCTCAGGAAACATATTAATCAGTCTATCTTCTCTCTCCATCGATATGTTATGATAAGAACTTATTGTTAATATATCTAGTCTACGATCCTCCAAAGATTTTATTGCACATTCTCTGTGATAATAGATATCATCTGTACACATTACACTCCTTTTACTCATTCTTGCATCAATCCTTCTCAAATAATTTTGTAAATCTGTATACGAGAATGGGTAGGTAAAAGCAAAGTAAGTAATTGCCTTTGAATTTTCTGGAGTGTAGTAGAGGAAGGATAAAGTAAAGTCACTTCCTCTCTGATCGAGCTGCAATGTTATAAATATGTTATATATAACTGTGTGCTAAATAATTATTACATGCACTAGCGGATCCTGATGTCGATAATGGGGGGGGGGGGTTTTGCAAAATTATTTTATTTAATTATTTTGGTTTCATGATTAGCTTTTATTCCAGGATCAACGACATCGATAGCTCTTTAACGTTTGCTTTTCTTTACTTATATTTTTTAAACAAATTCAGCAAAACTGTTTCTTTTAATTTGCAAGGAGGGGATTAACCCCCCCCCTCCCAGGATCCGCTAGTGATTACATGCATTTATGATCTTGCTATATTCTTAGATATGCAAATTTCTATAATTGTATGTATACATGTATTACTATTACACACAGTGTAGGTAGGTTTTTCACGAATCCGCTCCCAGTGTAAATGTCCTGGTACAATTTTAAAGACTGGACACATTCCCTGACTAAACATCTTGACCTGCTTGTTTAAATTGACTATGTTGAACCTGACCGAGACATCAGGACAATTGGATCTGACTCCGAAATAAAACCAAGTCCTATTGCTGTTTTGAAACTGTGTGCCATGACAATCGTGCTTCGTCCACAAGTTAAATTCATAATCCGGCATCTCCTTAGAATTCGAATTATTGGCCAATTTACTTTCAATTTCGTAAACATCTAAAAATAGTATAGTTATTATGTCATTACATAAGAAGTACATTTGCAGTGTCATACATTTCATTATAATGCGGTTGCATTTATCACACAGTAGGAGAGATAAATCTTTTTATTCAATTAGTCGCTTATAAAGAAAAAAACAAACGTTTTCCAAGGTTCGACAATATTTTTATTTATGTCAATGCATATACACTGACACATATACGCATCTAAAATCAATATAGATCGATAAAACGTCGAATTAGATAAATTTCGTTACCTTTGTCCGAAGTCTCTGGTATTCTCACTTGTTCCACTTTAGCCAGGTTGGCCGAGTCAAAATTGTTGAAGAACACGAAGCCACCGCAGGTAATGTTTTCGCTCGCGCTCGCCATGATGCGTCTCACGTCTGTCGCAAGATCGGACAATCCATTCACGTCAGACGGAACCCGAGAGCATGCCCGGCGCCCGGATGCGATCCAAGATCGATAAAGAGGCGGCAGGCATCCGGTATCCTGAGGAAGACTCACAATCAGTTTAACAACGACAGCGAAAAATTGAAAGGAAATGGAAAATTTATAAAAGCGACTGCCGCCAGGATCATCAAGGCCGCGCGACGGCCCTGACGCCGATAGCGCCACGCGCGGCCTGTTTCGATAGTAATTCGCCGGTGTGACTTTCCTGCGGGCCTTTCAAAAATAATAATAACTTCGCATAAAAATAATATTGTTTATATTGATGAGCAGGGTTGGGCAGATACTTCAAAACAAAATATTTAAATGCAAGATACAAGATACTTATTGATATATATTTAAATACTATTTAAATACTTTGGTTTTGACATATATTTAAATACTAATTGTATTTAAATACATTTATAAATACTTTTAAATACAATTATTCTTCAAATTTCCTGATTATATATTGAAAGTAGAATTGTATGAAAATAGAATCAAAAGTAAAATCAGCACTTTGAAAGAGAGATAAGTTCATTTATTTTAACTTTAAACTTCGTAAAATAATAATAATAAAAATAATAGACATAATGGCATATATTATATAATTTATATATTATATATAATAGCATATATATTATAGTAATTTAAGTATGGGTTTTTCAATACAGTATACATAGAGTATACTCTATTTATTTATCAACACTACAAACTATAACTTTGGTAATTCTTATTGCCTTTTAAAAATACCAATGTTTCAAACATTTTGTCAGATAGAAGGCCACGAGTAGGCGAATGTATAAATCCCGCAAAAAAAAAAAAAAAAAACAGTCTACAGGAGCAGAAGAACATAGACTAGTATCAAATTTTATAAACGCCTTTTTCACACGTGGGATAATAATGTAATTACATAAATACATTTAAATACAAGATACTTAAGATTACTTTAGATTAAATAATTATATAATTACAAAATTCAAGATACTTGATTATTCGATATTTAAATACTGTATTTAAATAAGATACATATCTAAATACGTATCTCAGATACTTTAAGATACATATCTGCCCAACCCTGTTGATGAGTATAAAAAAATTCAAACAAAGACATGCTCAAGTCTGGCAAATAATTGCCAATGAAATACAACCCTATACAAAATATATACTCCACAATCGTTATATACAATGGTAATAAATAATCGGAAAGGTTTGCGGGACGCATTAGATATCCCTAAAGAGATTCGAAAATGAAAAGGTGAGATAGAATTTTCGATTTTTTATTTTGCGAGCTTCGCGTCACATACGTGCGTACTACATCATAACTCACTTGTCGCGTCTTAGATTATGGAGTTATAAACAAAAATATGTTTTTTATAATAGAATTATCCATCAAAACACGCCATGGAGGAAGAATGTACAGAGCGTCTTCTCAAGCAAATAAAGAACAAAAAAAAAAAAAGAAAATTGTGATTTAGAAAAAAATGATTTAATAAAACAAATACAATTACCTACTGAAAGAAGAACTGATAAAAGTTTAAGACTCCAATAAATGTTTAAATGAAGAAATTATAGCATTGAAGAGAGAAAATAAAAAAGTATAAGTATAATATACATATACACTACCGTCAGAAAGTTTAAGACCAAAAGAATTTGTAAATTTAGTTTATCATTTTTTCCCCAAAAATAATGCGAGCTATTTTTACTTTTATTCGTTTTCAGATTTCTTTTTAAAATGTACATATTTTATTATGTATTTTACATTATTTTATATATATACATATATATATTACATTATTACATTTTTATTTATATTATTTATTACATTATTATATATTTATATTATTTATAATATTATATTGTATGAATATTTGTATGAATATTTGTTGTATATACGTATATTCGATTATCGATAAGGTCCTGGCGACTAATCGATACATCGATACGTAGTCTAGATTCAAAACAGGGTATCGATATCTGCAATATCGCACACTGCAGCGACTGCAGCGCAGCAACAGCGACAAATGAAAGCGTGACGTGATCCGTAAATTCGTAGCGCGCGTCGTTCTGCCACACGTCGCGAGGAAGAGATAATGTCGTCGCTCGAGAAAATTTTGGGTCATTTGTAGAGGAAGGAAGAAAGGACGCACCGATACCGGGCTGCATCGTTTCGCATCGTATCAACGCCGGATCGAAAAATGGAAGCGGATTATCAGCCGACGCCACTAACTCCGTCACGGACGCTGACAGGTAAGCTGGCGTGCGTTGTTGGTGGTCGCGATTGTTGACGTTATTTGTGTCAAACGAACGTTACCTGTCCGCGACGCAGATTATTATTATTTCGATAGAATTATACCTATTATTATCGCTTATTTTACAATCGATGCGTAGCAATGTTCCCTTTTATAACTGAGAGTCCTCAAATCGTGATATTTAGCGAAAAACTAGCTGCTACTAGGGCAAGTGGCCGAGTTTCATTGTTAAATATAGTACGAGATTGATCGATCATTTTCCAAGACATACTTTGCATAAATTTGTTAATTTTTTTTTTTTAGTATGCCTTATTTATTTACCTCGATTTATATCTGTATGCAACAGGGATGGGCAACGACTGTGAAGATCCTTATCCTAGTCTGTCGGATTATCATGATTACGAGCCCAATTTGGAATTTGATGATACGGAATTGCAAACTACTTCAAACAATGGTAAGCCATCTAATTTGTCTTAAGATATACGAGTTTCATTTTTTTATAATTTGTATATCTGCTTCTTTCATTTTCAAAATTTTTGCATAATTATACGAGGGATTAATTTGTATGATACAGCCACTATTGCATCTTTTTTTACATAAAATAAACTTTATTGTTACAGCTGCACGCCTTCCAGAAGACAAATTGGATTTGGTGAACAGCACTGTCGGTACTGGAGGGATGGATTATTTGGAAAGCCCAGTAAGCGACGGGACGATTGAGGAAAACTTTGAGGAAGCTTTGGTAGATGCTCCAGTTATCGAATCTGGTGTGTGACCTTTTACCTTCTGTTAATAGCCACTAAATGTCATGGCATTCTCAGGGCATAGCAGGTGAATTATGTGTAGAACATTGTACAGCTTGTTTTATATTGCATGGTGTAAGGATGACAGAGGAAAAGTAACAATTGTTACGCTTTTTTAATCCACTTTGCATAATAACATAATGTACAAGCGTTACATTTGAGCCCTATGAAGCGGGATAATGGTATATTGTCCATGGGACATACATTTCTTTGATGAGAAAATTATTTCTGGGAGGCTCGAATTATTTTTGCTCAATGGTGTTTTTAGTTGACAACAAAAATTTATTACGAATATGCCTGAAATGTGCATCGATTCTAAAACTTTACATTACAAAGAATATCTCTATTTATAAACAGCGGAAGATCTTGCTGCCTTGGACAGAGAGCTCGCCGACGAAGAGGATTATTTCGACATATCCAAACACGGTATTGTGGAAGTAGTTGGGGATGACAATGCCGGTCGCAAAATAATTGTTGTGTCAGCCTGCAAATTACCTCCTATAGGGAAGGAGGTCTTCAATCATGCTAAACTTCTTAGGTGAGTCTGCAATATGCACACACATTATAAGATAACACGCGAGACGTTTATTCAACATCCGAATAATGATTTATAATTGCCTGTAAATATTATTTAAAGATTTTCGTGTCATTCTGCAGTATTCTTAACAGATTGTTTATAAAGTACTTACTCACTCTTTCGATTTTGATGTATTTTCTTCTCTTTTATTATTAATAAAATAGATTTTATCACAATGGATATTTTTGTTGCAGGTATCTTACGCATACTTTAGATACATTTGTGGAGCAAGATTATAGTCTCGTTTATTTTCATTATGGCCTTACGTCAAAAAATAAGCCACCTTTATCCTGGCTGTGGCAAGCGTACAAAGCGTTTGACAGAAAATATAAAAAAAATCTCAAAGCCCTTTATTTAGTACATCCTACAAACTTTATTAGGTTTGTGTGGCAAATATTCAAGCCGGCTATTAGGTATGCGATTTTTTCTTTCCTATGTAAACGCTTCTTCGAATTATTATATACTATATACGAATAGACGAATTATATTTTTGCAGTGTCAAATTTGGACGGAAAATGATGTATGTTAATTATCTGGAGGATTTAGCACACTATATTAAGTTGGAGCAACTAATTATACCTCCCCAAGTGATAGAGTACGTAATTTAATTATGCTATTACGCAAAACCGCGTGTTGGAATCTTGATAGAAACTTATGTTGATTCGCGAATTGCACAATTCAATTTACACGTGGATGATTCTTTCAGACACAATAATCAACTGTTGATAAAGAATAAGAAATATTTGCCGGCAAGTCCGCCACAAAGCGCAGTAGCTACACCGGTTGGCACAACTCAGTTCGGTGCTAGCTTGCAGTTTATAAAGGAAAATAATAACGGCGATCCGATACCACCTATCCTAAGGCAGTGCGTGGAATTTCTCGATACACCAGACGGTACGATATAATAGAAAGAAAACTATTCTATTCTTTGGAGAGTGAAACAATTATCGTTTCATCGTCGTTTTAGCACTGGAAACCGAAGGTATATTCAGAAGATCGGCCAATGTGGCGGTGATCAAAGAACTTCAGAATCGTTGCAATCAAGGTTTACCCGTCGATTTCCAAGGGGATCCGCACATCGCCGCGGTTCTACTTAAGACTTTTCTTCGTGAGCTAGACGAACCTCTTATGACTTACGAACTGTATGATGAAATCACACAATTTCAAAGTAAGCATCATGTTTTCTTTATCTTTTTTTCAAAATTGTTATTTATTTAACGAGATAAAGCATCCTTTGAATTTGTATTGTAGCGTTATCGAAAGACGAACGTCCACGTAAAGTTAAAATATTAATATTGGAAAAACTACCCGAAGACAACTATCAAGTCCTTAAATACATCGTACAATTCTTATCAAGGGTATGTAGCTAATATTCATATACAATCGTGATTTCCTGTAAAAAAAACAAGATAAAAAGTCTTTCTGACCTATATCTTTTTACTTTTACAATATAGGTGATGGATCGATGTGACCTAAACAAGATGACTTCTAGCAATCTGGCAGTCGTATTTGGACCGAATCTAGTTAGAGCACCACCATCATGTGGAATGTCCCTCACTGCGATAGGATTCATCAATCAATTCGTAGACTTTTTATTTACTTATCAAGATAAGATTTTCATTATCTAAAAACGCCGAGGGCCTAATTGTAACGCATTCGATTGTTCACTTTATCATCGTATAACGTCCGCACTTTCGTTTGATTAAAATATTTTTATATCCGACGTGAAACATAAGAAAATACAAGAAAACACTTAATGTTTGTTTACACGCAATTTTGCACAAGATTTTTGAATACAAGTAGATACAATAATGTTTCCGGACGAGAGAATCGAACGTTCGAATGGATGTCGGTTGTGCGATATTGGAACGCCAGCCAACTTATGTGTGTATATCTAGAGAAAAATTACGACCAAATACCAAAGATACATGAGAACGTCACACAATGAATATAATGTGTAAGATTATCTAAAAATATAGCCTTTAGTCTAATTTAACAAAGCATAGAAAATAATATATTCAAAGATGAAAAAAAAAATATTCAGCTGGATGCCACTGAGATAATCACGAGATTATAGACCGCGATTTTTTTGTCTCGACTTTTGCTTTAATTAATCTTTTAAATTAAATAAAATTTTTAGATAATAAGTTAATTTTATATTAAGATAAATTATATTAATTATTTCTTTTATCTATAATCTTTCAACCTTTATCAAGTTTCTTTTATTTTAATGTTATTTTTATTTATTTATTTTTTTAAATCTAAATTAAATCGATTTCTTATTCTGATAAATATGTACATATTTGCATAGCGACCAGCTTCTGTTATTTATTTTCAAAGTAAAAAGTTTCATGAGAAAAAAAAAAAAGTTTTGGTATAGGTATTCTTTGTTTAAAATAAAAAAAATGAGTACTACATATAAGTAATGAATCTTTTTAATATTTGGCATTTTTTTCGCATTTCTCGCATTTGTATATATTGGAAAAATTGATTTTTCAATCACATAAAATAAATTGTGGTCTAACAAATGTAGTATACATAGTATTATATTTAACTCTCGAAAAGACGAGATATATCTGTGTAATACAGGAAGATTTATATATGTAATATAGAAAGACATTGTGTTAACTTTAAACAATGTAAAATGTAAATGAACATTTATTTACTTTATATATATATATAAGTAACAAAATATTCTGGTAGTATTAGATAGTATTATAAAGATTTAATTGTATTTTCTGCTTTAAACCATTCTCGTTCTATCTTTCATGACATTTTTTATAGTGATTGTAACAATAAGTAAAATAATTTATACTGTTTAAAGTTAACATAATATTAAAAAGCAAGCGTGAGCACGATAAAAAGTGATTAGCATGGCTGTTGTGGTAACTCAGTCATCGTGTATAAATTCTAGTGATCTTACGATAATTTTTCTTCGAATTATAATCTTGAGGAAAAAAAAAAAATAATTCGCCTGATCTGATAGTGTAACTCGAACGTTTTTACAAAAAAACCACAAAAGAAAAGAGAAAAAGAGAGAGTGAAAAAGAGAAAGAAGCTTGTGTGGCGTGTAATAAATGTCGTGTGTATAGTTTAATGTTTTTTTAATTAATTTTTGTCTCAATTTTGTCCATTGTTTAGATGTAAAGAGATAAGAGATTTAGTAATTTTCGCGGAGCGAACCGCAAATTTGTATATCCCTTTAAATAGTCCTGCCATTATGGGTAACTGGGATAAAGTATAGGCTGACGGAGTCTAAACTCTCTGCTCTCTATCATCGAAGACTAACCCAGACCTGTATAGAACTGATGTGACTCGATTACATTCCTCGTTGTTATCAATAAAAGAGCATATTGTAATAAAGTATGTTAATTTGTAGATTTACAGTTTCACTTTTTATATGCATTATTCACTAATAAAATCCGAATTGTGTACTTTCAGAGCATGATGGGATCATGGTATAATGTTAAATAAGACATTTTTTTTTTTTTTTTTTTCATAACGTTAATACAACTTACCATTTTTATGTTCATAAAATAACTTACAGTAACAATAATTTAAACCAACAATTCTATTGTATTTCTAATTTATATAATTTCAGACGAATAAATGTATTGCAGTTGTTACTTGACAAATGATCCAAATTAATATAATGTACAAAAAATTATCGACATTTAATATGTACATTAAACCCTAAAATATTATTTTGGATAAAAGCCGAAAAAATATTTTATCTAGTCTTCCTTCAAAATGTCCTCGACTCACAATACAGCCGCACACACATTAGCTAAAGCTATTATCGAGAAATTAGCTAATTTTTAGCCAATTAGTAATTGCGGCAATTCATGAATATATACAGACATTTGTCGCAAATATATATATCAGCATACATACGCATTCACACATACATAATGCATACGCAAGCATACAAAAAATGAAATATTTGTAATGTGACAAATTATTATCACAGAGAATTTACTTTTGGAGATAACTAATCTGTCACGACTTCTTGAAATGCTTCGTCCCGTATATATAACTCGTGGATTATTCGAAATTAGACCTTGTCTGAAGTTGAACGTAAATCTTTCGAAGATCTACGAAAGGCCGCTGCCGCTGCCACCACAGCAGGAACTTCTACTCGGTTGTGTCTGCTCGCTTTCGTCCTCGACCATTACAACATTGCGACGTGTACTGTTGGTCCTTGTGAGAGTAGATTTTTGCTCGGCCTCGTCCGCGCGTTCCATCATACGTCGCGTCAGGTCTAAGAACATCTCTTCGATGTTCTGATTTAACTTGGCTGACGTGTGGAAATGCATAGCTCCCACCTGTTTGACATACCTGAGAAGGAAAATTTATCGTGTTTCATGTTCGTTCATTATTTACAGCAAAGAAGGAAACATAGTCCTTTACTTACTCTTCTGCTTCGTCTATGGCAACATTTCTATCTTTCTCCAGGTCCACTTTATTACCTGCTATCACTAAGCAAATTTCGCTACCTAACATCTTCTTGAGTTCTTTCACCCAGTTTTTTACCTAACAATAATATAAATAGTAAGTATTTATATTTTTTATTACAAAAGTATTTTTTAATTGTACATGATAATAAAGAATAGATGATAATGTTTTATATGATAAATCTGAAGAGTAGAGCACTGATAACATGACTAAAATTGATCTGTAATAATATATTAATATATTCATCGTTCTCTTATTAGATTATTGCATATTTGAATCATCTACGATTGAATCTCAAATCATACTTTTTGAAAAGTGTCTTCATCTGTAATGTCATAAACAAGAATGGCACCATTGGACATTCTGTAATAAATTGGTCCTAATGCATGAAACTTCTCTTGTCCCGCTGTATCCCATATTGCCAGGTTCACTCTTTTCCCATTGATATTCAATTTCTTATTCAAAAACGACGCCTGAAACAAAGTACAAACAAATTGTCAACATGTATTTTTCATTGATATAAACTTACAATCATTTAATTAATAAAAAAAAGTCAGCATTTGAGAAGATTATACGAAAGTTATTTTATAATCAGCTTAGAAGCATTGCATACAAACTAGATTTTAATTTTTAGTATGCGCATCTATATGGCTTCTTTTTACACATTTATGTAATATGCATTTAAAAGACTTGTGTGTTTTGCTGAAAGAAATTTCACAAGTTTATTCCGATTTTATATTTTAAAATTAAATTACACCCATATATTTTATACAGGAATTTACAAAAATATTCACGTTATATATATGTATTATTTATATTATATATATGTATACCAGTAGAATCGAGATGAAAATAAGCAGAAAAAAAAAAAAAGATCTGATAAATATATCTCTGATCTCGACGTATAAATACGCGATAATTTACCTGTAGCGTGGTGATATGTTTGTCATTGAACTTGTCCTCGACGTATCGAAGAGCGACCGAGGTCTTGCCGACACATCCCTCGCCTAGTAAAACCACTTTAAAGTTGTATCCGGTGCCGACGACCGGACTGGCCATAATCCCCGGAGGAACAAATAAGGTTCGGCCCGTGGAAAGGAAATTACGCTGAGCGTGTTAATTCGCGGCGTCGTATCTGTCCGAGTCTGGGTTCTTCGCACTTATTATACCTCTCTAGGAACGATGGTCGTCGTGAATGAGACACGACGCCCGTTTGCGAAGAAACACGGCAGAACGTTGCAACGACGACGACGACGACTGTACTTGAGTCTCCGCTGCGCTAACGCTGAGGAATCAGCTGTTCTGCTCCGTGCCATTACGCGCTACAATCGGCGCATTTTTCGTAGCCTTCGTAATCTAAATGGCTCTCTCTCTCTCTCTCTCTCTCTCTCTCTCTCTCTCTCTCTCTCTCGAGTCGCACGCACACATGTATATATACACACGAGAAACGCGACATTAATTTCACATTTTTCCGAAAAAGACAGACAGGATAGAGTACACGACTTGAGATTTGAAGTATAAAAGATATTACCGAACTTGAATTTCTAATCTTAAATAATTAAAATTGAATAAATCTTATATTACTCGAGCTTCCTTCGGTCTTCATTCATAATCTAATAACATGCGCAGAATGAAGATTTTTTGTTGCACGCGCAATCATAGAAATATATAATATAAAACAAAATAGAAAATATTATATAAAAACAATATATATATATATATATATAATAAATAAATATAAATATATATTATATAAAATATATCATATTTCCTATATGTCTATATATTCTCTTTCCTTCTTTCATTCATTCTAATCATTTTTATTCCATGCATATATAATTAATCGACATATGTAAATAAGTAGTAAATAAGTACATATATGAAAAGAATGTAAATTGCAAAAAACGGAAAAAAAAGAGAAAGGAAAAATTTTTCTTTTTGCAAAGAACCTGTTTTTTTCCCATTTTTTTATATAAAAAAATCAGCCTCTTATAAATTTTAATACAAAAACAGATTGTTAGGAGCTACTAGGTATTGTTCGCCTAGTTGACGAAACTCAAAGGCGCACCGATGACATTCAAGCTGAAGATTGATTTCATTGTAAAAGATAGCTTGCACGTACAAAGTGCTCTTGACCTTCCCGATGGCGTTAACCTTGGTGAAGAGCGCCTGCGCCCTCGACAGAGCCTTTATCCCCGTTAAGATCACCTCCTTCCGCGTCTCGAAAGGGTTCTTTGGCGTCGAAGCTATCAAACACCTGCCGTACAACATGAACGCCCTGCCTTGATCGTAATAGCCGCCATGACCTAGGATCGTGGGGATAGTGTCCTCCACCAGATTCAAGGCGAGCAACGTAGACAAGCCCTCCAACAACTGGAATAATTACAAACGACGACGAATTCGAATTCAATTCGAATTTAATGCAACTTAATCTCTAATAGGGAAAGCTTACTTGTACGTTAGCGAGATGCATCTTGATAAGTGCTTTGTAATACGACAGATGATTTCGTGTGGCTAACTCCAAGGCATAACAAAGATACACCGAGCAATTACTGGCAATCGTTGTTCTATCGTCTGGCGTGGACGAAGCGCACATAATCTGGCTGAAGAGAAGTATCGCGCGTATTGTATACAACGGAGTCACATCTTCATGCCCCATGATAACTTTAATGTACTCGAGTCCCTTTCCAAAATCGCCCTTCGCCAAGCAAACTTCCGCCAACCTGGAAATTATTAGATTAAAACGTACGATTTCATATAAATGCAAAATTAAAAAAAAACCGCGCGTTTATAAAAATATGAATGTGAATGTTCTTTACACATACTTAAGATTACATTCCAATTTATCTAATTTGAAAATACTTTTGGCTGTCGCCTCCGCCCCGCTCCATTTCTCTTGCCTTATCAATTGCGTAAATATATGCAACTGTTCGCTCAGCATCCAAATCTGAAATGCAATAAACTGTATTGCAATGAAGAAAAAACCTTTTCTCTTCAATCGTTCAAAATTCAGAAACTATGATTCGTAATTCTTATAACTCTCTGTTTTTGTCAAAACAAAGTTATTCCTCAAATGTAATCTTTCTGCGATGTATATCATATCTATTAAAAAACGTACTTTATTGCAAGGACTGTTGGGAAATCTCTTCTTGGCATGAAGTAGCACAATATCCGCGAGAATATATTCGCCGAATTCGATCAACATATTGGCGACAGTGACAATTGCCTGGCACGTGGATGGTCCATTGAACATGTGCTGCTTTTTGTCACCCGTGTTGTGGAGAAGCAGCAATTGGGCGCAAAGAGAGGCCATTTCCATTTTACCATAGTACGCCCATAATGCGGATTTCTCCCCAAAAGTAATGGACATTAAGTCGGACATCGAATGCTGACAATTTAACATGTCCGACTTCATCAGTATCTGCAATAAATTGATTACCTAATATAATATAAATCTGTGCGCATATATGAATTATTCTCGACTAATTACGCACATCGAATATTTGTGGAGGATTCTTGGCCCCCAGGGCATAATTATGCGCGTGCGAAATGAGGCTCAAGCCTGTCGTATGTGTAATTCCAAGCAAACTCGCTTTGCCGACCGAACGTTCTATGAGAGGTCCTCTAAAAAATAGAAAGATGTGTATATATATATATATA
Source organism: Prenolepis imparis (assembly GCF_030444845.1). Lineage (NCBI taxonomy): Eukaryota > Metazoa > Arthropoda > Insecta > Hymenoptera > Formicidae > Prenolepis > Prenolepis imparis. The sequence continues at coordinate 8,674,251 of NW_028141171.1, read as the reverse complement.
TATATATATATATATATATATATATAAAAGTAAATAAAAAATCTGTCTGTAAAATCTTGATCCACATCCATTTTCTATTATTTTCTTAATCACTCGTTTATTAATAATAGATTAAACAAAAATAAAAGAAAATGTTATAAAATATTTATATGATAAAAAGTAAATTTCTCTCATTTTTAGCTTACTTGTTCTCTTCGCTGGTCAAGTAGGACATCCACGAATGCGCGAGCTGCAAGCATACATTGTCCTGAGCTTCCTGAGCCAATTTAATAGCTTCCTTTAAAGCGTACTGTGCTATTTCCCTTCCCAAAAAAATCCGTGATTACTTGATTGTGGAAACAAATGTAATACTATAAATAAAATAAACGATAGAAAAACCATTTTCCTTTGTTAATTAAGAAATAAAGTTAAACTGTCGAAAATATAAATAGATTAATTTATTACTTGTGATTGAATTGAGCGTGTAAAACAGCTAGGTTGAGCGCCGCGTATCGAAATGTACGAGATCGATCTTCGGCTGTGGCTTGGCTCTCTAAAGGTGCCAGTCTATCAAAACAATGATACAGACTGTCTACTGCTCCGCAAAAGTCGCTCACCCGAATACAATTCAAGTAACTCAAATAATGCTAAAATAAAAAAAAACATTTAATTATTAATGTATTAAATTATTAAATATAATATATAAAATTATTAAATAGAAAAATATTTAATTATTATATTAATTTAAACACAAGAAAGAAAGCTTTGTTTATATTTGATTCCATATCGTCACACTCACCGCATCCGCATTATAAGGAGTAGACTTTAAAAGATCTTGAACAAGAGCCTGCAGCTTCATCGGTGGCAGAGCTTTATGCTCATCGGTCTGTAATGCATGTGCTTGCTGCGCTACGAGTAATTCTGCCTGCCTTCCACCCCAAATCGTTTTTACTCTATTGTAAAAAGCAACACATTTTTATTTACAAAAATAGTTGGCACATCCTGTATAATTTAATGTACTTGATACATTATAACTTTCTTTGCATACACTTACTTCTGTGAACCAAACTCTTCTTTCTTAGAAATTATAGAGATGTCAGAGTTTTCTGGATTACTGACTTTTCTCGCAATATATTTTTTTAGATCATTATACAGAGTGACTACTTGATCAAAGGCCAATTTCTCGAAAAATATAAGCATCCTACGAACGTACAGCCCAAGAACAGAATTCCTGTTCAATGCTGGTAAAGAGAGCGAATGATCTTTGGGTTCCATCAATCGACGAAGGCCATCGAATAGATCTAATAATCCATCTACCCCTTTCTCATCCAGGACATCCAGTTCTACTTCCAATTGATCAGCAAACCGATGTAAAGCATATTCTGGTTCGTACAACATGTCCAATAGAGCACTCAATTCCATGTCTGCTGACTAAAAAAATAGACATAATATATGAAATAAAGAATTATTTTTCGTGATACTTGTACAATAAATTGATTACCTGAGTTAGCTTCAAGGACGCTAAACAAAAATCGCGTCTCTCCACGATTGCTACAAAATATGATCAAATTAAATTTATCGACATACTTATCAACGTGTATTAAAGTATCGTTTGATATAATTATGATAAGAATACGAATAACGTGGATTATACCTTTTGTAGATTCATTACAATAAACTTTAATTAAAATGACAGTTGCTACTTTATACGATGTCAAATTCTCCCTCTGAATCTTTTTCACGTTGCCATCAACGGTCACGAAATCCTTGGACATTCTATTAAATATGTCATTCACCGTATGTAGACGACTATCGTTTATCGACATCTTCTCTTTTAATGGAACTTATTACAAGTATGAAATTGATTATACTTTATTTTCATTTATATAATAAAAAAGATAACCTCTGCCGTATAACCTCTTGGATACTACATTTTGCTTTGCTGTTTGCTGTCACAAAACAAAACAACGTAAAGGCCTGTTCAGATGTATTTGAAAATCAACCAATCATACGAAAGTAGTGTCACGTGGGATGTCAGTAGCAAAATATGAATTAGACCCATAGGCCGGTATTCATAGTCCGTTCTTATTTCAAGACCGTCTTAAGTAATGTCTTAAGATGCAAATACGGCTCTGTGATTGGTTAATCACATCTTAAGATTGTACTTAAGACAGTCTTAAATATAAGAACCGACTATGGCCGGTATTCATAGTCCGTTCTTATATTTAAGATCGTCTTAAGATCTCGTTCAACCAATCAAGAGATGCTATGCGAGCATTTGATTGGTTAAACGAGGTCTTAAGACGATCTTAAATATAAGAACGGACTATGAATACCGGCCTATGAATACCGGCCATAGGCCTATGGCCATAGGCCTATGGCCGGTATTCATAGTCCGATCTTATATTTAAGATCATCTTAAGTCTGGTCAGAGGTTGACTTAAGATCCCATTCAACCAATCAAATGGCTGCGTAGCATCTCAAACTCGGACTTAAGACGATCTTAAATATAAGATCGGACTATGAATACCGGCCTATGATTGGACGATTTGCTTACGACTTTACGATTACGATTAAAATTTTTGTACGTGCAATGGCCTTAACAATGGCCGCGTTCAGCGGACTCAACTGCTAAGGGTGCCGTCACATGGGGCGTAACTTGCGTAAGCGTAACCAGCGGATCGCCAATCACCGAGTTATTCCGATAGAGCCCTTCGTCAAGCTCTATCGGAATAACTCGGTGATTGGCGATCCGCTGGTTACGCTTACGCAAGTTACGCCCCATGTGACGGCACCCTAAGTAGCACAATCGAACGTGATTGGTTCCTACTTTAAGATCCAGCCAATCAGCATGGAATGACATCGGAAAATTGCTCAACTGTTGAGTCCGTTGAACGCACCCAAGTACAACAACCGCTCAGTGAGCGACTGATCGTGATTGGCAGACTTTAAACTTTAGACCAATCACTCGCGATCAGCCGCTCACTGAGCGCTCAGTAAGCGGTTGTTGTACTGCATGCACCCAATAGGTGCATCCAGAAGCACTATAGCCCCTTGCACAATGCTAAGCGATAGCGATAGGAATAGCGATAGCGATAGAATAATATCTAACCTCTGTTCCTATTGGTAAATATTTTTTATTCCACCAATAAGAACAGAGAATAGATATTTTTCTATCGTTATCGCTATTCCTATCGCTATCGCTTAGCATTGTGCAAGGGGCTTATCGCATGCTATCGCTCACTGAGCGCTCAGTGAGCGATAGTGTTGAGAATCTGGCAGCATAAGCAGAGATTGCATCTGCTAAGTACCACCGAAACCATAGAAGAAGAAGAAGCGATAGTGCTTCTGAATGCACCCAATGAATCACTTGGGAGTGACAAGATAAGTGAGGTTAGTTTGTGCTTTCAAAATAAAGGTGTACTTAGTACTTAGTTTTTAATGTTGAAAAGAAAATAAAGATGAAGCACATGTAACATACAGAAATTTTAGCCAGAAGAAAGATCTTATGACGTTATAATATATGTATCATTGCATGGAAGTTTTTACTGTATGAAATTTCTGTAATAACTTAAATGAGATGTTTAGATGATGCAACAGTTATATATCTCATCCATATTATAATTTTAAATTGATTATATATCATATCATATTATCAAGATTTCGATAAAAGCTTATTCGACGCTTCTTGGTACAAAGTTTTGAAAAGTTATACTGTTTCATTACTTTTATTACAATTGAAATTGCAATAAGCGTGTCATTGTTGTAGATAGCGGAGAAGATAAGAAAAGAGAGTCCAGTCAATATATAAAATAATGGAGATTCAAACGTTTATATTCTTCGATTTAGAAACAACTGGACTGCCTAATAGAAATAGCATACCAAGAATCACAGAAATCGCTTTAGTCGCTGCTGCAAGAGAGTCGATATATAACAGCAGCAAAACATCTTTACCACGAGTCTTGCATAAATTAATACTTCCAATTAATCCCCAAAAAGTCATACCGGCACATGTGCAACACATGACGAGTAAGTTGCTCTGAATTTGATTAATATATAGATTAATAAAATTGAAGAATGCGTTTAAAATTTGATATAGTAATATTATAATAATCTTATTTTGTAGAACTGTATAACGATGAGATGTTACTACTGCAGCCTTTTGAGTGTGAAGTTTATGAATCAATAATGTGCTTTCTACAGCGTCTCATACCGCCAATTTGTTTTGTAGCACATAATGGTAACAGATTTGATTATCCGATATTCTTGCAGGAACTCGAACGCATAAATAAGGTATATATAATATATATAATTGATTTTTAAGGTAACCAGCTGTTTATTTCTTTTACTTATTCAATAACTATAAATAATCAATTTTTTCTCATTAAAGATTTTCGACGACAAAATCCTCTGCATTGATACATGGAAAATGTTTCAAGATTTTTTCGAGAAAAGAGACTCCGACGCAAAGATAGTCCAAGATTGTTTGACCGATGAATACGATAATGCGCTTTCCATGTTAAATTTAGATGTCACGATGGAACAAGAAGCTAAAATCGCTATCCCAACAACGTCCACTTTGCAAACGACATCTCCCTATGACGAATGTATCAATGATGTCGAATCGTCGAAGAATTTTAGACAAAAAGCTAATGAGAAAACGCCAGAGTCTCAAATAATGAGGCAATGTGAGCCCGTTCTTGTAGAACGCCCATTTAAAAAAAATCCAAAGAAGAAATTGGATTTCGGGTGTAAGAGACCAATCAGTATGAAACTCAGCGTTATTTACGAATATATGTTCGGTTCAAATTTCTCTCACGAGCATTCGGCCGAGGCTGACTGTCTCGCTATGATACGCTGCGTCACCAATATTGTCGAGTTCTTCTTTGAGTGGTCAGATAATCACGCAGTTCCCTTGGTCTTCTATAAAAGAAGATAGCGCAACGTTATTAATTATTATTGTAGACAATGAAAATTGTACAAACAAGTGAAAAATGATACAAAACAAGACAGCATTAAAGTAATACATGTGATTGTTGTAAATTAAGATGCAAGGCTAGTGTATGAAGTTAAAAGTAATGTAGTCGAAACTCTCATTCTTATACATTGGATTATTAAGTACAAAAGAGGTATTCATAACATTTGGAATATTAACTTAAATGAGGCTATTTGTGATGACAAAATATGATTTATTTCCTTTTTAAATGATTTAAATTATATATATATATATATATATATATAAAATAAAATGTTTATATATGTAAATTACATATATATAATTATATATTACATATATAATTTTATAATTTCTCATAAAGTGTGAAATTATTTACATTTTATTAATAGATAATTGCACTTTATATATGATAATAATTACTTCAACAATGCATGCTGAATTACTTATAGTTCTTTCGTTTGCTTACTCATTTATTAGTAAATTTAAATTTAAATTTACTCTTCTTTGATACTTATAAAAAAATTGGAAAAAGCCTTTTATTATTATAAAAGAATTGTGTAGGCTTTTCCTTTTTTTATTATAGATGAGAAAAGTGAATTAAATTAATTTTGTTCACACTCAAATCTGAAAACAATGTACAGTCAGGTACGGCATTAAAATTGTATTTATAATTCGATGTTGCAAAATATTAGAGAATGACTTTTTTTTATAAATAATAATTTGGCATCTACATATTCTATACTTCGAATATAAAAAGACAAGAAGAACAAGAAAATAAAAATGAGACCACTTAATGAAAATACAGTTATAAAAAATTGAGCTATAATAAAGCTTGTTTTAATTGTTATATCTATCTATTTAAAATGTATTAGATAGAGAGTACTCTTTTAATTATTGATTTTAATTGATTTTACGTATTTTGTTGTACTTTTTAAAAATATTTTAATTACTAATAAAATCATGAATTATTTTCTTACAAGTTATAAATATTAATAAAATCATTTCTTCAAATATTTTGTTTATATTCGTATAGATAGATTTATGTTTTTATCTTTATAAAATTTAAAATCTGATGCAGAATGTTAATAAAGATATACTATATTTTATACTAAAGACTGAATAAAATTAGCAACTAAAAGATGACATTTGTATATTTTTAATGTCATTTCTTGAGAATGCGCGCGCAAATGAAAATGAAATAGTCATTTCCAAATATGCCAAAGAATTATAATTGGACAGAATGCTTTTCGCGGATTTATATAGATGAATATTGTGCGTTATCGGCGTATGTGATTTAATCAGAAAATTTATTTTAAATGAAAAAATAAGTTTGAAAATAAGAGAATCACATTTTGATACCATTATATCGATTTGAAATATAAATGTGCCATACTTACTAGCCTCGGGTTCTGATTTTGATAATGAGTCACTTGATTGCAAGGCATGCAATTCATCGTCATTTACTGCAATAAAAAGTTAAAAACTATATAATATTGCTAATATATTACTATAATATTAATATTAATATTTTAATTAATAAATAGCAAAAGTAATCAATTTTTTATGGTCCTGCATACTTATATTTTGTGAAAAAGATAAATACTTACAAACCCATTTTGCTATTGCATATTTATCATCTACGATGGTTCTCTCGATGTTTTTTATAATGCGATCTATTCGTCCTTCCATACCCCTCATTTCGGGGGAACTAATAAGCTCCAACAAATTAACATCTTCGTCCCAAAAATATTTTATACTGCCATTACGAAAAGCTTCGCGAAGCTTTTGTAACATCTACAAATCAGTATCATTATTTTATTAACCAATTTAACAAAGGAAAAATGTTTAATTTTAACAATACATTACCGTGAAAAATAAATGAGTAAATGAGTATCTGTTCAAAATCCGAAAAGTCTCCAATTCGTTCAAACATAATGTTTCGATATAATAGCTCGCGATGTTCCATCTTTGTGTATCTCTGAGTTTCTGAGAAAATACAATTAATAATTAAAATAAATTAATCTGAAATACTAATTGCAACAATAGAAAAAAAGAATTTATTTTTAAATAAATTAATTTATAAGCTAGAATTTGTTATACTTTTCTCTATAGGAGCTAAAAAGAGCTTTAGAGTTTCTGTTAAAAATTTTGAAGTATAGAATTGAAAATAAAATAAAAATTAAATCTTAATAAAATTGTTAATGATGTAAATGGAACAATCAATACAATTATTATTTGAAAAAAATTAAAGAAATTATTTTGTGATAAAATAATAATTTAGAATTTAGATTTATATTTTATAATATATTTTATAATTATATATTATAAATTCTATATATGCATATAAGATATAAGAAAAAAATTATATATTAAAAATAAATAGATGTTTATTACCTTATGATATATATCGATATATTATACCTTTAAATGACGTATTATAGGCTTCACACGTCCGTGCTGAGCAAGTATATCTTTTTCAAACTCATAAAAACATAATCGCCAATAACGATGTCGGTCAATGAAATTGGTTGTATTATTGTTTAAGGGTTTAGGAACTGCGGACCAATATCTAGAACCCGGGCTGCACTGCAATTTGAACGATTTAATGTAATTTAAGTATATATAATTAACAAATAGTGCAAATTATTTGTTACTTTTCTTCATTCAATTTTATTTAAAATAGTATTTTTAGAAAAAAAATTTGAAAATTTCTTACTAGATGGAAAAAGTGCATCAAAGCTACAGTGGATCTATCATCTTGAATAAAACTTGATTTTTTAAAACTGTAATTTTATTATTCTTGTTTGATATTTACGACAAATCTTTTGCACTAATATAATATTTTTAATTTATGTTACCTTTTTTAAAATATTTCTTTTTGAGCACTTTGGTGGTGGATTACGAGTCGAGAAAGCTAATACGGGAACCACATCAATATCGATCGACTCAATTTTTAGCGTAAATGCTGGTCCTGTTTTTCTTATTGTTATCTAAAAACAAAGAGAGAAAATTTTTGTTTAGTTTTTGATACACTACATCACACTACGACACAATACATTGCTGTCAAAAACTGCTAGAACACTATATGTATGTTAAGATTTTACTTACTGGAACTCTACAACCACTCAATATAATTCGATTATTTCCACTGGATTTGACAGCCACTTTACTTAAAATGCTTTCCATCCAAATACGAAATTTTTCTTGATTTAGATACGATTCCTCATCAATGAAGGAATTCAATTCTCTAAATAGAAAAAACACAATCTCTCTTTTTTTTCTAAATTATATAGAAAGTACTTTAATACGATTTACGTACGATAATGCCTTCGGTTCTAAGTTTAAAGTATTGAATGACATATCTCTATTTCTCCAAGTCGTACGTATCTTAATAAAACCTGGGTAATCTGAGATAAACTGTAAAATGAGTAATAAGTATTCATTATTATATTTGACACACATACATGCAAATTATATATTTTTATTTAAAAAATTAATAATATATCATAATATATTAATTATAATATTTATATTATAATAATTATAATATATTAATTACAATATTTATAAAATTAATATATTAAGAAATTAATATATTAATTAACAATTATCAATTAATATATATTAAGAAATTAATAAAATATTAATATTATCCACGTAATTTTATATACAAGATATAAGTAAAATACAATGCTGGATATAAATTATAAATTTACAAAAGTTTTTTTTTTTCGTATAAGATCTTGAAAAGAAAAAGTTTCGAGAAAATTTATTTTGAAGATTGAAGAAATATATCAATATTATTTCCTTGTGTGTGCATTTTCGTGTACTTGTATAACTTCCAACATTATGTCACACGTCATCAAATTCTTAAGTATAATATTACTTCTATATCTTTCTCTTTGATGGGTAAGTTGATTACAAAGTTTAAATCATATTCTTCTGGCTCTCCAACTCGAGTTTTTTTATAATAACTACCAGCGCTGACAATTCTTTGGAACGTTTTATTGAAGAGCGGACTTTCTCGTTTCATAGCTTCTATTAATTTATCAAAAACCTGCGACACAGATTTTATAGCGCACTATAAGCATAGTTAATAAAATATACTTTTTGAATAAATATATCAATTTTGTACAATACCTTAATCAATTGCTGATTGTTATTTTTCATATCATCAAAATCCAAACTTATAAATTTTTTGTTTATTTGATTGAATATGGAATCGTCAACTAGGTAGCGTTCAATATTTGCAGCTTGCATTATTGCACATACAATTACACTGGACTTTTAAAATCTGAAACTTTAACTTAAAATTATACAAAATTAAGCTACAATCGTATTACAATTATCATGTAACAAAATAAAGTATGAGGACTTACCATATACAATTAGATAATTTTCTAAATATTTAAAATATATATATGTATATATAAATAATATATTTTAAATAAAAATAAAAAAGTAATAAATAAAAAAATTTTTTAAAAGAATAACGATTATATTTTAAAATTAAATAAAATTTTTAGTTTTCCCTTTTTTGCACATATTCAGAAAAAATTAAATTTTTTAAATATTAAAGTATATTGTTTATAATTAGAACAATAGAGAAATCCCAGTGAGAAATGGTGGTCAAATCGATGTCGATTCGACGTCGAATCAACGTCAATTTGGTCGAATTGATGTCGAATTGACGTCGAATCAACGTCAATTTGGTCGAATTGATGTCGAATTGACCAATCATTTCTCGCTGGGATTGTGCATAAATGTTTCATTATAGATGCGTACTGCATAATTAGTTTCCCTGTTGTTTCTAGAACTTTCGTTGCACGCCGAGAAACTGATCGGCTTAAATAAAAGCGCAGCTTTATACTCGATATACTCATATTAGCATACGTAGTATAATTTTTAAATGATAGCACTTTTATTGCAAGAGATAATATAATAGATACCGTCATTTGCAATAACATATATCTTTGAAAATGCTGATCAAAAAAACATGAATGCAGAAATATATATGCAACATAGATTGCACAATTAACTTTCGCCGATTTCGCACTAAATTTCTGCATTCGTTTCGTCATTTGATCTATTTTTATAGACAAGTTTATGATAAATTGCAGACATAAATAGAGATATCGATGAAAAATTCAAAAAATATATTAATTAAATTGTATGCATATTTAATAAAACAAAAAAATAATTATAAAATAAATTAATTTTGTATGTATTAAAAGAAAATTTTTTTGGATATAGATAATAAAAAATTTATTTAATTATAGAGTTATCAATTATCCTGTTATAAATTACAAAATATTAAATTATTGTTTTGATAATGAGCTAAACTTTGAATAATTTAATAGCAAAGAGAGAGAGAATATTAAATTTTGTTAACAAATAAAAATTATTTTCATTTAATTATGAATTATTTTGTCGTAAATTACAATAAAATGCATTATCGTCGATTCTGCATCCGATAGGAACTCACAATCAGTTTATTTTTTATCGCATCTGTATTACTCACCAAACGATAACTGCAAGATTAGCGTAGATCGACGAATCTCTATAATATTCGCAAAAATTGCGATTTATACACAGTACTATAATTTATTTATAATTTTAAAATCTCTCTTTATTATTAATAATTAATTTGTTCTTTAATTATTCACCACAAATTTATCTGGAATATGAATAAGATTACGTGTTGAATTGCATCAGACTATAGATCCTACTGTGCTCTCGCCGACTGTTCCTGCTTTTATACACGTACCACAGTATAAGAAAGCACGTTCCGGGGCAATGAATCATCAATGAAAGAATCAACATCTTTCTAGATGGCGTTATAGTATAGTAAAAAGAGTAAACAGTTTATATGAATAACTAGAATAGCATATTTTTTCATAAATACACCATTTTTTAATAAATCACATTTCAAGTTTATATATTTTTTAAAATATAGATTATGTTATACAATGTAAAGCTGTCTTGACTTTAGATGGTTTATTTTTTTCGAATAGTATAAATCTTGAAAATATGCTCTTCAATTAAAAATAAATAAATAAATAAATATATTTTGAATTTATTATTTGATCTTAATTCTTAACAGGTAGATTTTTATCATTAAATTTCTTTAGTATTGATAGAAAATCTAAGACTTTACTTTATTGACAATTGAGAAGATTTTTCTTCTCTATATTTATTTTTTAATTTTTTTTGTTATTTTTGTATTCTATAATTTTATAATATGTACTTTTCAATATTTTCAAATTACAACTATCATTTTCGATAAAATAACACATTTTATAAATAATGTTATAAATGTTAAAAATTTCTTTTTTATTTTCTTTTACTATTTATTTCACGGATGAGTAATTTCTTCTAATTTATCTTTTATTTATTTTTGTTTTTTTTTTAATTACTATTGCTATTTCCGATAATCCAATCCTCATCTTTATCACCGGTATATTTTATTCCAACTTTTATTATATATGAAATAAATAGAAAAGATATATTAGTTCCACGAAATGTTATTTTGCTCGAAGAATTTTTTCTAAGATAGTTATCAGTTTCCTGCAACCGGCATCGCTGATAACAGCCCGACCTTCCAATACCTTTGCCAATCCTTTGCATAGCTCCTCGGCTCGTTCGTCTAGTTGTATTGATGTTGGCATAACATCGCACGAGTTTTCTTCTTTTTCCAGCCTCGGTATCTTCTCCTTTCTCTCAGATTCCTTGCGTTTATTTATTGTCATTAGTAGTGGTATTTCGTGCTTTATTATTTACTATTATAGAGTGTCTCATTTTTAATCTTTTTAAAATTATATTTCACGTTAATTGTAAAAAAATCTATCGAATCAAAATTATTTTGTTTTAAAGAAAACATCTTGATCAAAATATAATTTGTTCCAAATAAAATCACTGAGAAAAAATGATCTTGTATATTATAAATTGTTGGATTTGCTCTTGTGCATATAAGTACAGGTTTAAAAAAACCTGATTCTTAAAATAATTATTATCTTTTATTTCTTAACTTGTGCCTTTAATCGTACTTACATGGTACTCGTAGCACGTGTGCCTGTCGCGATTTTGCATAGCTCCAACCAAGTATCTAAGGTAGTCCTGTACGTTTGCAAAACCTTCCAGGGAATAGTATGGTTTCGAGGACAAGTAAGCTTGCATGACGCTGCTGATGTTGGGTATTTTAGCTAGAGCCTTCGCTATTTTAGCAATCAGTTGCTGCGAGCATCTTTGTCCCATATACTCGAAAGTCTCCAGGGCTTCCTGACGTACCCAAGGGTTTTCGTTTTCCAATAGATGAGCGAACAACCCGGTTAAGATGGACGCGACGCTTTGGACTTCGCTATGATCGAGATTATCGACGGATCGTTGTAGAAAATGACAGATCTTGATTTTGCCCCGAGAAGGCAGATAGACGCATGAGGTCGCGATAGACTTCAAAATCTGAAATATCAAACATAATATATTTCACTACTTTTGCAATCAAAAGATTATACTAAATAAGCAAATAAAAATAAAACATATTTATACCGAACAAATGTTATTCTGAAGACTTCCGAGATGTGTGGCGTCAAGCAGACTAACGAACAAATCAGTCAATATGTTTAATTGTTTGCCTTCGCATTCGATGATTGCATCCTCCATGAAATTCCATATTTTAGTTAAAATTTCGATAATATCCTTGTTATCGCTATAATCGACTGCTACCATTGCGGATACGGATTGCATCTGGAAATAGATGGATATATATATATATATATACAATATATATATATAGTATATAGATTTTCGAGCTTGAAAGTTTTCTAAGCAATATTAATTTTGATATTAATCAAGATGTTATTTTAACCAGAAAATTTATTTATTTTTTTCAATATAGGAAATTGCTAAATCTGATAGGATTGATAAATCTAATATATCTTACAAGATGTTTCCAATTTCGAGTAGAAGGATGTTCTTGCAGATCCAAAAAAGCTTTCGGCAAGTCTTTCAATTTTTGCCGTAATCGTTCCGATGAAAAATCTTTAGTTTTCGCTATTAATAAATACAAGATGTGTACGTAATTATTTGTATCCAGATTTTCGATGAGATTCTTGAGAAGAGTAGATTTCACATCTTCGGTCAATAGTTCGAATAGACTAATAATCATATGATCTAACATGATCGCTTCTATGCTGTCACATCTTTCTATTAAAGTGACGGAGACTTTGATCAGATGTTTAATATGATCGGCACACAGTTGTGAAGTCCCGAGTCTTAAACAAATAACAATATGCGAGAAATCAGTTGGCTTGGAGCAATTTATTTTTACTAATCATAATTATATTAGTTAATGTATTATTAAACAATTAATTATACATATTAATAATAAGTTAGTTAGATTTATATATCAATAAATAAAAAGTAATGATAATTTTAATTAATTAATTAATTAATCGACTAATATTTTGTTAATCAACTTTATTAATATTAATGTGACAATCAATATAATATGACGATCATGTGTGTGTGTGTGCGCGGTCGCTCACCTGCCGATAAAGCACCAAACGTCCGAGCTTAGCAGGGAGCTCCAAAAGTGACCACACAATAGATACTTTAACAGAAGTGTCTCGACTGTGTGAAAGTCTTCTGATCGGATCTTACTGACAAGATTGCAAAAAAATATTAGAGTTGCCTCATAGACGCTGATTAACTGTGGTGGTTCGCCGATCTCGTGAACGCCTAATCTTAACTCTCCAACGCAGATTTCTTCTCCGACTATGACAAAAAAATGTTATAACTTCTAAAATATAAGTAAACTTTATTTGTACATTAACAAAAATAATAGAGATACTGTTACTAAATGAAATTACATAAAACAAAATTTTTTTAAAATTAACTATTAATATTTATTATAAAATTAAGAGTTTTTCTTTTAAACTTTCTTAATATTTTTAGAATTTTTAAAATGCTTGATATTTTAAAGTCATAAAACTTTTTTAAAATCTTAAACATTTTTTTTCTTCGAATTCTTGAAATTGTGTTTACTTTATTTTGTCACTTACGATATTCTATGTATGTCAGCGCAACATCCAAGATCGAATCTGAGCCCAGAGACCATTTGCAATAATGCTCGTATGGCATGTTGTTCAGTTTTTTCATAATAGCGATCGTCAATAAATGATAATTCACATGTTGATCATTTGAGACTATTTGCTTTCCATATTGGAAATACACCTAAAATATAAACAAAATTGCAATTTATACAATTTTGCGAAACGTGTTAATTTCCATGACCCTCACTTTTTTTCTTAACATAGCAGAATATTTTATTTTATCACACACACATATTTTGTGTTATTTTATGTACACAAATTTATTATTTATTATTTTACGAAGAAATAGAATTGCTTATAATAATAGTAAAATAAATGTGATTTATCTTTTCTTCTTAATTAAATTTTAATTTCTTAATTAATTTTATGTACCTGCTTGAAATCATCGTGATTAAAGATGATATCTAAGAAAGACGTGGTATTGATTGAAATTACTTTTTCATCCCTTCTTGTTAAACTGAAGCATGAATATCTGTGTCAAAAATAATTATTATATATGTATATAATCCTTTTAATAATGTCGTATTCTATTTTGTAATATTATAATATATTTAATAATTCTGTATAATATAATTTTATGCAATACACATACACATTTACATAATAGTTATGTAATAGTTAAAAATAGTATTTATGTAATAGTTAAAAATAACTTCTGCTTTAAAAGATTAATAAGACAAAAGAATGATCACCTGTGCATGTGCGCCATAAGTTCTACTAGATGTGTCATCATTTCATAGGTGAGATATTCAATGTAGACAGCTGTTAATTTCTCGAGAACTTTCAGCAAACGCATAGCAACCATTATATTTCGTTCCGCGTTCTTATCCTTCTGGTCCTATATCATAATCATATATCTAATTGCTACCGATATATAAAATTATTAATATAATAATTAATATATAATATTGTTAATATAATGTCTAATAAATATAATGTATATAGTATTATTATATTAATAATTTTATAATTACTATTATAATAATGCCATACTATTAATGCCATACACGAAGATATTTGTGTTTAGATTCGCACAAAAATAAATTATGTAACATACAATATTGTTAGTATCGCATGCTAATATACCTTGATCGTAGACAAAAGACAAGACACATCTTTCGCCATTTGTGCAAGATGCATCGCGACGCTATTTGATTTAATATCGTTATGATAAACGAACGCCAGCTTAGCGAATGCCTCGGATAATTCAACAAATGTCTTTGTCTCCATCCCGTTTGAGATAGAAGCAATGCTACCGTACGCATTGATTACTGAAAAAACCGATGTAAAACGAAATAATACGACAAATTGATTAAATGCGTTAATGAATTTAATAAATAAGTTTTCTCTAATATACAATAAAAAAAGAGAGAAAAAATTTTATCATATATTTTGGCTATAAGAAAATTGACTCAAAATTGAATCTGCGGGAAAGTGCACTTAATAAAGGAAAGATATTTTATATCTCTATGAAATAATAGCGTTTCTAAATAATTTTTCAAAATTGTTGAAACATTCGAGCTCTTTCTCTCTTTATTTCTCTCTCTCTATTTTAATTTCACATATATTGTAAATTACACTGCGCACGTCATCTTCTTTTTTGTTATCTAAGTTACGTTGAAAAAATCCTTAGGAATGAATGCGCTTACGATAAGGTTGAAAGTAGAGATTCTCAGGTTAAAGAATCATTAGGATATAATGGATGGATCGCTCTCACCTTTCGTCAACAGCTCCGTTTCCGATTGCACGTCCGTGTCGAAGACGATTACGCCGTCCAAAGTGGCAAAGAATAGTTTGAAGATCGCACCTCCTCTTGTGAACAAATTTCTCAATTCTTGCATCGCACCGCTCAATAACACTCCGTATTTTGGGCTATAATAATTTTCCAAGTGCTCTTTATTTTATGTATTATTCGATAGTTATATATAAAATCGTAAAAATTTCTAATAATTATTTATTTCTTTACACGAGTACTTTTTTAATAACAGAAGGAAATATTCCAAAACTATCAATAATATTAATGAAAACTTATCTAGGAAAAAATAGAGCAATACTAATAACAAATAATGAAAAAAAAATATAAAATTAAAGAATAAATTAAACAAATTAATATATTATGAGAAAATAAATAATATCGATAAAAATATAAATAATAATAAAACATATCCCTCATTAAAGAGGAATAGTATTTATATTGCAGATTTATTTACAACCGCATATTCATATCGAAATTTAAACATCAATATTTTAACGATATTTGGACATTCTAATTTATATTAAGATCGAGATTAAGAGTGTATCATTCATTATATTAAAAACAACAATTATTAAGTACTGACAGACACACCTGGCTTTGCAATGTTCGAAAATGATTTTTATCGTTTCGGGTAAAATCTCGCATAACGATATGACGTAAGAAACTCGAACTTTTTCAAATGTGGAAACATGTTCTATGCATGTCTTCCAGAAGGCAAGCATGCCGTCACAGATGCGCAGTTTGTGTTTGACACCATCCAGATCATCGATTCTCACGTTATCGTCCATTGTTGTGTCGTCTATGGATTTCACAATCTTTGGTACCACAAAAATAGAAAATGTCTCAATATTAAACATAAAGCGATAAATATCAGATCAAATTATGGAAAAAATTTATTTTGCGTGCAATATATTGTAACTATAATTTTATACACACAACATATATACGAATATAATTTAAAAAAAATATATATATATAACAAAATATTTAAAAAATTGGGATATGCATGATATAATAATAATTTTACAAAATCACCTGTGACAGAAAATGTTGAGCTTTTGGTAAAACTTTTTTGAAAACTTGCTCGTCAAGCGATTCAACTGTATATTTCGAGAGACATTGTTTCAATGTTTGTAACAAGCATTCTGTATCCAGAGTGAGATCTTCATTTTCCAGTAATGCGTAAAGATCGGAGAAGCTATTAAGGATTAATCATCTTGATGGGATATTATTTAGAAAGAAATTAGAAAGAAGATTATGTAAGTACATATAAAAATATATTAATTAATTATACACATATTAAGGATAATTAAAAATAATAGAATACAAAAACCGACTGATATATTAAACTAATCAATTTTGTATTACGAAAAATTTTTACAACGTATAAATGTTTTTTAAAATTGCAAATTATATCACATTAACATCTTTATATATTTTTATAATAAATCTAAAGTTACTTGAGTATACTGTTTTCAATGAATCATCTTTATAAAAGGATATTTGTAATCTGCATACATGATTGTTTATATCGAAATCTTTTTCGAGCTGATAGCTCGAAGCTTGGCTGAGAGTGATATGACTGGGTGATGACATCTTCCTGTGCAACCTATTTTAAAATAGAAATCTACATATATAATAGATAAAAAATAAAAAATAAATTATTAATACAAAAAAGTATGTTTTATTATTTTTATTATAAAAAGTATTTATTTTAAATTAACGTGTAAATACTGTAGAAAAACTATTGCCAATTTTTTACATTAAATAATTCTTTACTACTCTATTATTCCAAGTACTTCTCCTATATTATTTTCAAATATTCTAAATAAAAGAAATAATTACTTTAATTAGCGTTGACTTAAATTAATGACTTAAACTACCACTAAAGAGATTCAACTACAATTTATTGATTATATATTGATCAATCAATAGGATAATAAAGATAAAATACACTAATATAGCTCGAACTATTTGCCAGCATATTTTCACAACAGTTCCAATGTGAAGATCGATCGGGAGGTTTTTAATCAGACCTCTCCCCTCCCGATCGCGAATAATAGCTAGAAGCGGAACAAATCGAAAATTTCTTGGCAATGCTCGAGGTTGCCGAAGTTTGCTGATAAGGACGTCAATTAAGGCAGCTCCAAGCTCTCTAATCGTCGATTTGCCAAAAGTTTCTGTCTGCAATTTCTGCGCTATCGCCGACGAGCGAGATTGTAACCCACTTCTGGGAAAGGATTTAACCGATCGAGTCGATGCAAAGTTGATCTTTTGGAATTCCCCTTCAACACTTTATCTTTTAACCCTTTAATTATCACGAGTGTTTTTATACGTTCGTCAGATTGCATATTTTAGATGATATGCGGTTCAAAATTGAAGATGAGAATTGAAACAAAAGTATTACAAATTACGATCAATATTAGGCATTGGTAGAATTAAAAAATCAAACAGATCAATTGGAGAGATTTCTGAAATCATGAGTACAGTAATAATAAATAAAAATAAGAAAAAAAAGATTGAGAACGAGAATATAGAAGATTAACGCATATTTGCAAAAACTAACAGGGAGGAGACATCCTGGACGCTTAGCTACTTCTGCTTTGTCAATGCAACAAGGTCGTATACAAATAGGAAGAAATCTGATCAAAAGAGAGAGAAAAGAAAAGGGGAGGATAATCGCGCGGGAT
Source organism: Prenolepis imparis (assembly GCF_030444845.1). NCBI lineage: Eukaryota > Metazoa > Arthropoda > Insecta > Hymenoptera > Formicidae > Prenolepis > Prenolepis imparis. The sequence continues at coordinate 8,655,759 of NW_028141171.1, read as the reverse complement.
GTCGAGCAATAGGAGGGTAAAGCGAGAAAAGAAGCCGATCCGAGCCCAGGAATTGGAATGATCGAGCCGTCGACTTGCCATGGCAACTGCGGACAACAAGCTGTCAGATGATGGGCAGAGTTTTGATCAATAATACCGGCAGTGACTGGTTGCCTGTGCCGGCGGTTCTCGAATTCGATATACGGAGTCGCGCGAACGGTGATTTCGACGACTCCAAACAACAGCACGTGGTCGCTGGGTTGTAGTAAGGACAGAGGGTGGTGAAGGGGTTAAGAGAGGGTGGTTCCGACACGTGACCACGCGAGCGACGTGTACCAGGCTGAGTCACGGAGGATGAATTTGAGCGATGTGATTTTCGATCGAGAGATGCTAATTTTTCGTCCCTGAATTATGAATTCGCGAGCCACCAGACCTGACTACCGACGTTTCGGTACTTCGATATTCTTTATTGGAAAAGAAGTCTGATTTATTAAGTCCACAAGTCCACAATATCCAAACATTATATTCAAAATAAAGTAATAAATCAAGAAATAAATCTCCACAGCATAACATGGAGAAGGATTAAAAAAGTTTGCTATTGATAAAAGAATTATCTTCATTTATAAATTCCCCTCAATTTCTCACTTTAATAATGTGAGAAAATACATAAGAAGAAAATTATTTGCTCGAGGAAGAAATATATGTATTACAGAAATACATATTCTAGTCACAGTAAAACTTTTTTTTCTGTCCATTCTTTTTTCTGAAATTCAAAATTTATTCATGCTTTTCTGACAAAATAATACTCATTAATATGTATGCAATAACACAGGTAAAATATAATAATATCCCTTCGAAGGATATTGAGCAAATAATTTTTTTTAAAAAGCACCGAAAATATTTCGAGTATACAAGTTAAAACATTTTGTATATACACTTGTATATATGCAGATATCGTGATGTTATATCACCGTGGCCTCGAGGGCAGCGTGTACGAAGTCAGCGAGGAGTTCGACCACCCTGGCAGCGCTGACAGTGATCGTATAATGACGGAGGTTAATGATACTAGTACAATCGTAGTATTAGTGTGTTGGCTACCGTTCAAAACAGAGAGAGAGTGAGAAAGGGACGGAGATAACGATACATCTATGTTTGACGGGCATGTTGGTGAACCGGGCTTGGTATACATCGAAAGGTGGGTGAAGGGTGATGGCAATGGATGAAGGTAGTCAGTCAGTCGGCGCCCGGTCGCGGCGTCGACAAGGTTCCTCGGCAAGCTCTTCGCTCGAGGATCGAAAACTAAAAGAGTATATGTTTGTAAAAAGTAAGTAAGTATATTTGTGCGTATTTTTGAAAGCATCGGTGCGAGTTTTAGCGCGTAAGATCAGTCATAATTTGCAACGAGTTATGCCTATCTTTTTAAGTTACAGTTAAGTGTCTTTAGGACACGTAAGTGTATATTATAGTTTTGATGCGAAATCTTTTCCTTTTAAAAATATTTTAGTCGTTGCATTAACTGCTAGTTATGCTATTCTTCAGATGATACATTTAATTTAGTAATGTTATTGGCAGGTAGCAACACTTTAGCGAAGTGGAGCCGAAAGCGATTTATATTAAGCGAGAAAACGATATGTCAACCGAATAACGAATTGATCAATCGATCGATAAGTTTTACTAGAAGAGCGATTCTATCGAGAAAATGCACTGACAATACGTAAAGACGATTGCTCGGACGATGTCTAACGGTAGAAGAGCGACGCGACCTGTCAGGCAGCTGTCATTGCAGCAGCCTGCACCGCGTCGACAGCACATTAGACGACAGAAATCGGCCGAGGACGATTGCAGCAAGTCTTTGCAGATCTACGCGAATCCGATCGCGCGCGACAGAGTAGCTGGAAATGCGACAGACAAGCCCAAGGTGCGGGATTGTTGAGGAATCTCTTGCTTCATCATCTGAAAAATTATAACACGTCCTGCTTATCATTTCTCTATATCTTATATTATATATAATTATATTGTTAATTACATATCCATTAAAATTGGCAGGTGCGAGTCGCCTGGGGCGAAGATCGTCGCGGTTGCGATGGTCTGGCTCAAGTGGAAGTGGTGGCTCGGCAAATTCCGAGCCGATCCAGACCAACTACGGGCCGATCTGGCAGGACTTATGCCACCGCGGAGAAGGCGTCGATTCTCTACTCGCGACAGGAGCTCGCCGAGAGGCTGCGACTCGCATGGAAGCACCGCGAGCAGAATAAAGCGAACATCGATATTTTCTTGGCACATAACGTGGCCGTAGAGGAGCGTTGCGAATCGGAATTATCAATGTCCACTCCGCTGCCCAGAGAGGAACCTGATTTTACACAAGATGAAGACAAAAGCCCACGAAATCTGGAGATATCTGGCAATTTAGGAGGAGACCGAGAAAGGAAAACGCGTGAAATTAATAATGGAGATGAACGAGAATGCGAGAGGAAGCTAGAGGCTGCGTCTGGAATTATGGAAAATAATTTGTTGATAAAAAAAGATAAAAATGTAGCGAAGAATGTGGAAAAGGAAGGAGAAGAAAACGAGGTATGCATCTAAATAAGTAATTATACATTGCTCAATAATTATTAATATATAAACAATATAATATCTATTTTGTTTCATTTCTTCATTATTTCGAGCAGTTAAATCATGTAAATTCAATAAGCACAAAATACTTTTGGTCCTTTCCGTATTAAATTTTAAAATATATACAAGATAAATTCTTTTTTTAGATAAATTCGAAAATACCGATGTATCTCGAAGACTGATAAAATATTTCTATCATTTTTGAGATAAAAGAATCTAATTTTTATTATTATCTTTGTAATAGATTTCCTTTCCAAGATAAATATCAACATTACTTTCTATAAAAAAAATTATTAGTTGGAGAACATTACTAATCTTTTCAGAGAACGACGAACACACAAACTAACTCAGACGTCGAGGAGAAAAAAAAGAAGACGAGGATAAACATCGATTGCACGAGCCTCCATCTTTCGACAAACAATCAGTTACATCCTACAATCATCTTTCCGTCCTTAAAACAGGAAAACGCGGATCCAGCGAGAATTAACGACAATTTTTCGTCAGCTAAGCAGAAGCGCGCAAGTTTTCAAAGCGGTGCAAATCGTGCTTTTCTGGTACCGATGCCGGAGAAGTCTCCGAAAGAGATGATCACGGAAGCGAAAGATAAGATCGCACCGGCGAAATCAATTGAGATCAGATGCGCTTCGGCCGCGACAAGATCGCCGATCGACAGAAGCACCATTCTCACGAGAAGTTCATCCAGTTCGACAATGAACTTGGAGAAAACCAGGAGAACGAATTCCGCACCACCGCAAAGGCGAAACGTCGCACCTGGGACGCGCGTTCAAGTAAATATCGTGATCGACGCGCCTGGTCTCGTCGAAGCCTCGGATAAATCGGCCGTTTGCGGAAAAATGCAGGATGAAAAAATCGACGCTTCGGAAAAAATCGAGGAAAATTCGATGAAGGTAGGAGTTTTTTCTAAGATTCTAAAGAGTGTGTGTTTGAGAGGATTTATCGAGATCTATTTATCACTTTATGCACCAAGAATCGATATGTAAACTATAAATATGTAAAGAAATATATAGGAAAAAGATAATATAAATAATACAGATAAAATAAGAAAATATATATAAAGGAAAAGATCGAACTGTCCTTTAGATATCGCGAGGCGAGCGATCGATAAGATCGGCGCCTCTGAAGAAGAGATCGAGGAGCGCGAAGAGGCGTCTTCTCGCTTCGTCAGGCGGATTCAAGGACGAGGATCGTGGAGGACGAGGGAAGAGTTCCGTGGATCCCAGAACGAGCGACGTGATTACTATGGTATCCTTAGTCAGCTCGGCTGATAGCGATAGCGACGCGGAAAATTCACCAGGCGACGATAAGCTCATCAACGAGCTACGTAACAAGCTACCCACTATGCCCATCATCAAGACGTCCATCAATCCCAACCCTGCTATACTGAGGAAACCTATCAAGTCAGGTACGAAGCTTTTTATTTTATTTTTATACAAGTCAAAATTTTTTTTTATATAAATTAAATTGAATATTTTATATAAATTATATAAAGATAAATTTTTAGCAAATAAATGTCGTAATAAAGTTGATATAAAAATTTCGAGTAATAATTTTTTGATATGTGTTAAAGCACAGATCTGAAATTTTGTCAAGTTTTTTCTCTCTTCTTCAAAACGTTTTGCTTTTCTAAATCTGTATCATCGTTTAGGATCGCGGATAACATAATTTTCATACTTGTCTTAAATTAATATTTATTTGGCTGATCGTGCTGAGATAAAGCTCGATAACGTATACGCGTGCGGCAACAAGCAAGGCGAAGAGGCGTAGAACTATAATTGAACCGACTAATTAAGAGAGACACGAGACACGCGAACAACACATAGTTTGAATTCCCAAATGCCAGATTCTCTACACAATAGACATATACGCTTTGCAATCAAAGTGAAATTCAGTGAATTCATTATTAACGCTATCACATTTATGTAGCAAGATAATTAAAAGTTAATTAAAAGAGAGTTAAGTAAGAGCTCTCTTTAAAAAAAAATGACAAAAATATATTATTATTATTAATCTTCCAATTTTCAAGATTCATTTCTTTGAAATTTTGTTAATAAAAAATTATTAGCCTCATACATACATACAAAATTTCTCTTACTAATAACAAACCACATCTGCATGCGATCGTGCAGTTAATGCATCGCAGAGACATCGTGATTGATCGTATCGGGATTAATAGACTATCGTGTACGATTGAGTTTGGGCTTTTTACAATCCGCCGAATAATCTGGTTCTACAATCGGCCAACAACTGAACCAAATATCGCCCATCATCGATTCACTTTCACAAGAGAGAGAAACAGAGATAGAAAATGGTCTATATTAAATATTATTTCTCACCTCAAAAAGTTCTCGTGGCCTCGCGAAATCAGATCAAATTATTCGTTCTAAGAATTTCAATTTGCAAAGTTTATAAATTGACGATTCCTTTATTAATCGCATGCATAGTCTCCTTTCAGAGAGACTCTTCCGACGAGGAACCAACGAAGGAGGAGAAGCGGATCGTCAATAAGGAGATTCAACCCCCTTACTTCGGTTTCGCCTTTAACGTCGCGCACGGAAACAACTGCAAAGATTTATCGGAGCAGAATTTAGCCGTCGACGATTTAAGGGTCGCGACGCCGACACCAGCAGCTGTTCCCGCGCTGTTAATTTCGCAGGATACCGAGAAAGCGGTGCCAGAACCACCGTTGACCGATCGCGAAAAGAGATGCCTGGCGGTGCCGATCGGCGATTTGCACGACAAGAAGCGAAAGCTGCTGCGAACGCGAAGTATACCGAGCCGTCCGATGTGAGCTTTTTTTTCTATAATTTTAAAATAATACAATTGTAATGCAGCAAAACCTTCTACTTTTGCGACTAATGATTGTGTAATGCATTCGATATTATATATTTTATAGAAGAGTTAAATTTTATAAGCCGGTATATTCATTAGTGGATAATTATTCTGATTCATCGATAACAGAGATTCTACTGTTCTAAAAATTATTATAATAATAAATCGCTAAAGCTCTAATATATAAATACGAATTCAGGTATGAAAAGAGTTCCTAAGAGTCAGGCACACATATTAGGTGCAACAAAATTATTTTTAAAAGCCTCTATATTTATTTGGAATATTTCGGTCCTTCCTTTGGACCATCCTCATATCAATTAGTAAAAAATTTTGTTGTATTAATTAATTAGTAGATCCAAAGGAAGAATCGAAACGTTCATAATAAGTATATAAAAATTCAAAAATAATTTTGTTGCGCCTAATATTTAGGCCTGATTTTTTTTATTACCTAAATTCGTGTCTAAAAATTATTCTTCCGAGATATCGAAAGCATTACATGATGCAGAATAACAAAAGCTCGGGAAAAATTAGCGAATGCAAGTCGGAGAGATCGCGAAATGATGAAGTAAATTCGCGAGTTCTATTGTCGTATCTTAATCTATATAAAAAACGCGTTCGGGGGAGGAGGAAGAAAAAGTTCGATTGGCCGACGATTTATGATATCGACGTGGAAAAAATAAAGTGGATAACATGATGTAACGACGATGGGAAGAGGGAGGAAAGAAGGTTGGTTTGTAACTGACTGGTACGACCGTGAATGTTTGCATCCCGCGGATGGTGGTACAACCTTCGATTGGTGCCTCCGTTAAACTTCGATCATCATATTTGAGCGACGTCACTCGCTCGCTTATATAAAATTAGAAAAATGAACCAACTAAATTTCGCAAATTTTATGAATCAAAGACTCTTCCTTCGTTCTGCGCAGATAAAGATTTTCGCGATTTCTTTTATTTTCACCAAACGCCGACAATTTATTAGAGCATTTTCTATTAGGGAGAATTAAGCGGAGTGCCTGGATTTTTTTTTATATAATTAATATATTTTGATTGCTCTCCAATAGTTTCAGTCAATTAACTAAGAAAGAAATGTGTTTCGATGATGTTTGCAGAATAACAGAGCAGATGAATAATGGAGCGATAGAAATGAAGGAGCAAAGGCCCTGTCTTACGATGTCGCGAATTGATCTCGTCGCGGTTTCAGTTCCGCCAATTGATATTCCGCTTTCAAAAGTAAAAATCATTAATTCAAGTTGAAATAAAAAAATTTAATATAATAATTATTATATAATAATATAATAATATAATTATTATAATAATATATAAATTATAATAACATATTATTTTATATTATAATATTATTATATTATTATGTAAATATACAGGTTCAACACTTTTCTAAAGAAACACAGCCGACAAAAGAAACACCGCAAGAAGTAATGCCATCAGAGCCGCATTTTCAAACGTCTAAGGAAAAAGAATGCTGGCATCTCTACAGACGAATGTGCGATAAGGGAGTGTGTGTGTCTTTTGACACTGTTTTAAGGTAATGAACAATTATCAATTCAATTAAAAATATAATAAATCTGAATTAAGAATGCAAATTAAAAAAAATTAATTAAGAATAATCAGCGTAATATATCAATCGTATATAATGAAATATTTTAATAATGATCAAAATAAAATAACGTAGCATTATATTAGATAATAGTACATTTCTTTATAATGATATTATTATAATAAAACATTTATTTAAAAAGAAAGATATTTAGAAATTGCAAAAATATTTTAAATAATGCAGAATGTGATTCAAACTTCAGATATAGAATAAAATGCAAATTATAAGTTCAAAAAATTGCTAGATGTTACATCTTGATATCAATTTATTTAACGTTTGTAATCTATACGTATTCAAAAATAATTGGAAAAATATTTTTCAGAGGCATGCTAACACCGACAGAATATCGATTGCGACAGAAGGAATATTCACAAGATTTGGGGTAAAATTAGCAAAAACATGGATTGCTTTGCTATAATGTTTAGATACTTTTTTAAAACCGAGATTATTTTTATTTTCTTGAACCGGTTGATTATACGGATCGACAGAACAGAACGTAATATTAATAAAATTTAATATAATTTTATACAAATGTAATTTCTTAATTATAATTAATAAATTATATATTATATATATTATATATATTATATATAATAATTTGTACATAATTTATTAATTATACATAATTTATTGATTATTAATTATTTTTTACTAATTTGTATATATAATTTATATTTATAATTGCTATTTGGATATTATAGATTTGTTAAAATTAGAATAAATAAATTATATATATCATATATAATATATTATAATATTATATATAATTTATTAATTATAAATTATACTTTTTTATAATTAAAAAAAGTTGTGTATAGAAATATATATAAAATTAAAATAATTGGCTATCAGATAGATTATAAATTATTATTATTATTAAAGTTGAAAAAATGTCGTTTTAATAATAAAATAATTGATATGATAATAATAAATTGCACTTATAATGAAAAAATAGGCGCAATCGAATTTTCTGATATTAGATGACAGTTCCTATTAAGCTTTAAATAAAGTTCTACTGCCTTTTTCATAATTTTTCTATATATAAACTGCCTTTTTAAAATTATTTTTAAATTATTCCAAATAATGTTAAAACATTTTTAACATATAAAGATAAAGCAATGCATTTCATAAAGCTAAAAAAATTGTCTGTTCTTTTAATTACACTATATGTTACATCTTTTGCATTAATAATAAATAATATATATTTATAGGCAGTATAGAGAAAGGAAAAAAAAGAAAAAAAAATCAGAAAAATACAGATAAAGGTTCAAGTATTATATATATATATATATATATATATACATATGTAAAAAATAGAACCTGCCTATGTCTCAACAAAATATGTTCCTTTTTTATTTTGTTTTCTATGAAATTTGTGAATTTTTTCCTTTGTATGTGTAAATACATGTACATTCATACACATACATAACACACACAAACAATAAAAAATTATTATGCGAGCTTTCCAACAAGGACACAGAGTGTATCATTCTATCTTTGTTGTTCACTGGTATTGAAAGAAGATAGAATGATACACTGTGTCCTTGTTAGAAAACTCCGCAATTAAATATATGTTACACAAAATATGAAAAGCATTACTTAAAACACAAGTTCGCTGTATAATTATCGCAAAATGAATGTCAATAACAATCAATGCTCACCGATTAAAAGCGAATTTGAACTTGTTCCTCCGTTGTTGTAAAGTTGTCTTTCTTTTCTTTTCGGATCAGTTTCGGTTGAACAAGGTAGGGTTAACGGAATGAAAATTTCTTTGATCTTTAGATCACACACAACAATTTGACACGCATTATAACGCGTCCACTGACTCGATGTAAAGTTGTAAATGTGTTAAGTTGTAAAGCCGTCTCAGAATCAACGCAAATATAACAATTTATACTCTACTATTGGAACGCCGTACTGCTCTTTTCTCAAACAAATTTCAAGTATGAACCGCCTAATGCGCTTGCGCGCACAAAGCTGTTACGTCATCTGTTTACCGTCACGTGATTAAGGTATGTTCAAAGATTCTCCACGATGGCACAGTATATCCAGGGTTGCGTTCGGAAACGTCACCGAGTGCATTCCCTCTCTTTCTATATCATTTCTCTCTCAGTGATATAGAAAGAGAGGGAATGCACTCGGTGACGTTTCCGAACGCAACCCAGTAGCGCAACTCTCTGTAGGCGCCTTTGAAGTTAGTGTTGGCCAAAATGGAGTGCGCATGCGCGAGATAAGCGAGTTGCCCAGTAATGCCATTTGGGACTTGATTCTTGAATTCATTCGCAAGAGAAACGTATACGCAAATTCGGCTCTTACAGAAAAGTTGCAAGTTGATTGGCTATCGCATGGCTTTTAGCCAATCAACTTGCAACTTTTCTGTAAGAGCCGAATTTGCGCATACGTTTCTCTTGCGAATGAATTCAAGAATCGAGCCCCTGAACTTTTCTCTCGCTCACTCTTGTTTGTTCTCTCTCTAACTATTGCCGCCAATTTCTGCCATCAAATGTACATACACATAAACATTTAAAGAGAGCATTTAAATGTGTTGAGGCATTTAAATGAAACTGAGAGAGACCGAAACAAGTAAGAGTGAGACAGAAGTTCAGATGGCACTACTGGGCAACTCGCTTACCTCGCGCATGCGCACTCCATTTTGGCCAACATAAAATCGAGGGAGTTGCGCTACTGGATATACTGTGACGATGGAGTAGCGTTTAATCGACCAATCAAGACGAACTCAAAAGGCGGGTTTTTCAATTTTAAGAAAAATGGAAAGTTGAAATAAACAAAATTCTACAAAACATAGAAAAACAAATATATATATATGTGTTATCTTCAATAATGCAGAAATATGTTCACATATACGCGACATTCTTTTCATCAAAATGATTGTTATTTATATAATATGCGTAAAGTTTAATTTAAAGTTTCAATCGCTTATTTTAGGAATACCTTGCACAGAATATTTAGACATCGAAAAGAAATAAAAGGGAAGAGGGGGAATAATTGTGTAATGAAAGTACAATTAGAAATAAGAAGCATAAATTGTGACAATTTTGTCTTATCGAATGCGATTCGTGTAGTTTGGCGCTAAGCGTTATCACCGCTTATCATCGTGTCGGTCTCGCGAAATGAGATCCTTGCTCGCCTCCTTTTTATGACGACGGATGCGAGCAAGGATGTCGAGGAAATACGGGAGTAAGGCTGATGTCGATTATAAGGCGCGACTCGAGTACAAATTGTACTTGGTATGTATTTGTCTACGAATTTTCAGGTTAGGACGACCATCGATTCATCAATTGGAAGCACCCTTACGATGACTAATTAATTAATTAAATAATGTCAACCTATTATTCGAGCGATAGAAGTACCATTATATAATAAATAATCGATATACAGATAATGACAATATTATGGATAACAAATTATAGATATAATTTATAAATTGTGATATGTATTTCTCTATTTTATTGTTTCATATATTCTATATTTAATATATGATTATTATTAATGATATATGTGATGACAGATTCAATATAGTTATTATTAATATTAATGGATGCATATTTGAGAGCAAATTGTTCCAATTTTGATCCTAAAAATATTGAGGAGTCGTAGCATATTAGTTTCTTGATGCAATATTTTATATGTTATAATTGTTTAAAGGCCAGAGAAAATCCAGAGCCAGTATTTGATGTTTCGGAATGTGCCTTGAAGAATGTGCCATCGGGTATCTATTCACTTTGCAAGGTGTTTCGGAAGGAAAGCTTACTAATGTACGACAACAAGCTGAGCTCGCTCTCAGGCGGAGGTGCCTTAAGTGACTTGTCATTGCTGACTGTTTTAGACATTCATGGAAACGAGTTTACCACATTACCTCCTGATATTATGTGTCTCTCTTCACTCAAGGTGCATTTATTAAATTGATCAGAAAGTTCTATTTTTATATATAATTTTTACAGTAAAAAAGATATATAAGAAAAGACAGTTGTATAATCCTTCTGACAAAATAAAAATATTACTGTATATTAATAATATATAATATTATTGTATATTGTGATTCTAAAATAGTTCTTTTTGTTTTCTTTTTTAGGAGCTTTATTTGCAAGACAACAGCATTCGCAAACTGCCCAATGAGATCATTTATTTGAACAAGTTAACAATTCTGAATGTCTCGAGGAACAATCTAAAACAACTACCTAATGGCATTGGAGAGTTGCAGAAAGAACTTACTACTCTCAATATTAGTCATAATAAATCACTGCAGAAACTGCCCAAATCTTTGGGATATGCTCAGCAATTGATAAGTCTAAATATTGATAGTCTGAACCTGTTGTATCCATCTCAAGATATTATAGACGGCGGCACAACAGTGATTATCGCATTTTTGGCGAATGAGAGTGGTATTGACTATTCACCGGAGACTTCGATATCAGACACCGATATTTCGAGGAACATAAGCTCGGAAGACATACAGACAGTACACCATAATAAGAGTAATGACGTTCAGGTATTCTAATAAAGTAATGTGTATATGAATTTCATAATTATAATACTAAAATTATATATGTACAAACATAATAATCATGATATTTTGTTGGCTACATTATTGTCATTAGATATACAGTGACTTACCTAATTGATCAAATATCTCGAAAATGTAAAGAAATTATATAGATACTTCTTATTTTAGAGAAATATATATATATATATATATATATAACATAAAAAAATATATATATAAAACAAATTTTTATAACTTATATTTATATAGAAAGATATATAAATATATAAAAATTATAAAAATTTGTTTTTATATCGTTACCTCTTTTCTTTTTTCTTGTTTTATATTAAAAAATTTTACAGAAATTGATCAATTTTGTAAGTAGTTATAATTTAATACACAATGTGCTTTGGATGTTTGCGCATATTTATCATTTCTTTTTTTCTCTCTTTTAGGCAACATTACAGAAGCTAGACAAAATGAAGGCATGTTGGATGGTTCTTTGAGTTTTGTATGCTTCCCACTTGTCATCCATTTATTTTATTATTATTTATTAATAAACTGATTTCTGAAAGGCACTCAGTATAGTAACAATCCAATCCATAAAAATAAATAAATTACTCAAGTAAAGAAAAAACTTACACACAGGAAAGATTCATATATACATAATTATTCCTTATAACAAAAGAAAATCATGATTTAATTATTTTTATTTTGTGGATAAATGTACTGAGTATCTTATTTATATAATTAATTATTAGTTGCACTGCTAAAATGCTAATTATATTCTCATTTATGCTTTTCATACTATTTTTTTGAATATTTTTTATCTTATTTTTGCTACAATATATTTACAATTTTCTCATCTAATTTACTTTCCTCCTTTGATTTCTCTTTTAAAAGTGAGCATTAAAAAGTCTATTATTAACTTATAAATCAATGAAGATCTTAATTGTATTAGACTGATAAAAAAATTTATTTGTTTTTTTTTAAATTTTATTTTACTAAAATAAGAATCTTTATATAAGAAAACGAATATATTATTTTATCAGCTCAATACATAATTCAATACTATAATATCATGCCAATAAAATTTATTCTCAATAGGAACATCGACAAAATGCCTTGTTGGAAGTGGAGAAAAACATAAAACAGCAACAGGAATATGAAATGGAAGTACAATCTGTGCTGAAAGTTCAAAGAAAGAAGGTAATTTAAAGTACTATAGATTATTTATTAATCAATTAACTTGCTCAATTAAAAATGAATTTTTGTAAAAAGATTATATATTATATACACATAACACATGAATGATGATAATTATATTTTGTAGTATTTGTGTATCTCATACACAATCTGAAATTCTTAAATAACAGAAAAATCTAATTAAAAGATAAATTAATATGCCTGATGTTGTCTGTTTGATAAGAAAATTGCAAAAGCATACAGTCATTCTTCCAAAATGTATCACAGATTTAATTAATAGAATTTGTAATTGATGAAATGATATATACTATACATGCTTTTGCAATTATTAATATTATTAAATGTATCTACAAATGCAGATATAAAAAAAAACATTGGAAACTATATTTTTTCTGCTTTTCAGCTTCTGGAGGATCTAGCATTACAACAGATACAATTGGAACAAGAATTTGAGAAAGTGCAGCAAGAAAGAGATACGAACAGAGCGCGTTTGCTTTCATACATTTATAATGGTACAATTTTACTCTTCAATCTTTGACAAATTTCGCATAAAATGTACAATTTATTAAATGTGAAAAGTAAATATAAATAAACTTTATGCTTTTAGCTGAAAAAGAAGCTGATAACGTAATTAAAGAATTTCTAAAAAATAGCGAAGAGGAAAGGCAAAGTCAAGCTGAATTACTGGAGCGGGAGAAACAGGAAGAAATGCAATTGTTAAGCTCTTGCCACTCAGAACAGTCCATGTTACGTATGAAGGATACTCTTTGTAAGTATTGAGCATATAAAAATAATTGAAATTTAAATCATTTATGTATCGTAAATATGACCGATTTGTTTTTGCAGTTGAAATGGAGAAGTTGTTGGAAGAAGAAATGTGTAAGGCGAGAAAACTGGAAGAGTATACTAAATATAGAGATTACACGGCGCAATCCCTGCTTATACTGTCAGTATAAATTGTAAACTCGCTTTTTTTACATTATCGAAAATGAGAAGCAAATAATCAGCAAAGATAAAAACTTAATTGTTCATTATATCTGTTGATTTTCTAGAAATTATGAAAATATTATATCAGAAGAATATGAATTGATATGATTACAAATAAAATTCAGGACAATTATTTCAGGGAGGTAAGGAACAGCGACCATTTGGCGCAGATAGTGCATGACCAAGAAAAAACTAGGCAAGATCTCGTTGATAGATTGCGACAGGATGAAGTCTTGCAAAAAGCAGCAGTCGCTGCATTATTGGAGCGCAGTGATGCGCGCTCCTGGAGCATTGTCCAGCAAGTGAACCTGGTCCAGTCGCAATTGGCCGCGCTCACAAACATTGAACTCGAAAGGAGAAAATTGGAGATCAATCAACAGCTTGTAAGAGATAAATATATTAAAATATAATTATGCTAATATATATAATTAGAGAATTTATAATAAAGTTTATATAAACGGATTTTTTTTAGAATGATATCGCTGATAGACGCGTGGTTCTAACAACTATTCTAATTGACTTATTGGAACAGCAGAAAAACAGGAGAGACCAGCTACTGGAGACAATCAATACAATAGAACAACAACGATGCATCTCCGTATGTACTTTTTTCTCTTCTTTTCTAAGTTATCGATAAAAAAAGAAATGCATCCTTATTTTTTTTGTGAAACTATTTTACACAAAATAACTTGTATATTGAGCTTGTGTTTTTATGTTTCATAGATTACATAGTTTAATCTGCACGAGTCCATTCTTTTCAATGAGAAAAAATAACATCTGAGAATAAGATTCCATCAAAAAATATTTAATATAATAATATATAACAAATTTTGACAGAATGCGAGAAGAGGCAGTTTGTTCTGGTTAATGCAATATCAGTCCCTAATGGAAGCACGACCACAAGGATTACTGGAAATGTTAGAACCTATGCTAGTTCGGCATGTAGCAATAGCAGGAGCTTTGCACTGCCTTCCATTCCTGGCCACATTGCCGTCTTTGTTGCCAGACATCAGTGATGAACAATTAAAAGATGTATGTAACTCTTGGAAAATAATAATATAATTAAAAATAACTTTTTTAAACATAAAAATCAGGGAATTTAAGTCTTGATTATTTTACATTTAAATTCTTCACAATTAAACTTTAATGTTTATTACATGCGAGAACTGAGATTTATAATTTCTTAGAAATTAAATTTGAATTTTTGTATTTAGATTTTTCAATCTATAAATTTAGTAAATTTTTAATTATCTTGATTTAATATTGATATTTATTATATTTTTATTAAATTGTCAGACTTAAATCTTTGAATTACAAACTTCGAGAATTTTAAATTTGAATAATTTTAAGATAAATTTTAAATTTTCGAAGAAGTTACATTTTCATGTTTATTTGCAATACCTTATAAACATAAAACTTATCGAAGATTTATTGTACATTTTGGTTCATTATGGTACATTATGGTTCAATTTTTGTTTTGCAGATAGGCATAAGTTGCGAGAGAGATCGCGCCGCCATAATGCTAGCAGTTGAGAATTATCTGGCAGAAATAAAACTGAATGAATCCAGATCGCCCATAATGCCTTCCGCGCCTCTTGAAGAAGCGTCGACCAGTAATCAGGATTACAATTTTGTTCAGAATATCAATATGATGGAATGCGTAATCTGCCTCGATTTGCAAGTATGTTTTTCTTAAATTTTTTATCTATATAAATAAATATAAAATATATATAATTTCACAATATATATATAATATTAAGAGATATCAATAAAAACTGTCATTATATTATAATATAATATTATATTATTATATCTCTTTTTGCAGTGCGAAGTCATTTTTCTACCTTGTGGACATCTCTGTTGTTGCTCCATTTGCGCGGACAAAGTTTCCGCAGGATGTCCAATGTGCAGGAGTTCAATAGAACGCAAAGTTCGAATCATGCAGCCTTAAATTCGAGAAACTCAATTTGATTAAATTTATTCGCAAATCTAATCAGTCAATTTGATGCTCTTCAAAAGTATTAAAATGATACGCTATTCTTCATAATCTGTGATTATATACACGCGCGCAAACGAACTATTTGAATAATAACTATTTATAATGCGCACAACAATTATATTTACTACTGGTAATGTAATGCTCATGTAAACGTCGATTCCATATATGCAGAGGCCATCCCATTTTATTGGAAACAGCAGCATTTTTTTGTAAGATATCAGTTTACAAAATATGCAGCAATTACTAATAAAATGGAATACTTTGTATATGTATATACATATATATATATATATAGAAAATATATCAATATTATATATAGTGACTCACAAAATTGCTGGATTTTTTGTTTTTAAAAAATTATTTAATATTTTTAGTGTTTTTAAAAAAGAGAAAAAAATTTAGTATTTCAAAAAATTTAGAAACATTAAATTTTAATTATTGTTTTTAATGCATTATTCTAATAATTTGTTTTTATATATTCTTTTTTATCATGTTGAGAAAATTTTTAAAACATTGATCAATTTCGTGAGTAACTAGTTTTTTGACATCAAATCCAATTATTTGCCATAGAAGAGATTTTTTGATCAATTCAATATTTATTTTTTCTTAGTCAATGTAGCATTTCACGAACTATCATAAGTCTGTTATATTTTCATATAATCTTTTTATGTACACTTTATTGATTATTTAAATAGTAGACAGAATACTAGTAAATTAACTTTATCCATTTAGGTAAATCTTATTAAATTAATTAAAAATTTATTTCTTTTTTTCCTTTTTTTTTATTTTATCAACTAAAAGAAAAAAGTAAGCATACTTCTTTTTATAAATTTAATATATTGCTAGATGCAATGTGTGAATTTCTACAATTCTTTTAGTGGTATGTTGTGCAACGTGTGAATTTCTATTCTTGTAGTGGTACGTTGTGAAACTATATTATGTAGATTAATTTGAAAAATCATAAAGCTGGGCAAACAATTGCAAATTTAGCCAAATCTGGACATTAATTGCAATATAATTTAAATAATTATGTAATTTAAAATATATACATATGACATTGGTTTAAACATAAATTTCAATTATACTTTAATTGAAAATACAGAGAACAAAATTAAGAAAGTTAAATATTTAAAGGAAACTGCAGATTAGATATATTTCGCATTCATAATAATAATACCTAACATACAGTATAACTATTTTACATAAATCAAGAACATATCCTTGTAGACTACAGAATATAAAAATTATAGACATATATTTAAGTGAGGATAAAATATAAAACTTGTTAATAATTAAATGTGAGAAAAGAAATGAAAAACCAGAATATAAACAAGCTTTTATAACAAATAATTTTTACGACGAAATTTTGATATAAATGTGTGATTATTTCTATGTGGGAACAGTTTTGCATCGATACAATTTGAATTTCACTTTTCTGTGCAAATGTTAGCATTGTTACAATTTTGGTGTTGAATAAAATTCCTGTTAAATAATATATAATAAAACTCATTTATGGAAGTCATTGTTTTTGTATGCAGTTTTTAAATAAATAAATCCAATTTCTTCCTTGCATTGATATTTTGTTAAATTACTTATAATTATCTTAAAGTCATTAAAGTATGATGTATCATTATAAAAGATATATCAAATAATGAAATAAATATTTATCTTATGAATAAACATTTATCTTATTTTTTTAATTGCTTTAGTGCATTTTAATTTTTTTTTACGTTTGAGTACTTAATTTCTTTAAATATCAAATTATTAAATAAACTAACAATATTTACTTATAAACAATATAATAAACATACTTCTTAGAAAACTGTAATTTCTCTTCCTGCTTCTTCATCTTCACCATTCATATCATCCTCATCTTTCTTTTGTTGCTTCTTTTTTGATGTTGCGTCCTTTTTTTCTTTCTGAACTTTTCTAAAGTTCTCCAAAGATTCCTGTAGTGGATCAACAAATTGATCAAATTCAATATCCATCATCGCTTGGATCACATCTTGTCCACTAATGGTCTTGCGATTGCCTTTCTTGGCTATTATATTAGCAGACGATGTGAGATAAAGTATAAAAATAGATGCGGCCTTTGCAACTGCTGTTCTAGCGTCTTTTCCAACTGTCACTCCGTCTGGTAAAGCTTCCTTGATAATTCTTGTCACAACTGCATTGGGCAGATTCAGATCTTCTAATCGCTCAGCCATCTAATTGTTTATATATGTTTTAAATCTTATAAATCTAACACTAAAGATACCTATTGCAATTTTACAAATCTGTGCAAATATTGTGATATTCGAAAATGCAATAAAAAGGATTTAATCTAAAATAAGACATTTGACATAATACAAGAATGTAAAATTGATCAAAATATAAATGTATTGAAAACAGAAACAAAAATGAAATTAGTGCGAAGTTACTTTTTTCAGGTTACTTTATATAAACGACGATAAAATTTCTAGATGCGTAAAAAAATTACAAAAACAACATTATAGAATGACAATTATTAGAAAATGTAAAAACTAGAAACTACGACATAAATTATTATTACCTTGATCTTTAAATGTGTTAGAATTTATATCTATCAAAGACTTCGAGGTTAGGTCTTTCCCGCCAGCGAGTTCGATGTAAAGATTACAGTTTATAGAAGGAACGGAACAGTTTTGCTGTGCATGAATGTAGTAAAAATCGATGAGATCAAACTCTTGAATAAAATTAGAAGATTATATTTGCGAAACAGCAAATGCACAACGGTCACATTTTTATCGAATCCACACGTCCGAGAAAAATTTAAATAAATAGAAATTGATGGAAAACAAAAATAGTCACGGAATAATCGAACAAAGACGGCGTAAAACGGTACAAGTTTTAATTCGCTAGATATCTAACTGGTAGGAACCAATCACGTTTGCGAGCGCTGCTACACAATGGGTGCATCAGGGTTGCGTTCGGAAACGTCACCGAGTGCATTCCCTCTCTTTCTATATCACTGATTGTGAGAGAGAAATGAATATAGAAAGAGAGGGAATGCACTCGGGTGACGTTTCCGAACGCAGCCCTGGATGCACCCAATGAAATGTGTAGCAGGTTAGGTTAGGTTAGGTTAGGTTAGGTTGTAGTCGTGCTAGGAGAGATAATTGATTATGCGCTTCGCAATCTCAAAAACATCGTCTTTATGAACGATAAGTGTAAAGATTAGTTTCGGCGTCTGCATGCACATACGGTGCCTTGACGGAAGAGTGTGAATAATTTCTTTTAGGACTGACATAAATAATTTCAGAATACATAATTTCATCGCCATTGTATCGGAGCAGACGAAAACGTAGTAACCATACGGAGAAAAATGTCAAAGATCGAAGAGGCGAACGAATATATACGGCAGGCTGAAAAAGCGTAAGTATTTCGCTCTCTTTCTTTCGCAAATATTTCCATCTCGCTCTTTTTCACATTTCTGCAATCGCTTCGAAGTCTTAAAATTATGAAATTTTCAAGTGCATATATATAGATGTTTATTTGTTGGATTATATTGCCAATTATAAATCTATATAGTATAATAAAAATAGTGTGAAAAAAATTATGCACAAATGCATAAGAATCGATTTACTGAGTTTGACACTATTTTATTTTTTCAACATTACGTTTTCCGAACGTAATCCAATCGTACAGTATTTATGGAAGCTTATATATTAAATATATATATAATTTTTGTTTAGCTTAAAGCCTACTCTTTTGAAATGGCGACCTGATTACGAGGTGGCAGCTGACGAGTACTCACATGCAGGTATGATAAATATTGTAAAAATAAGAAAAATATAATGACAATAAAATAAGAAAAATATAATGACAATAAAATACTAAAAGCGTAGTGATAATCAATATTCAATCAATTTTTTTCAATTAATGTTTAACAAATAATAAGTAACTATATACTAAATGCATTAATTATTTATTAGTCTCATTTGAGGATTAAATCAATCGTTTCAAAATTTTGCAGCAAATGAAACAAGAGATTAATTGCTTGAAAAATTATATAAAAGCTTTGCAATTAAAATTACAATATTTTTTCAATTTTTCCATTTTAGCAACATGCTTTCGAATAGCCAAGTCATATGCACAGTGCAAAGGTTGTTTGGTGAAAGCAGCTGATTGTTACAAACAGACCAAAGCGTATCCTTTAAAATAGTATAAACAAATATATTCCAAATTTCTCAATCTCGTATTGATAAACATTTAATAATATATTAAATTTGTATATATTAAATTTAAAAAATTAATTTATTATATAAATATTAATAATTAATACAATTATTTTTTTATTTTATTTATTTTGTTTTATATGAATTTTATTTGTAAGGGAGAGAATTCTCGTATTGATAAACATTTAATAATATATTAAATTTGTATATATTAAATTTAAAAAATTAATTTATTATATAAATATTAATAATTAATAGAATTATTTTTTTATTTTATTTATTTTGTTTTATATGAATTTTATTTGTAATGGAGAGAATTATGAAAAAAACTTAATGTTTTTTTTCTAAATCTTTTTTATCTTTTTTAAATCAAGAAAATATTTTTTTCTTAACTGCAATTCAATCATAATATAGATGGTTCCATGCAGCAAAGTATGTATAAAAAAATTGAAATTTTATCATAATACATTTCGATAATATACATATAAATGCAATGTTTTCAGGTGCATCGAACAAGCTTTGCTCATCTGCAAAGAAATGGGGGATCTGTCAGAGGTATCGAAACTAGCTCATAGTGCCTGCAGTCTTTTTCAGCAGCATGGTTCTCCCGAATCAGGCGTAACCGCCCTAGACAAGGCAGCCAAGATGCTGGAAGCTACACAGCCTAAGCAGGCTCTAGAGCTGTTTAAACGTGCAGCTGACATAATCATGGTAAGTCATTTATATTACATACACATATAAATATATGTAAAATAAACTTTTATAAAATACAGAAATAAAATTAGTTAAAAATCTATAAAAAATTTGATTGAAAGAAGAGATTGTAAAATTCATTTACTTACAATTAGATATATAATTTTAAAGATTTAGAAAAAAATTTATGAGAAAAAAAATGTTAAAAATATTAAGAATTTAAAAAAGTTCTAAGAAATAAAAATAATTTTTTAATTCTAAGAATTCAATAATTTTGAGAATATTAAAAAAATTGTTAATTAAAATTACATAATAAAACAAATCATAAGAAGTTTTTAAGGATCTGAAAAAAAGTGTAAAATATTTTTTTAGGGCGAGGATAGTCCGCGACATGCAGCGGAATACATGAGTAAAGCCGCGAGATTATTGGTAAAACTGCAGATGTATGACGAGGCAGCGGACGCGATACGTCGCGAAATTGGCATGTATCAAGAAATCAAGTTGTGGCAATCGCTTGGGAGGCTCACCGTAGCCCTGGTGCTGGTACAATTGGCACGGGGAGATCAAGTGGCGGCCGAAAAGGCCTTCAAAGAATGGGGAAACTATTGCGAACCTCCCGAAGTATGTCAGAAGAATTATTTAATTTAGTAATTAAAGCACATGAAAAAAATTATTATTAGTAATATAATTTTTATATTATGTTGAAATTATACATTCTATGCGAAAAAGAAAGAAAATATTAAATGACTAAATTATCATTACTCCGTCAAAAATTTCTTAGCAACCACACACAATATATTAATAATTTGTCAATTAAAAATGTTTTTAAATGTGCATATAATACATAATTATTATGCACTGTATATATAAAAATATATATCTATTTAATTGTATTATAATCAATTATTGCAATTAATATAATCTTTTTAAACTAAATTAGAATATGATTCTCTGATTCAGGTGCAAACATTGGAGATGTTGCTACAAGCATACGACAATGAGGACGCAAACGCGGCTCGAGCGGCTCTTAATAGCCCTTTTATCAAACACATGGATGTAGAATATGCTAAGCTAGCGCGAGGGTTGCCCCTACCGCAGCAAGAATACGCAGTTCCGCCTGCTGGGGTAAGGGCCAATGCCGCAGAATCCTACATTTCTCCCAACGTGTCCAAACCTGGACAAGCTACCGTCGAAGCAGAAGTTAATGTATGTTTCATTATTATATATTATTATCATTCACACGCATTATTTCATTATAATATTTAATTATTGTATTATTTAATATTTATAATGTTCGATTATTCATTATATCAATGATATTTATGGATTTTCTAGAAAAAGAACGATGTCGATACAGCTAGTCAATCAACGAAAAAAGTGGTCGAAAAGAAACCGGAAGTACCACCACCACAGTCGCAACCAGCGCAAAAAGAGGAGGAGGAGAACGATGAATACGAGGGAGGCCTGTGTTAATCGTCTTTAGATGTAAAAAAAATTCTCTATTGCTTGAGTAAACTGTTAACTGTAACGCTTGCATGTATATCGAGCGCTTCATCGAAAGCACATTGTCGGTTTTGACAGAATTTATCTTTCAACTTCTAAAATTACTAGAATGAAACACAGAAATCAAGAAGGTGACAACTATTTCTTTCATATTCAATTTTTTTAAAGATATTTCGCAAACAGTTTAATCCATTTATTAGTAGTTACCGAATTATTGAAAGTTACAAGACTTATTGTTAATATAAAAATATTCCATATATGCAAGAAAATATATTTTTGTTGGAAAAGACTTTACACAATGTGCCACCAGAAATGGAAATACTTAATTATCTCCTTTAGTTGTAACGATACAGAGAAAAGTTTTAGATCTGCTCTTTGAAATCATATAAATATCAAGTCTAAAATATTTTGCTCATATCATCGCAACAAAGAGTAAATTCAGTTTTCTGATGGGACATTCTGTCATAGCTATGCTACAAATGTTTTAGACATATTTATATATTATTTTCATGTGTTATGTGTATATATACATATATCTTTTTTTGTTAAATTAAATATTTCGATATTTTTAATTAGTAATTAGCTAACGTTGTACATATTTTACTTAAAAAGCGAGACACATTCCTCAAGTAAAAAATGTATATTTAGTTTTTCAGCACTACCTTAGCGATCATTATACTGACC
This sequence comes from Prenolepis imparis, assembly GCF_030444845.1. Taxonomy (NCBI): domain Eukaryota; kingdom Metazoa; phylum Arthropoda; class Insecta; order Hymenoptera; family Formicidae; genus Prenolepis; species Prenolepis imparis. Next base: position 8,632,931 of record NW_028141171.1, on the reverse strand, counting down.
TGTTATATGATTCTGAGAGTTTAAGAAAAAAAAAAAAAAAAAAAAAAAAAAACATACAAAGATATATTCTGCTGTTAATATTTCATTTGCAAACCTAAAATGTTCCTTAATAAAGGGAGATACATTTTATAATGGATTTCTTCATGTAAAGCTAAGATATACATAATACTCAAATAGGTTATGTTTATCAGTCGCATGACACAAGTCTGTTCCTTTAGATTGCAATATATTATTACTTTCCGTAAATTAGAAACAAAAAAGTATATAATTAACATTAGTAAGTAATTAATATTAAATAAAAAATTGAAGAAAGAAAGTACAGAAAGTGTAACCAAAAAGAACAGACTGATGATATAAATATCAGAGTATTTACCGAATAACCGATGAACGTGGGGTTTATCTCGAAGCAGCAATGACTCTCCCTTAAAATTTACAAGTCCCAAACAATCAAATCGCACTACACACTACCGATTTTAAACTCACAACACTGTTTACGAATTCAAAACTGTTTATGTTCAAAACTGATCGAAAATGGCGCGCACGACTGCGATGATCGAGAACAGTCATAGACAATTATTCAACATAGAGGGTGAACTCGATATAAAAATACGAAATATTCGACCGACCAATCGAGTACTCTGCGTTGATACCACTGCTTGTTCTCCTCATTGATTGGTCGTCGTATGTTGCGAGAAAATGGATCGATCGATCATTCGATACGCGCGATTAATCAATTTATATTTATATTTATAAATAATAATAATAATAATAATATATAATAATATATTTAAAAAATTTTGTTATTTATATTTTGATATTTATTTATTTATTTATTATATTAAGTATTAATTATTTATTTTATTAATTATAATTCAACGAAGTCGTTGATTATTTCCGGCGTGAGGTGAGCAGTTGGCGGCGACGAGATATATGAACGCTCCCTCATATCCCCGCGAATCAATAAATCGCGGCGGCCCGCCACCGCGTGGCGTCGCGGCGCGCCGCGCCGGGGCGCGCGCGACCCTGAAAATCGAATAAATAGTA